>NC_089647.1:115048947-115369503 GCF_037042795.1 Molothrus aeneus | reverse complement strand
CTGAGGTGCAGGAATATCAACCCCCACTAAATCATCCCTGCTCTCCTGGGTGGAAATCAACCTTTTACCTGTCTTTTCACTGCAGAAATCCAGATTCAATCCCTGAGAGCTGATATGTCCTGTCAGCAAAGCAGCTGCCTGTTCTGAGTGACCCAGCCAAATCTCTTCTCCATGGAAGTGGCAGCAGCCCTGACTTGGCAGAGAGCTGCTGGAAAAACTCCCCAGCTCCTGCTTTGTGCTCAGGAGTGGAAACAATCCCATGATTAAGATCCTTAGATGAGATGAGGGAAATAGAGTTCCATTTCTTGCCCAGTGTTTGTATCAAATTACTCTTAATTTTTGCTGACAGTGTCTTGCAGCTTTTCCACTTTGTTGGGTTTTATGAGAGGACTGACTTTAATTTTTTTTATTTTTTTTTTTAAACAAGCAGAGCTGGATCCCAGATAAATGAAATGTTATTCCCTGATTTCACTCTCTCTGCTGTGAGCAGCACTGCAAACATCCTGATAAAGACAAAATTGAATCCTCTTTGTAGCCAAACAAGCCAAGTCAATCTGGCCCAATCTGGCACAATGACATTGTGTGATAATTTTGTTTTTCCATGGAGGTGGATCTGGCACAGAGTGGTTTTATTGGCAATGCCTCAATCCTGCTCAGGGCAGTGCAAAGGTGCCTTAAACCTGCACTTAAAATCCTTTCTGCTTTTTCATTTCATCCAGCATTTCTCTGCTTTTGAGGGTTTCTTACCAAAACCCTTCTATTGATGGAGTTCAAGTTGTTTATTACAACTTATGTTTTAATGTTTTAATTTAATTTAATGTTTTAAAGAACATGGAGGATGGCTTTGGTTTATTTTTGTGTCCTAACAGCAGGAGACTGAATGCAGTTGTCCTTCAGAAGTGTAAAATATTTTGTTCCAGAGCTGTGATTTCCTTTCTGTATCAGTGATGCAGCAGGGATTGACCTAAACCTAAACTTAATCATATTTAAACTATTCTAGAAGAATATTTTGATGTTTTCCACAGAACTGGGGTCAGAGGCAGCAAAGGAGAGAAAGGAGGATTTTTTAAGTAGGGGAAATCCAACCAAACTTGGGTTCCATTGTTCTAAACCAGCTCTATTTGAATTTTTAACCTGAATACTTTGCAAAACTCAGGAAAATCAAGTCTGAAGAGCTGATCTTTAACTATAAATATATTTTAAACATTGTTTATTGAAACAGAGGAAGATTATAAAGCATGGCTTGGCATTTTGGCACAACACCTTGGCCTTGCACTTGAGCATCTGCTGCTGCCAAGTGGAGCTGCAGAGCTCTGAGAGCTCCTTGTGCTGAGGGCTGAGAGCCCTTGTGCAGGATTTTTCTGGGAAGTTGTGTTTGCCCAGGGAATATTCCCCATTCCAGGCTCCAGGTGACATTGCAGAGCACAGGGGATGAGTTCTGAAAGCAATTCCCAACTCCTTGGAGGGAAACTTTGGGATCCTCCCCTTTGTTATTGTGGATAGAATGGGAAAAGACCTTCCAGAAATAGGGAAAAGTGACTGAAAATCTTTTGGGAGAGGCAGTGGAGAGTCAGAATTAATTTGGGAATTATTTTTAACTCTGTGTTGAAATTTTGACCTGTTACTGACCTGTTACTGTGCTGAGGGCTGAGAGCCCTTGAGCAGGATTCCCCATGGAAGGTTCCCCATATTCCACAGGGAATATTCCCCATTCCATGCTCCAGGAACATTCCCCATTCCATATTCCAGGAATATTCCCCATTCCAGAGCTCAGGGGATGAGTTCTGAAGGCAATTCCCAACTCCTTGGAGAGAAACTTTGGGATCCTCCCCTTTGTTATTGTGGATAGAATGGGAAAACACCTTCCAGAAATAGGGAAAAGTGACTGAAAATCTTTTGGAAAAATCAGTGGGGAGTCAAAATTACTTTGGGAATTATTTTTAACTTTGTATTGAAATTTTAACCTGTTCATTGTGCTCTGAGAGCTCCTTGTGCAGGAATCTCCATGGAAGTTGTGTTTGCACAGGGAATATTCCCCATTCCAGGCTCCAGGAATATTCCCCATTCCATGTTCCAGGAACATTCCCCATTCCAGAGCTCAGGGGATGAGTTCTGAAGGCAATTCCCAACTCCTTGGAGGGAAACTTTGGGATCCTCCCCTTTGTTATTGTGGATAGAATGGGAAAAGACCTTCCAGAAATAGGGAAAAGTGACTGAAAATCTTTTGGAAAAATCAGTGGGGAGTCAAAATTACTTTGGGAATTATTTTTAACTCTATGTTGAAATTTTAACCTGTTCATTGTGCTCTGAGAGCTCCTTGTGCAGGAATCTCCATGGAAGTTGTGTTTGCACAGGGAATATTCCCCATTCCAGGCTCCCCATTCCAGAGCTCAGGGGATGAGTTCTGAAGGCAATTCCCAACTCCTTAGAGAGAAACTTTGGGATCCTCCCCTTTGTTATTGTGGATAGAATGGGAAAACAACTTCCCAATAGGAAATAGGAAAAAGTGACTCCAAATTTTCTCTTGGAAAAATCAGTAGAAATTCAAAATTACTGTGGGAATTATTTTTAACTTTGTATTGAAATTTTGACCTGTTTATTGTGCTGCCAGTGCTGCTCCATATTTATGATTCCAGGTGCTGCAGAACTGAAATTTGGGTGATTTTTGTAACTCTTTGCATGTCTGAATTTTCCAGAAGGCTCCACCTTGCTATGAGCAGCCAAGATGGATCCAGAAGAGCAGGATTTACTTGGGGATTACAGATACAGGAATTATTCTTCAGCAATTGAGAAAGCTTTGAGGAACTTTGAATCATCCAGTGAATGGGCAGACCTGATCTCTTCACTTGGCAAGCTCAACAAGGTACAGTGTGAGGGGAATTTTTATCATTTCTTGGTGATATTTGTATTGCTGTGAACTTTTCTGGCACTTCCAGCACTTGAAAAAATTGAAAATTCACTCAAGAAAAATAATGGAAGGAGCTAAGTCAGTACTTCTTTATGTAAATGTGAGAAATTGCTAAATTATATAAAATTATATAAAAATAGAAATTATATATAAATAAATGTGAGCAATTTATATTTTAAAAAAAGTGAGCCATTCTGGTGAAAGAGCTTTCCTGCAAATGGTATTTGCTGTCTTTATGCTGCTAATTTAATTTAATTGATTTAATTTAATTAATTGAAGTTTTACATCAAAGAAACCCTCACTCTATAGCAGCTAAAAAGCTTTTCTAGAAAAGAGGAAATGACAAGTTTTAGAATATTTTCTGAGTCAAAGCTTTTATTTAAAGGTCACATTCCCTTGGCTGTGCCCTCCCCTTGGATTTGGGGAAATTTGGTGGTTTTTGTATGAAAAAGGAATATATGTATATCAATATATATGTATATCAAAGGAATGAGGGAGACAGAAATGTTGTTTTGAAACAGGAGTTCCACATTCCTGCCTTCAGTTTTTCACCATGATTCTGGCTCTCATCAAGAGCCAGGTGCCTTCAAGATGCTTTTCTGCAAAGGGAAGATGTGAAATAATTGGAGTGAGAGGAAGGCTTTGATCTTTTATTGTGACCTAGATGAGCACTGAGCACCCACCCGAGCTTTCATTCAGGTGCAGAATTGCCAGAACCTGTGGCAGCAGAGCAGAAAGCAAAGGCAAAGAAAGCTCTCAGCTGCTCCAGAGCCCATCTGCTGGGGCTTTGAGGGATTTCCTCTTTTTAGGAGAATTGGTGCAGCAAATGCTCCCCGGTGTTCATCCCTGGCTGGGGTCTGAAAGCCAGGAGGGATGTGGCAGGGGAAGGAAAAGGAGATGTCAGTAACTGTGGGGATTCCTGGGGATTTTTGGAGGAGTTTTGAATGATTAGAGATGGGATTTTGGAGTTGTTTGTGGTTTATTTTCTTTATTTTCTATATAGGTAGGAAGGGTGGGCTTGGCTCACATGGCTCCAGTATTGTTTAGAAGGTCACAAGACCCTTAAGCCGTAAGAGTTTTTAAGGAGTTATTGACTAATAAAACACTGTTAATAAGGATATTTATGTTTTTGACTCAATCTTTAGATATTTTGTCTCATGGACTTATGCTACAGTGTAAGCTGCAGCTAATTATTCTTAGCTAATTATGTTATGACACACAAACCTACAGTGCTGCATTCTAATTTCTCTGTCTACTTCTGTAGTTACTATTAATTTTTTTATATCTTAAACTTGAAAACTTCAAACTTTCTTTTACTTAGCTTAACCTTTCTTGGCTTTAACCATAAATCCCCATTCTCCCTTCCAGCCCCTCAGTTTGGGAGCCTTTCCCAAGGTCTCAGATCAAATCCTGGGTTTCATTCTAAGCTTTGGCTTCCAGCCCCAAAATTCTGAATTTTTGGTATTTGGGATTCCAGCAAGTCACCATTCCCTGAACTCCTGGTGGTCTCTGACAGCCACAAATATAAAGATTATTATAAAGATTATTATAAAGATTATTATAAAGATTATTATAAAGATTATTATAAAGATTATTATAAAGATTATTATAAAGATTATTATAAAGATTATTATAAAGATTATTATAAAGATTATTATAAAGATTATTATAAAGATTATTATAAAGATTATTATAAAGATTATTATAAAGATTATTATAAAGATTATTGTTGATTTTTACCAGGGCTGGGGAAGGTACTGGCTCAGTGCTGGAGGTGCATGAGCAGGAAGGAGAGCAGTGATAAAATTGTTTTTACCATCTCCACGTGGTTTTATTAAAGATCCTGGGGGTCACTCGTGTGCAGGGATAACTGAGATTAATCTCAGTGAAAATGCTGAGAAAGGGAAGGACAAAATCCAAGAAATCAAGAAGTTCAGGAGTTCTTTTCCAGAGCAGTGTGAAATCAGCATGACACCACAAGGGTTCAGATTTTCTGAGGCTTTTTCTCCTGCAGGCCCTGTTGAGACACAAACATTTTTTATTTCCATGAAGCTCAGGGGCATCACCCTCCAGGTGAGCCAGGGTCTGGGAAAAGCAAGATGCAGTTGTCCTTCAGAAATGGAAAATATTTTATTCCAGAGCTGTGATTTCATTTCTGTAGCAGTGATGCAGCAGGGATTGACCTAAACTTAAACCCAAAACATATTTAAACTATTCTAGAAGAATATTTTGGTGTTTTCCAATAGAACTGGGGTCAGAGGTAGCAAAAGAGGGAAGGAAGAATTTTTTAAGGAGGGGAAATCCAACGCAGCTTGGATTCCATTGTTCTGAACCAGGTGTATTTGAATTTTTAACCTGAATACTTTGCAAAACACAGGGAAATCAGGTCTGAACAGCTGATCTTGAAATATAAAAATATTAAAGAATGGTTTATTGAGGAAGATTATAATGCAGGGCTTGGCATTTTGGCACAACACCTTGGATCTGAGCAGCAGGGATTGACCTAAACTTAACCCCAAAACATATTTAAACTATTCTAGAAGAATATTTTGGTGTTTTCCAACAGAACTGGGCTCAGAGGCAGCAAAGGAGAGAAGGGAGGATTTTGTAAGTAGGGAAAATCCAACCCTGCAGATCTTCACAGCATGGACTCTTTCTTCTGCATGCTGTTCTCTCTCAGGTCAGGGATCCTCCAAGGCTCTCCCTGACTGGCTATCCCGCCCCCTTTTATCCTGGTCATCTTCATCGGTTACAGCCGCAGCCCGATTAAGGACATCGCAGCTGCAGCCCATCGAGGGCAACCGGGACCTCTGGGGCAAAGCCTCTATACAGATATTCAAATACAATACATATCCTCTACTATATTTCCCCCTTTGTTTTTACTTAAGTTAACAGTTGTACAGATGTTTAAATACAATACATTTTCTCATGACTCACAGGTCATGCACAACACCCACATTCTCCCATGACTCACAGGCCATGTATAACCCACATAGCTCCTTGCTCAAAGGCCAAACTCTTTCACAGCTCCCTGACCCAAAGGCTATGTTCCGTCGCAGCTCTTGGCCGCCACAGCTCTTGGCTGTCTTATCTTCTGCTAGCAACCACCACAGCTCTTGGCTGTTCCGTCGCAGCTCTTGGCCACCACAGCTCTCGGCTGTCTCATGTTGTCGCAGCTCTTGGCCACCACAGCTCTCAGCTGTCTCATGTTGTCGCAGCTCTTGGCCACCACAGCTCTCAGCTGTCTTATGTTCTGTTAACTATCACGTCGGGGTCACCACTTGTTGTTCTTCTATTATTTCTAGAGTCCCATATTGTTGTTATTAGATTTCTAAAGTCCATACCTCTCCGGTGTATTCTCATGGCTGCAGATCTTCACAGCATGGACTCTTTCTTCTGCATGCTGTTCTCTCTCAGGTCAGGGATCCTCCAAGGCTCTCCCTGACTGGCTATCCCACCCCCTTTTATCCCGGTCATCTTCATCGGTTACAGCTGCAGCCCAATTAAGGACATCGCAGCTGCAGCCCATTGAGGGCAACCGGAACCTCTGGGGCAAAGCTTCTATACAGATATTCGAATACAATACATATCCTCTACTACATCTTTCTTTGTTTTGTGACTCATCCCTTGCCCAAAGTAGGTCAGAGCAATGTTGTCCTAAGACTGTGCATGTTCCTCCTGGCTGTTATGGGAGCCTCAGGGGTTGCTGCACTTTTACCCCTTTTTTTGGGCTGATTTTGGGGGTTCTGAGGTCAGGAGAGAGGAATTTCCCCCTCAGAGTGAAAAACCTGCAGGAACCAGGTTTGAGCATGGGAGAATTGGCAGAATTTGCTCATTTATTTTACACCCCAAACTCAGAAGAGAAGGATTTGGGGGGATTGTTTTGAATAATGTGGGTGTAATAGGTCATGACAGGAAATGAGAAACAGTGGAAAAGAATATTTCTACTAGGAATATAAATAATAAGATGCAAATATAGAAATATTCTAAAAATAGAAAGAATTCTAATATAATAATAATAATATTTCTACTAGGAATATAAGTAATAAGATGCAAATATAGAAATATTCTAAAAATAGAAAGAATTCTAATATAATAATAATAATATTTCTACTAGGAATATAAGTAATAAGATGCAAATATAGAAATATTCTAAAAATAGAAAGAATTCTAATATAATAATAATAATATTTCTACTAGGAATATAGGTAATAAGATGCAAATATAGAAATATTCTAAAAAGAAAGAATTCTAATATAATAATAATAATATTTCTACTAGGAATATAAGTAATAAGATGCAAATATAGAAATATTCTAAAAATAGAAAGAATTCTAATATAATAATAATAATATTTCTACTAGGAATATAAGTAATAAGATGCAAATATAGAAATATTCTAAAAATAGAAAGAATTCTAATATAATAATAATATTTCTAATAGGAATATAAATAATAAGATGCAAATATAGAAATATTCTAAAAATAGAAAGAATTCTAATATAATAAATATTTTTAATATAATATTTATATAAATAATATTTATATAAATATTTCTATAAATATTATATTCTACAATTAGAATATGGATACTACATTCTAATAAGAATAAAAATGGGCAGATGCAAATATGAAATACTAAATAAACAAATAAATAAAATATTATAATAAAATATTATATTCTAATATTTATATAATTAAGATTTATATCTAACATTTATATAAATATTAGATTCTACAATTAGAATATAGGTACTATATTCTAATAAGAATATAAACAGGCAGATGTAAATATAGAAACATTATATAAATATGAATGATTAAAATATTAAAATATAAATATTATCTTTTAATATTTATATAATTAATATATTATCTAACATTTATATAAATATTATATTCTACTATTAAAATATGAATATTGTAGTAAGAATATAAACGGGCAGATGCAAATATAGAATATTTATATTATATTATTTTAATTATTTATATTTATATAATATTTATAATGTTTATATAATAATGTTTATATCTAATGTTTATACAAATATTATATTCTACTGTTAGAATATAAATATTATATTCTAATAAGAATGTAAATGGGCAGGTGGATGAAGCAGGCAGTAAATATGGATGTCAGTGTTTTAGAGAGGTTTCAGCTTCATTTTTCAGTGAGAAATCCTTTCAGACTTTGATAAAAAAGCTTCTGGGGTGAAGGGTGGTTTAAACTTCCAAATTAAGTTAAAACTTTTAAACAAAAATAACGGCTGGTTCAGTACAGGTGGGTTTGGCAATGCAACAGGGGCTTTGGACATTATTTTCTATCCAAAATATTGTTCTTTTTCTATCCAAAATATTGTTGGTTTTCTATCCAAAAAGCCAGGGACTGTAGCTAGAGGATGAACAAATAGTAAATCTGTATCAAGTGTTCATGGCTGGGGAATTTCAGGCAATGAGGGGATAAAAATGTCTGAGTTGGGGAAACCCAAAGGCTCGGTTTGCAGGAGGGGTTTTAGCCACAGTCTGGGGATGTGCTCTCCATAAACATCAACTCTGGGTGTGGCAGGGAGTGGGGAAATGGCACAAATGGCAACATGAGGAGCTGAAAATTAGATATATTGGAATATTATATATATTATATATTATATATATATATATAATATATTCTATATATTATGTATAATATATATATTATAAAAATATATAATAATATATTTTATATATAATAGTAGATATTATATATTAAAAATATATAATAACATATATTATATATTATATGGTATATTACATATTACATATTCTATATATTATATAGAATATGTATTATATAATATTGTATTGTATTATATTATGTATATGGTATATTGTATATTATATATTATTTATAATATATAATATATTATATATTATCTATAATAAAATATAATATATTATATGTATTAGAAATATATATAATAATATATATTATATATATAATATATAATATATAATATATATTATATATTATAATATATATAACAACATATATTATATATTATATGGTATATTACATATTATATTATATATATCATATAATATATATTTTATATATATATTCGATATTAGATGTATAATAATATATATTATTATATATTATATATAATAATATATATTATAAACATAATATTATATACATTGTAATAATATTATATACATTATAAATATATTATAAATATATTATATTATAAATATATATTATATTATTAGATATATTGGAAATACAATATAACATAACATTGCATTACATTATATTATAAATATATTATATAATATATAATATTAGATATATTGGAGTAGAAAATATTGGATTTTGGTTCTGTGGGGAAATAAGGAAAGGAGTGGTTTTTAAAAATCCCTGAAATTCGGGGTGCTGAGGATTCTCAGAGAATTCCCAGAGCAGCTGGGGCTGCCCCTGCATCCCTGGCAGTGCCCAAGGCCAGTGTGGGGACAGTGGGAGGTGTCCCTGCAATGGCAAAGGCTGATCTTAAATAAATAAATAAATAAATAAAATTAAATAATTAATAAATAAAAATATACATAAATAAAATGTTAAAAATAATATATATAAAAATTAAATTTATAAATTTAAAATAATTCAAATAAAATAAATAAAATTTTAAAAATAAAATAATTTTTTTAAATTGTCTTTAAAGTCCCTTCCAAGCCAATCTATTCAGGAATTTCAGTTTAATTTGGTCTAAAAGTGCACTTTAAAACTGCTTTTTATCCATGGTTAAAAATTTCTATATTTATGATAGAAATATTTATTTATTTATATAATTTTAATTTTTCTAGATATAAATTATTTAACATTATTGTTAATTATTTCTATACATTTATCATATAAATTTCACAGTTTTAAACTGCTTTTTATCCATGGTTAAAAATTTCTGTATTTATGATATATATATATATATATATATATATATATATATATATATATATATATATATATATTATATATTTATAATTTATATATATAATATAATATATATTTTATATATTTTGTATAATTTATATGTATATTATATGTTTATAAATTATTTAAAATTTTCCATATAAAAATTATTTGTTATTAAATTCTAAATAATTTTAATATATTTATTATATAAATTTCACATTTTCAAACAGTTTTTATCCTTGGAAAAAAGTATTTTATATTTATTTTATAAATTTCTATCTATTATAAATAAATGGATATGTATTAATTATTTAAATTTTCTATATATAAATTTTTTAATATTAAATTAGAAACTATTTTTATATATTTATTATAAATTTCAAAACTTATATTTAAGTTAATAATAATTTAATTAAGTTAATAAAAATTTAATTAAGTTAATTAAATTTAATTTATAAATTTATAAATTTCAAACTTTCAAAGTGCTTTTTTTCCTTGGATAAAAATTTTTATATTTATTACATAGCTTTTTATATAATATAAGTAAATTTTAATCCAGCTCCTACTTTCCTTACAACTAAATTTAAAATTAATTCTCCTATTTTAAAATTCATTCTATTCATGGTATTTCTATAGAAGCTGGAGCTCTGTTTGGAATTTGTTTTTAACTTGGAAAATGAATCAGTGGAAAAAAGGATCACAGGTTCTTCCTCTCCCCCTCTCTTCACAACCACTGTTGTTTAAACAAGAATGATATTATTATATTAGTAAGAATTAATAATTCTATTATTAGCTATTTCCTAACTGAAGATAATCTCAGAAATCGATGCTGCCTTTTCCTGGAACTCTAGTGATGGAAATAAAAACATTTCCTTGATTTGCATCGAGTTTTTAGCATTATTTGTAACAGGTTCCAAGTGCAGGAGGAACTAAAGCAGGAACTGAGGAAATGCAAATATTCCTCTGTGCTTGTGGTTTAATTTTAAGGCACGGGTGCCAAAAATAGCAAGTTTTTGTAGACAATTCTGTATTTTTATAGCCAAATATCAGAGAAATTCTGAGCACCCTTAGGTGTTAGTGTTGGAAAAAAAGGTGTGGGATGGGATCTGGAGTTTATTCACCTCCACCAGCCAAGGTTACAATTCCAGCATCGCTGGATCCTGATTCTTTGTTCTTTTATCTCTTGTGGAAGCTCAGGAGATTTAAAAATCCAACTTTGCCCTTCAGCTGGAGGAGATGAATTATCATTTAAAGCTCTCTCTATTGTCACCTCACTCTTATCTCAGTAAACACCTGAGATCCCTCTGCCAATGAATGCCTCTCAAACATCTTAAAATCCTGTGAGCTGCAATTCTGGAGGAGCTGGGAAGAACCCAGCCAAAGTTAAAATTCCAGCATTCCTGATTCTTTGTTCTTTTTCCTCTTGTGGAAGCTCAGGAGATTCAAAAATCCAACTTTTTCACTTTCCCTGTCAGCTGGAGGAGATGAATTATCATTTAAAAATCTTCTATTATCACCTCACTCTTATCTCAGTGAACACCTGAGATCCCTCTGCCAATGAATCCTTTCAAACCTCTTAAAATCCTGTGAGCTGCAGTTCTGGGCAGGCTGGGAAGAACCCAACCAAAGTTAAAATTCCAGCATTCTTGGATCTTGATTCTTTGTTTTTTTTTTCTTGTGGAAGCTCAGGAGATTTAAAAATCCGACTTCTTAACTTTGACTGTCAGCTGGAGGAGATAGATTTTTAAATGATAATTAATCTATTATCACCTCATAATTAATCTATTTTCACCTCACTCTTATCTCAGTGAGCACCTGAGATCCCTCTGCCAATGAATGCCTTTCAAACCTCTTAAAATCCTGTGGGCTGCAGTTCTGGAGGAGCTGGGAAGAACCCAACCAAAGTTAAAATTCCAGCATTCCTGATTCTTTGTTCTTTTTCCTCTTGTGGAAGCTCAGGAGATTCAAAAATCCAACTTCTCAACTTTGCCTAATCCAGCATCTCAATTTTGCCTAATCCAACTTCTCAACTTTGCCTGTCAGCTGGAGGAGATGAATTATCATTTAAAAATCTTCTATTATCACCTCACTCTTATCTCAGTGAACATTTGAGATCCCTCTGCCAATGAATGCCTTTCAAACCTCTTAAAATCCTGTGAGCTGCAGTTCTGGGCAGGCTGGGAAGAACCCAACCAAAGTTAAAATTCCAGCATTCTTGGATCTTGATTCTTTGTTCTTTTATCTCTTGTGGAAGCTCAGGAGATTTAAAAATCCAACTTCTCAACTTTGCCCTTCAGCTGGAGGAGATGAATTATCATTTAAAGCTCTCTCTATTATCACCTCACTCTTATTTCAGTGAACATTTGAGATCCCTCTGCCAATGAATGCCTCTCAAACATCTTAAAATCCTGTGAGCTGCAGTTCTGGAGAAGCTGGGAAGAACCTGAACCTTCCAGCAAAGCAGCAGGGAGGGCTCTTGGGACAAGCACAGCCTTTAAAAATATTGGAATGGGGTTTCAAATCCCTGAACCTGCTGGAGATCAGGTGTAGCAGGGTTTGGATATAAAACCCTCTGTGATTTTCTCAGAATCTGCAAACGAGGTCAATTCCTTCAGCAGCCACATCAACTCAGGTGTTTTCATTTCCGTGTTACATGAAGAGAACCTGAAAGGCCAGGAACTGGCAACAGGAGGAAAATCTCTCCTAGAACCAGCACACTAAAGAAAAGCTGCTCTTTGGTTTGCTCTTCCCTTCCAGGCAGCAAATCCATCATCCCATTGCTGCCCATCCCATTGCTGCCCATCCCATGGCAAATTCCAAACCAAAGGAATGTGTAGGAGCACAGGGTCCTCAGCAGAAATGGGAGCTTTTTTGAGCCAGCTCTCATAAACTCTTGGAGATTTATATCACACCCAAGATAGCTCAGCTACCTTAGAGGGCATAAAATCAGCAGGATGGCTTCTGTGGCAGTGTTGGAAACAAAAAGGTTTTAATAAAAGGCAAAATAACAAAACTTTACAGAGAAAAACTGAGCCAGGTGCAAGAGGCCCTCCTGCCCCTGGTAAAACACCTCACAAAAGCCATTGGTTTCTTGGTTCTTTTCTTTTTCTAATAAATTGCTCACCTGGGACTTTTTGGTTCCTGTCCTTAAGTTTGAGGTGAAGTCCCCCAAGCCTATGAGATGCATTTTTCACCTAATCAAAAAGAGAAACTTCTGGGCTTATTTCCTTTTTAAGGGGACAAAAGAGAGTTTTGTCACTCCCTCAACGATGAGCACGTTCCTACACTCAGCCTGTGGTGTTGTCCTGTCCAGGCCACAAAATCCTTGTTCTTTTCCATTTCCCTTTCTTTTCCCAACATCCAAGGGATTGTTTTGGGAAGAGATGAGCCCTGCTGCAAGAAAGATGGACAGAGCCAGTTTCCAAGGGCTGGAGGGACACACTGTTGGGATTTGGTTTGAGGTTTTGCTGTGGTTTTAGGTGTAGCAGCACCCACAGTCCCCATGGCAGAAGGGCTTTTTGTGTCATCAATAAAGGTTCATTCCAGCAATCCCAAGGGAAAACAGGGACAACAGACAAACCATGGGGGGTGCACAAGGTTAAGAATGGGGTGGCACAAAGGGCATTGCCCTCCAGGGAAGATGGGCTGGCCACCAGGGACACCACAAACAATGAGGGAACAGGGAAAGGAGAAACCAGGAGAATTTGGGACATTTGGGGAGAGGAACTGGGGTGGTTCATGGTGTTGTGAGGCTCCATGGGGAAGTCTTCTCCTTCAGCCCAGGTGGAGACTCTGTGGTTTATTCTTCCAAGGCAAAGTCCTGGGGGTTTCTGTGAGGGTTCCAAAGGATTCCACAACTCCCCTGTTTTTTCTTACTATGAAGACTTCAATGAGGGAACAGGGAAAGGAGAAACCAGGAGAATTTGGGACATGTGGGGGAAGGAACTGGGGTGGATCATGGTGTTGTGAGGCTCCATGGGGAAATCTTCTCCTTCAGCCCAGGTGGAGACTCTCTGGTTTATCCTGAAGGTTCCAAAGGATTCCACAACTCCCCTGTGTTTTCTTACTGTGAAGACTTCCCCAATGGACCTCTGCAGACACTAAACAGTGAAACATGAGCAAAACAATAAAAACAATGATTACAACCCCAAAAAATTCCTCTAACAACAGGTGAAACCCATCCTGTCAACTTTCATTGTCCAAAAATTCATTGATCCAATTTGAATTCTCAACTTGTAATTCCTCTACTTGCTCCCTCATCTTCCAGATGGATTCTGAGTGTGAGGAAAGGTTGAGGCAGCACCTCCCTTCAAAGTCTTGGCAGCCATGTGTGGGAAATGGATTTGTAGGGAATTCTGCAAGCCTGACAGAAGGCTCACACAGTGTGTGCATCTGTGAGCAAACCTTGAGACAAGAAATGCTGCCTTAGAAATGCCCTGGAGTAGGACAGACATTGCTGAGAGAGAAATGGAGCTGGAAACAAGTTTCAAAGGATGGTTTTGTAAAAAAGACTGGATAATCTGGAGAAACAGAACTGTGAAAGATGCATTGCAGTGGGACCCATGAGGGGTAATTTTAGATGTTTGGCTTTAAGGCATTTCCAGCATGGTGTGGCTAAAGCTGATAGGCCAAGAAACACTTACAGTGTATTGTAATTAGGAAATGATTAGCTTCTGATTGTGAATTATAACATCTGTATTGTCTCACCCTTCAAATTAGACTGAAAATGGAATAAAGGTTTTTCAAACCCTCTCGGGTGCCCCATGTGTGGGTCAGGAAAAGGGCATTGCCCAACACCAATGCCATGGGCAAGGAATAAAATGTTACAGCAATAAAAAGTGTTGCTCCCCAGTTTTGCAATGCTGCATGCCTGGCAGTCCCAGTGCCACCAGGCAGGTCCCTGAGTCCCAGCAGGTGACATTTGCCAGTGCCACCAGGCAGGTCCCTGAGTCCCAGCGGGTGACATTTGCCAGTGCCACCAGGCAGGTCCCTGAGTCCCAGCAGGTGACATTTGCCAGTGCCACCAGGCAGGTCCCTGGGTCCCAGCAGGTGACATTTGCCAGTGCCACCAGGCAGGTCCCTGGGTCCCAGCAGGTGACATCTGCCAGTGCCACCAGGCAGGTCCCTGGGTCCCAGCAGGTGACATTTGCCTGCTTGCTAAGCCAACATTCCAAAGGACACAGCTCACCCAGAGCCTCAGCTGTGGCCAGCCAAGGTAAAAACAGTGAGACCACAACTCTCTTTTCTTTGTTCCAGTTGTGCAAGTAATTCTGTGCCACCAGGGTTAATTAATTAATTAATTAAGAGAACTGTTTTTTTCCTCTTGTGGAGAAGTCTCCATAACATTAACAAGAAAAATTTCTCCCCCTAAGTAAACTAAATAAAGACTATTTTAAAAGTAATAGACTAACTGAAAATTTTAAATTTTGTTTCTTTACATTATCAGTGAAAAAAGAAAGATTTTAGGAGAAAAAGAAGTATTCTAAAAGGTTTATTTTAATTCTTACTACTTTTTTCTTTTAGTTACTATTAATAAATTTTTTTATACACTTTTAAAGTTTTAAACCTACTTTACCTTTCTCCTAATCCTATCTTCCTACCTCACAACAAAAAATAAGAACTTGGCTAATTAACCAACCCCAAAACATACCACACTCTTTAATATATTAAACCAAAAAATCTTAAAATTAAAGAAATCTTAAATCAACAAACCAAAACCACTCCACAAAATTAATATTTCCACCCAGTTTCAAACTAAAACCACCACGTTGGCTGGAATTAATCACAATTCCCATCAAATTCAGTGCATGATCTCCTTTGCTGTGCCAGTTATCAGGGATAAGTGGGAATTTTTAATAAGATGGGATATTGGGGAGGAATTCCTGGCTGGGAGGGTGCCCAGAGAATCTGGGGATGCCTGGAAGTGTCCGAGGGACTTTGGGATGGCCTTTGGAGCACCCTGGGACAGGGGAAGGTGTCACAGAGAATCTGGGGATGCCTGGAAGTGTCCGAGGGGATTTGGGATGGCCTTTGGAGCACCCTGGGACTGGGGAAGGTGTCACAGAGAATCTGGGGATGCCTGGAAGTGTCCAAGGGGCTTTGGGATGGCCTTTGGAGCACCCTGGGACAGGGGAAGGTGTCACAGAGAATCTGGGGATGCCTGGAAGTGTCCGAGGGGATTTGGGATGGCCTTTGGAGCACCCTGGGACAGGGGAAGGTGTCACTGCCCAGCCCTGGATGATCTTTGAGTTCCCTTGCAAATCATTCCTGATTCTAAATATTCAGTTTATCATTCACTATCATTATCCCTGAGGTTTGGGGAAGGATTCCTTCAAATCCTTAGGAAATGTTGGAGCCAAAGCTGAGATGCCATTATTGCTGTGCTGGAGCTGATGCTCTGTGGAATCAACAATTAATATTTCCATTTTCTGCCTGGTTGATATTTAAATATTGGAATATTAAGATGGTATTTGTTCAGTCTGAGCACTGAGAGGGGAAATATTTACTGTTAGAATCCAAAATACAAAACACTCTCGGAATTTTGAGCCTGTAAATGAAAACTTAGAATTAAACACAAGATTTAATCTGAAACCTTGGAAAAGGCTTCCAAAGTTAGGTGCTAAAAGTGAAAATGTAAATTTATAATTTAGAACAAAAACACGTTAAACTAAATTAAAAAAAGTTGAGAATTTTAAAGTTTAAAATATAGAAAAAATAACTACAAAAGTGGACAAAGAATTTAAAATACAATACTATGAATTTATGTGTTATAATTAACTAAGACACTGTTATGGACTAGTATAAGTCCATAAAGCAAAATATTTCAAAATTAGGTCAAAAACATAAATATCCTTATTAACAGTGTTTTATCAGTCAGTAACTCCTTAAAAAGTCTTACAACTAAAAGTCTTGTAACCTTCTAAATCAGTGTAACAATGTAAACCAAACTCACCCTTCCTGCTTAGGTAAAAACTAAAAAAACCAAAAACACATCATCAACAACTATTTTAAAATCTCATCTCAAATTCCTTCCAAAACTCCCCACAAATCAATGATCACCATTTACCCTGGCCTGCTTTTTTTTGTAATTATCTCCTTTTATATCTCTAAATATGCAGAGAGGGTGTGGGCAAATACAAGCCAAGCCATATAAATAGAAAGTTTCAAAGTCCAGCTTTCCAGAAATCTTCACAGTTCTTACAGCTCTTAAGGATTTTAATGTTGAAATAATATTCTTCATGAGAAGAATATGTATATATATATATATATATATATATATATATATACACATACATATATATATATACATACATACATATATATATATATACATACATACATATATATATATATACATACATACATATATATATATATATATATATATATATATATACCACATGAGGAAAAGCTCCAACTATAAATATAAATATAAATATAAATATAAATATAAATATAAATATACAAATATAAAAGGTATAAAAAAAGTAACTCCACAACTATGTGAAATAATGGTTTGATTTTGGATTCTGGCTTTTATCATCCATTAAAGCAGCTCTGCCTGCAGAGGAGGAGGGAATGAGGTGGCTCTGAGGGACATCTGTGTGTCTGCCAGGAGGGGCTGACTTCTCTTGTTTGCTGTTGTTATAAACTCTCACCCTTTTTTTGTTCTTGGGTAAATTTCCTGCCAGCTGCTCTCTCTAAAAGGGTTTTATCTCCTCCCTTTCGTGCTGGGGAGTGCTCAGGGTAAAGTCACCTGCTGTAGGTTCATTCCAGACAAGGTTGTTCCACTTTCTGCTGCTTTTCCAGAACACAACCACCTCAAGTTGAAAAGAATTCCATAGGATAAAACCAGGATTTCATTTTGGGAAGAGACAAGAATTTGCCTGATCCTGAAAATATCCCAGATGTCCACAGGCTCTGGAACATCTGTGCTGGTTTTAACTTCATTTTTCTGTTGAGGTCAGGGTTGAAGGCACTCCAGGCCACAGTTCATGTTCAGGCTCAAATGTTTGTTATTTCTTACTTATGTCACAGTCTCACAGCAGTGATTGTGCAGCCTTTCATTAGCAAGGCAAAAAATACCTCACTATCTTTCTCTCCAAGGCCTTTGAAGGATAAACTGTCCAATTAACAAATGACACCTCAATTATTTTCACTTTTAACCCAATACCCAACCACCCATGCCCACAATGGGGACTTTTTTATCCAATGACACAAAACCACCCAAACCCACGGAGAAGGAGGTGAAGGAGGAGAAGAAGCAGGAGAAGCAGAAGGAGAAGAGGAAGAAGAAGAGAAAGGAGAAGGAGATGAAGGAGATGAAGGAGAAGGAGAAGGAGAAGGAGACGAAGAAGAAGGTGGAGAAGAAGGAGGAGAAGAAGGAAGAGAAGAAGAAGGAGCAGCCTCCACCCCAAACCCTCCCTCTTGCTTTCTCTCTATTCCTGTATTCTAAACCCTTCAACTCTGAGTTTCCCACCCTGTGATATCACACACTTCATTCAAACCCCACCCCCACAATCCCAGTTCTGCCATTCCATTCTGGAAGCTTCTCCAGGCCCTCAGGTCAGTGCAGTGTTCTCTGGGGGTCAGTGCCTGGCAGCACAGAAAGTCCCCAATTCTCAGCAGCCACAACTCCAACACATCTGTTTGTGTTTGCCCACTGAGCAAAGCCTGCAGTGCCCTTGACTTGCAAATTCTCTTTTTGATTGTCTGTGACTTGAAGAGAAAACTGATTGATTTCCCTGCTGAAATGCTCTGGTGGCTCAAGGAAAGGAGTTCCCTTTCCCAAGAAGGGAGGCACAGTTTTTTCTAAAATTTTTCTAAATTTTTTCTTATTTTTTTTCAAATCTTCTTGAATTATTTCCTGTCCTAAACATCTTTTACTTGCACATGGATGCAGTGAGTTATCCAGCTCAGTGAATGCAGCCCCAGAGAATCCCAGAGCAGAGGCTTTTGTCCCATTTCATCATCTCTGCTTTGGTTGGAAGGTTTTTATTTTTGTTTCAGATATTGTTTATTGGAAAAAATTATCGGGAAAAAAATTATTAAATAATTATTTATTGGCAAAATTTGTTCCCTGTGAGGGAGGGGAGGCCCTGGCCCAGGTTTTCCAGGGAAGCTGTGAGCTCCTCATCCCTGGAAGTGTCCAAGGCCAGGTTGACCAGGCCCTGGAGCAGCCTGGGACAGAGGAAGGTGCTGGAACAAGGGGATCTTTAAGGTCCCTTCCAACCCCTTCCATGATTGCATCCATGAAGGGAGAATTTATGAGGAAAGAGAAATGTTAAATTCTTTCTTTATTCCCTAAAAGCTGAGATGCTCTTCTTGTCCCTTCCCCTTTTCCCTGGAGATGGGATAATCTGGGATAATGGCATACCCTGGCCCAATCCTGTTGCTTGACTTCCTTTTCCCTCCTCTGAGCAGACTCACTCCAGGCTTTTCCAAATTTCCCATGGCTGATCCCAAATGAAAACTCAGCTGCAGAGTTCTGCTGTGACAAAATGCAGTCAGGAGTTCAAACTCTTCCCAATATTCTCCTCAAGCTTTACTAAACAGCCAGTAGATATTTTATTTTTCACTTTATAACTATTTCTTCTCCTCTCCTTTCTCCTCAGCCTTTAATAAACAGCCATTAGATATTTTATTTTTCACTTTTATAACTCTTCTCCTCTCCTTTCTTCTCAGCCTTTAATAAACAGCCAGTAGATATTTTATATTTCACTTTTTCACTCTTTTTTTCACTTTTTTTTTTCACTCTTTCTTCTCCTCACCTTTCTCTTCAACCTTTAATAAACAGCCATTTGATATTTTATATTTCACTCTATAACTATTTCTTCTCCTCTCCTTTCTCCTCAGCCTTTAATAAACAACCATTAGATATTTTATATTTCACTTTTTCACTCTTTTTTCACTTTTTTTCTCTCTTTCTTCTCCTCTCCTTTCTCCTCAGCCTTTAATAAACAACCATTAGATATTTTATTTTTCACTTTTATAACTCTTCTCCTCTCCTTTCTCCTCAGCCTTTAATAAACAACCAGTAGATATTTTATTTTTCACTTTTTCACTCTTTTTTCACTTTTTGTTCACTCTTTCTTCTCCTCACCTTTCTCTTCAACCATTAATAAACAGCCATTCGATATTTTATATTTCACTCTATAACTATTTCTTCTCCTCTCCTTTCTCCTCAGCCTTTAATAAACAGCTATTAGATATTTTATATTTCACTCTATAACTTTTTCTTCTCCTCTCCTTTCTCCTCAGCCTTTAATAAACAACCAGTAGATATTTTATTTTTCACTTTATAACTATTTCTTCTCCTCTCCTTTCTCCTTAACCTTTAATAAACAGCCATTAGATATTTTATATTTCCCTTTTTCATTCTTTTTTTTGCTTTTTTTCACTCTTTCTTCTCCTCACCTTTCTCCTCAAGCTTTAATAAACAGCCATTAGATATTTTATTTTTCACTTTATAACTCCTTCTCCTCTCCTTTCTCCTCAGCCTTTAATAAACAGCTATTAGATATTTTATATTTCACTTTATAACTTTTTCTTCTCCTGTCTTTTCTCCTCACCCTTTAATAAACAGCCATTAGATATTTTATTTTTCACTTTACAACTCTTCTCCTCTCCTTTCTCCTCAGCCTTTTATAAACAGCCATTAGATATTTTATATTTCACTTTATAACTATTTCTTCTCCTTTCTCCTCACCCTTTAATAAACAGCCATTAGATATTTTATATTTCACTTTATAACTTTTTCTTCTCCTCTCCTTTCTCCTTAACCTTTAATAAACAGCCATTAGATATTTTATATTTCACTTTATAACTCTTCTCCTCTCCTTTCTCCTCAGCCTTTAATAAACAGCCATTAGATATTTTATATTTCACTCTATAACTATTTCTTCTCCTCTCCTTTCTCCCCAGGCTCTGCAGAGTAACCTGAAATATTCCCTGCTGCCCAGAAGATTGATCATCAGTAAAAGATTGTCCCAGTGCTTGCACCCAGCCCTGCCCAGTGGGGTGCACTTAAAGGCTTTAGAAACCTATGAAATAATCTTTAAAATCATTGGCACAAAATGGCTTGCCAAGGATTTATTCTTGTACAGGTAATTTGAATTTTTTTTTCCTAAAGCCACAAAAGGGCTCACTAAGAATCCCTTTTGTACATGTCATTTTAACTTCTTTTCCTAAGGCATAACCATCTCAATCTATTTAAATTAACTCTCATTTTGTCTTTTTTTGTTTTGTTTTTTTTTTTTTTATTCAAGCTCTGGTTTGTTCCCTCTGCTGGCAAATGCAGCAATGTCAGTGAGACCTGTTCTCCTTGGCTTGTATGAGAAATATTTCCTCCCTCTCCAAAAATCCCTCCTGCCTGGTCTCCAGGCCTTTGTCATTGGGCTGCTGCCTGGCTTGGAAGAAGGATCAGAAATTTATGACAGGTAATATTAATTATTCCATAGTCATTGAAGCAATATCCAGTGTTTTGATTTTCTAGGGAATTCTCAGGAAATTTCTGTCAGATTTCTATAAATAAAAGAGCTTCTAAAGGGGGATGAATGGTGGGACCTGGAAAAATGCTGAAATAAAAAACCCTTTCCTCTCTATTTTCATCCCAGGAGGAGAAGACAAGAGGAAAAGGAGGGTTAAAAAAAGAGAAGAGGAAAAGGAGGGTTAAAAATAGAAATGCTGAAAGAAAAGAATAAAAAATTTCTTAAAGCTCCTCTGACTCCTAAATAATTCACCTGACTCCCCAAACCACTGCTCTGGAGATAAATTCTATTTGAATTCTGTAACATAAGAGGGCAGCTGAATTCTTTCCAATATTTCTGTATAATCTGGCAAAAATATGGAGCAGGGAATTAAAGGGAATTGCAAATGAAATTCCAAGATCTGACCTCTGGTTTTACACCTTTTTCCCTATTTTTGATGGCATCATTTTTCTCTTTGCCTTGAAGAAATAGGATCTGACATAAATTTCATAAACCTTGGGAAATATTCATTTAAATGTTAAAATTAATTTAATTGGGGTTTTTTTGAAATACCAATTTACATGAGGGACTTTTCCTTTAGTTTATTCATGGCAATGATTCTGTGGTAAGAATATCCTGTCAGAAGCTGTGTCAGGTTAATTTTCAATTATTTTTCATGAGAGACTCTCTGCTGAGTGTTTTGAGAACCTTCAGTATTGAGGACTAAAATTAATCAGATGAACTTCCAAGATCTGACCTCTGGTTTTACACCTTTTTCCCTATTTTTGATGGCATCGTTTTCCTCTTTGAACAAACAGGATCTGACATACATTTCATAAATCTTGGGAAATATTCATGTTAAAATTAATTTAATTGGGTTTTTTTTGAAATACCAATTTACATGAGGGACTTTTCCTTTAGTTTATTCATGGCAATGATTCTGTGGTAAAAATGTCCTGTCAGAAGCTGTGTCAGGTTAATTTTCAATTCTTTTTCATGAGAGGCTCTCTGCTGAGTGTTTTGAGAACCTTCAATATTGAGGACTAAAATGAATCCATCTTCTGCTGTTCCTGAAAGTGATCAAAGTGCTGAGGTTGTGCTTCAGCCCAGACACCATTTCCAGCTCCAGATTTCCCTGAGTTTGTGCACTCACACAGAAAATGGGAGAGGAAAGCTGCTTTGAGGGATTTTTTTAATAAATAAATGGAAAAAACTCCATCACGCTGGGAGGTGTTTCCTCTTCTGAGCTGGGATTTTCCTCTTTTCTCAACCTTGCATTCCTCATGTGAGGTTTTAATTCCTCCTTTATGGTAAAATACCAAAGTGTTCCAGAGCAGAGACTGTGCTGCAGCCCCAGGATTTTCAGTGGGATGCTCTGGAATTGATTTCAGGGTGTCCTGTGTGCAATTTGTTGTTTTATCTCATGGAATCCTGGACTGGTTTGGCTGGGAAGGGACCTTAAAGCCCATCCAGTGCCACCCCTGCCATGGCAGGGACACCTCCCACTGTCCCAGGCTGCTCCAGGTCCTGTCCAGCCTGGCCTTGGGCACTGCCAGGGATCCAGGGGACTTCACATCTCTTGTTTTTCTTCATCCAGTGCCTTAAAAATTGACCCTGATGGTTTGAAAGTAGGAATTTTTAGGTAACCTCCAGCTCCCAGACTGATAAAATTGCCTTTCAGACTTTAACATCTGCTTCAATGACTTCCAATTCAGCTTTTCACACCTCTGGCAATGAACATTCTGCAGTAAAGGTGCTGCAGTTGTTTGGTCAGAGCTAAATATTTGCAGATATTTCCTGGAGAATTTTTCAGTGTGTGAACAGAGACTTTGTTTTAATGACAAAGAATTGAGAGGGTTTGATTATTTTTGTACAGTGAGATTCATCCATCACCCCCTGGGACAGGGGAAGGTTCCCTGCCCATGGCAGGGGGTGGAATGAGATGATTTTTGGGTCCCTTCCAACCCAAACCATCCCAAGATTCTGTGATAAAGGGAAATGTTGACAACCCAAAGCTGCAAAACATCAAATCAATTCGATCAACTCTATAGAATTCCATTTCTGTGGTATAAAATCAGCTAACAAAGGGGTTTTTTCTCTGTCTGGGTACAGAACAGATGCTCTGCTGGTGAAGCTGTCCCTGCTGATGGGCCAGGAGGTGTTTTATGGAGCTCTCTGGGGCAGTGTCCTGGGCAGCCCCTCCATCAGGCTCCCTGCTTCCCTCTTCATTGTCAGCCACATCAACAGGGAGCTCTCTGGCAAACAGCAGAAATTCATGCTTGGCACTGATTATAAACTCACTGTAAGTTCATTTTACACCCTTGTTTGGATTTGAAAAGCCATGTGTCTGCTAAGGAAAGCAGGAGACTCCTTTGAAATGGAAAATGTCAACCCTCTCCTCCAAATTATTGTAATTTTGAAATGAAGGGGCTCTCAGGCAAAGATGTGGGAGTAGGAATAACAGTTCTGTAGTAGGGATAAAAGAATTAAAAGAAAAAATAAAAATAAGAATGCAGTAATACAAAGCAGCACTGCCAGAGTCAGACCATGCCCTGACATGCTGTGGGTCACAGTGGTGGCAGCAGTGCCATTAAATTATTGTAATTTTGAAATGAAGGGGCTCTCAGGCAAGTATATAGGAACAGGAATAACAGTTCTTTACTAGGAAAAATATTAAAAATAAAAAGAAAATCTAAAACCAAAAATTCAATCATACAAAACAACTCTGCCAGAGTGAGAGCAGTCCCTGTCCCCTGTGTGTCAGGGGGTGGCACAGCCCCATCCCATGGGGGCTCAGCCCTCCTGCAGTGCCAGCTGTGGCTCTGCTGGAGCAGGGATCCTGCACAAGGGGGGAGTTTTCCTCTGCAGCTCCAGGGCTGCTGGAGATGGGCCTGGGCTCCCTCTGGCCATGCAGGGCAGCAGAAGCTGCTCCTCTGGGAATGCACTGGGCAAAGGCTGCTGGGCTGTCCCAGCACCTCAGATTGGATCCAGGTAGGAATGCTTGGCTCCTCCCCTGGGCGCAGCATCTCCCCATGGGATGCTGGGATTGGATCAGCCCTGCAGGGACACTCAGTGGCCATGGACAGCAGAGATCTCCTGCAGGGAGGATTGGCTGTGGGAGAGAGAAAGAAAAAACTGCCCCAGGGACAGCAGAGAACTGCCCCAGCTCTGACAGATGGGAACAGAACACACAGCCCCAGGCACTTGTAACCTAAAATGACCCCATAACCCCAGCCTTGTCTGGATTAAATTAGGATGCTATGCAATTAAAAATATTTTGAGAAGAGACACTAAAAGGTCCATGCTCTGAAATTGCTCCATCCATTTAATTGGAAGAGCAGTTTTTTGGTTTCAGTGTTTGATGTGCAGTTCCCAAAGTGTTTGCTGAAATTCTGTGTCTTTTTATTTTTTATAAATCTTCTGTAGGGAGTAATTTGTGTTGAGTGATGGAATAAGTGTAAGGCTAATTAGAGTAATATCTGCATTCTGGAGGTTTTCCATCTTGTAACTCTGGGACATTCTGTACTCTTACAAAACCAATATTAACAATTCTTTTAATAGCCACAAAAATTTGTTTTAACTCGTTTTGGATGCAGGAGTTAAACTGCAATTATCCTCTTATTTAAACAGAATATTATCCATAGGTAGCCAAATTTCCTTCCTTCCTCCCTCCTTTCCTTTCCTTTCCTTTCCTTTCCTTTCCTTTCCTTTCCTTTCCTTTCCTTTCCTTTCCTTTCCTTTCCTTTCCTTTCCTTTCCTTTCCTTTCCTTTCCTTTCCTTTCCTTTCCTTTCCTTTCCTTTCCTTTCCTTTCCTTTCCTTTCCTTTCCTTTCCTTTCCTTTCCTTTCCTTTCCTTTCCTTTCCTTTCCTTTCCTTTCCTTTCCTTTCCTTTCCTTTCCTTTCCTTTCCTTCCCTTCCCTTCCCTTCCCTTCCCTTCCCTTCCCTTCCCTTCCCTTCCCTTCCCTTCCCTTCCCTTCCCTTCCCTTCCCTTCCCTTCCCTTCCCTTCCCTTCCCTTCCCTTCCCTTCCCTTCCCTTCCCTTCCCTTCCCTTCCCTTCCCTTCCCTTCCCTTCCCTTCCCTTCCCTTCCCTTCCCTTCCCTTCCCTCCCCTCCCCTCCCCTCCCCTCCCCTCCCCTCCCCTCCCCTCCCCTCCCCTCCCCTCCCCTCCCCTCTCCTTTGATAGTAAAATCAAATAAAATGTTGTTTTTTCTTTTTCCAGATCAAGTCTTTGTGTGTGTCAGTGCTGGATTCCAATGTCCTTGTGCAGAGGAACACTCTGGAAGCAATCCTCTTCTTTTTCCCATTTTATACAGCTTTGGTAAGGGGATTATTTTGGGATTTTTCCATGGAAGGTGTGTTCTGTGCAAGCAGCCCAGCTCCCACCTCTGGTATTGCCAAATGGCTGAATTTTGAACCTTCAAAATCCATGAATTTTGGGATTTCTTCTGCCCCATCAATTTGAGGGCTGGAGGAGACTCTGCTGCTTCTCAGAGTCTTTTCAGCTCCCAAGGCTGGAGCAATGATTTCACAGGGGCTTTTGGGGGATATTTGGGATGTGCTTGAACTATTCAGCCATGAGCAGCTCATGTGGAAAGCAAATGGAGTTTATTCAAGTAGCATTTTAGAATTTAGAAATGTCCACATGAAGTTATTTCTGGTAAAGACCACGAGAGAAAACCTTACTTAAACCAAAATTTGTTCCCATTGTTTCCCACCTCCCTCTGGGACAGGCAGGGTTCAGGATGGAGGAAGAGTTTTTAAGGACAGGAGAAGCTTTGGGCTGAGCTCAGGGTGGCCTTGCAGGGCCTGAAGGAGCCCCAGGAAAGCTGGAGAGAGACAATTTCCAGGGCATGCAGGGACAGCACACAGGGAATGGCTTCAAACTGAAAGATTGTAGGGTTAGGTGGGATATTGGGGAAGAAATTCATCCCTGGCAGGGTGGGCAGGGGCTGGGATGGAATTCCCAGAGCAGCTGGGGCTGCCCCTGGATCCCTGGCAGTGCCCAAGGCCAGGCTGGACACTGGGAGGTGTCCCTGCCATGGCAGGGGTGGGATGGGATGGGATTTAAGGTCCCTCCCATCCTGTGACTCCATGATCCCACTGTTCTCAGATCCCTTGAGGTTGTGGCACGTTTATTGCTAACAAGGATGAGGGTGTTGAGCCTTTCATTAGTAAATCTGCAGAGCACACTAAGCTGAGAGCTGTGTCCTTCTGTTGGAAGGTAGGAGGGCTCTGCAGAGAGACCTGGAACAGTTGGATGAATGAACAGAGTCAAATAGGATGGAGTTTAATCAATCCAAGTGCCAAGTCCTGCATTTTGGCCACCATAACCCCTGCAATGCCAGAGGCTGGGGATGGTGTGGCTGGACAGTGCCCAGGCAGAAAAGGATCTGGGGGTGCTGACCATGAGGCAGCAGAGTGCCCTGGGGGCCAGCAAGGGATGGCTGCAGGCCTGGAGCAGGAATGGAGTGGCCAGCAGGAGCAGGGAGGTCATTCTGTCCCTGTGTCTGTCCCTGTGTCTGTCCCTGTGTCTGTCCCTGTGTCTGTCCCTGGCTGTCCCAGGAGCAGGGAGGTCATTCTGTCCCTGCACTGCTGAGGGCACACCTGGAGTGCTGTGCCCAGCTCTGGCCCCTCAGCTTGGGAAGGACCTGGGGACACTGAGCACATCCAGAGGGGCCAAGGAGGCTGGAGAGGGGCTGGGAACACAAACCCTGTGAGGAAGCCCTGAGGGAGCTGGGGGTGCTCAGCCTGGAGCAAAGGAGACTCAGGGCTGCCCTCCTCACTCTGCACAGCTCCTGAAAGGGGCCTGGGCTCAGCTGGCCCTGGGCTCTTTCTCCAGCAGCACTGACACACCCAGAGCACACAGCCTCGAGCTGCACCAAGGGAAATCCAGGCTGGAGAGCAGGGAAAAGGTTTTTCCAGCAAGGGTGAGAAAGTTCTGGAATGGCTGCCTGGGGAGGTGGTGGAGTCCCCATGCCTGGGTGTGTTTAACAAAGCCTGGATGTGGCACTGGGTGCCAGGGTTCAGTTGAGGGGTTGGGGCTGGGCTGGACTGGATGACCTTGAAGGTCTCTTCCAACCTGGTCATTCTGGGAATTCTGGGAATTCTTGACATTTTTAGCACACAAACCATTTTCCTGTTGATGCTTTGTTACCTTTTCCCCAATACATTATTACTCCCAGTTCAAAAGCCCAGCCCATCACCAGTTTGACTCCTTTCAGTGCTCACCAAGAGCTGAAAACTCTTTCTTTTCCACCCTAGGACTGCAAGGAAAGCACCATCCTGCTCAGAAGGGCTGATCTGGTTTATATCCTGTCAGCAGCCACTCAAACTCTGCTGAGGAGAGACATGTCCCTCAACAGGAGATTGTATGCCTGGCTGCTAGGTACTGTGCAAAATCCAGAGAATTCCAATATTCTGCATACTTGAGAGCAAAAAAAAAAATCAGTGTTTAAAATTGAAATACACTTCTTTATCTGTTGATGAATGATGGTAAAGTGAATTGGTGTTTGTTTTCCATTTATTAAGTGCCTTAGTACAATTAAAATTTTGGTGAACAGGGCTTCTCTTCAGAGGTGAATTTATTTCTCTCTGAATCCCAGGGAATTTGATAAATTCTGGTTCCACCCACAGCTTGTTGTGAAGTGGTTCAGTGGACTAAAAGGACTAAAAGTTACTATTTTAACCTTATTTTTCTGGAAGAAATAGTGATTCCCAGTATTTTTGGCCTTGGTTTTGATTTATGTGTTTTGCAGAACATCTGGATGCCCTCAGATTGGGAGTGTGGGCTGTTGAAATGCCAAAGATTAAAAATGCAGTGTAAATTCAACATAAACCCCTCAGTGCTCTGTGCTGCTCTCTGAGCTCCTCCTGCCTCTGTTTTCTTGTAGGTTCTGATATTAAAGGTGGCACTTTTGCTGCAGACTCCACCACTTCTGAAGACCATGCTGTTTATTTCTTTGGAAAATACTCTAAAGATCTTTTGGTTGAGGTTGGTGTTCATTTTATACAGACATATTCCAAATAAATTCATGATCCTTGCAATTTTAGCTCAAACTGTGTCCAGAATGATTCTCAATTTTTGGTTTGTCCTTCCCTCTCTGTCCCTGTGGTTACATTTCCATCTGTGCTGTATTTATCCCAATAGTGGATTGCTTATGGAATCTAAGGAAACCAAAGGGAAGCATCTTGGCTGAACTACCTGAATTATTTAAAAATGTTTCTCTGGATAAGATCAGCCCTTGAGTAGAGATGATGGGAAGATGGAATTGATTTCTTTACCCTGGATGGAAAATTGGACTCCATTTGTAGTCAGTCCTAATAAAATCAAATTTAGCAACACTTCAGCACTTACTAAGATGACAATCTGTCTCTGATGGGTAACATTGTGATAACATTGTGATGTTTTCCCTTTCCTAGAGTTTGATTGTGATTCTGCATCAGAAATTCCCAGAGGCTGACCCAGAGGAGCAGCACCAGGCTTATCTCAAACCCTTCCGAATCCTCATCAGCCTCCTGGACAAACCTGAAATAGGTGAAGTGTTCATCCCAAATCTGAGCAGGACTTAACAAAACCCTGCCCAGCCCTAATCCTGTGTGTGTGGGAGTGTGTAGGAGGCTGTTCCTTGCCTTGGCCCTGCTCTGGAACAAATTCCCTCTCCAGGTTCTCTCTGGCTGCCCCACAGAGCCCTGCAGAGCATGGATAGGTCCCAGGGAGGGAAATGCAAATCTGTGCCCTCCTGTAGGGTCAGCACAGCCCAGGCTGGGGGTTCTGCCAACCCCCACCCTACAGGCTGGGACAGAGAGTCCTGAGAGCTGCTCAAGCAGGAAAGGCCCTGGGGGTGCTGGGGACAGGGGCTGGACACAAGCCCAGGGGTGCCCAGGGGGACAAGAGGCCCCTGGCAGCTGGGCTGGATGAGGAATTGTGTGTGCAGCAGGAGCAGGGCAGGGATTGTCCCTCTGTGCTGGCTCTGAGAGCCCCTCCAGGGCTGGGCCCAGTTCTGCTCCTGCAGGAGAGCCCTGGAGGGGCTGGAGCATGTCCAGGGCAGGGAACGGAGCTGGGCAGGGGCTGGAGAATCCCTGAGGGAGCTGGGCAGGGGCTGGAGAATCCCTGAGGGAGCTGGGCAGGGGCTGCAGAATCCCTGAGGGAGCTGGGAAGGGGCTGCAGAATCCCTGAGGGAGCTGGGAAGGGGCTCAGCCTGGAGCAAAGGAGGCTCAGAGGGGACCTCACTGCTCTGCACAAGTCCCTGCCAGAAGGGGCAGTGAGGGGGGTCGGGCTCTGCTGCCTGTCCCAAGGGAAAGGAGGAGAGGAAATGGCCTCAAACGGCACCAGGGCAGGCTCAGGTTGGAGATTGGGACAGAAAATTCCCTGGCAGAGTGGTCAGGCCTTGGGCTGGGAGGTTTGGAGTCCCTGGAATTGTCCCAGAGCAGTCTGGATGTGGCCTTGGGGACAGGGTTTGGGGTGATGGCACTGGGTGATTCTAAAGGGCTCTTCCAGCCTTGATAATTTTGGGGTTGTGAGCCTTGAGCTGGCATCTGAGGGCACTTTAAAAAAGCCCTTCCACCCTTGTGTCAATATTGAGCTCCATTTGCTCCTTGGGTGGATCTGCTCTTCCCTCTCTGTGTCTGTCCATGCAGCACCAGCAGGATGAGGCTCTGCCCATCCTTATTTCAAGGACAAATTCACTTTTCTGCACTAAAGAATCAAACCAAAGTGACTTGATAAATTTTTTAAAATATTTTGGGTGGGGAATGATGTTGCCAAAGAGGTTGTTTCTGTTAGAAATGTATTGATTAATCTAATTTAGAAAATAAATGAGAGACATTGCCCTGCTGGATGTGTTGCTTGGCTGCCTGACAATCTGCATTAATCCAAAGTAGAAATAAAGGGATCATAAATCCCTTTTAAACCAGGGATATTCAGCTAAACTGCATTATCCAGTTTAATCTTTCCAGTCAGAACATAAAGTTTGACTCCTTGAGCCATTAAGACTTTCACTCCCTTTAGAAATGGATTTAACAATGCAACAATTATTTAAAGGTATCAAATCAAACATAACAAGCTTTGACCTTTTCTGTTCTTCTTAGTCACTTAAACTTTTATATTTTCATTTTTAAAAGAACTCATTGGCAATGCTTTATACACTACTTTTATTTTTTTTAATTATTCCAAGTTAAGGGCAATGAAATTATTATTTCTTCCCTTCCTCTGTAAACAACTCCTGGATTCTTTTTTCCCTTTCCTTGCAGGACCACAGGTTGTTGGAGATCTGTTCCTGGAAGTTCTTAGAGCTTTTTATTCCTACTGCAAAGACACCCTGGGTTCTGATCTCAAACTCAGCTACAATCAAAGTGGCAACACCCTGGCAAGGTATGACAAATTTCCAGCTCTGAGCTGAAACTGGATGATTTTTTTAAAGTTTAATGGTTAAAATGAAGGAGTTTATGAAGTTTTGGGTTGTAACAAAGTGACTTTCTGGCCAGAGGATGAAATTTTTCTCTGGCTTCCCCTTTTCTCTACACACAATGAATTTCTCTTGGATTAGCAGAGAAAAAAGGAAGTTTGCTGCATGTGATGGGTGTTGAGTAACCCCAGTGACATCAGGCTGCTGGCAGAGCTCAGCCTTGTGATTCCCATCATCTGCAAGATGCTCCAGCTCCACAATGATTTAGTCTTTGATAAAAAAAAAAAAATCAATTTTTTTTAGCTTTTAGAGAAAGGGGAAAAGAGATTTTTGAGTCCATCAGCTCATGTGATGTGAATCCTCACTGACATCTGCTTTTCTTTTCCTTTTCTCTCCCTTCCAGTGCAATCAAAGAGAATAAAAATGCTTCAGAAATTGTCAAAACAGTGAATTTGCTGATCACATCCTTAAGCACTGATTTCCTCTGGGATTACCTGACCAAATGCTTTGAAGATTGTTTCAGGTGTTTATGTTTTGCTCTCAAAAATGCCACTTCAGACCTGTCTGTTCAGGATAATAATATTTACTGCAGCTTTTAAGGGACATCAAACATGGTAGAACCAGCCAGGTCTGTAAATTGTGTCCACAAATAATTCAGGAGTGCAACCAGGTAAACAATGAGATGGAAATTTCAACCTGGGAACAAAGGAAATTCCTTTCAAATCAACAGAAGAAGGAAAAAGGGTTGGGAGGGAAGGTGGAGAGGTCTTTGTAGAAGAAAAATAAAGATACTAAATGGCCTTAAAGGTCTCTTCCAACCCTCTGATTAGATGATATCTCTCTTTTTATCATTTTCTAACTCTAAGAAAGAAGATTCTGCAATCTGAAAATTGGCAGCTCTTCATCATAGCACACAGAGTTGAGGTTGTTTTGACAGAATATTTTCCACTGCTCTGTTAGAAGCCCTTTGCCTCAGAGCTGTTCAGTGCTTTGTGCTGATTTTAACAAAGCTTTTTGCTTGTAACCAGAATTTTGCCATGAAAAAAAAAACCCCTTCCATAAGAATGTTTCTTTCACTCCAGAAACAAATCCACAGGGATGAGGTATCCTCTGGAAAATGTGAGCACTCCTCCTACCATTCCAGAGCTGTGCACTCTGCTGGTGTTCCTGCTGGATGTGATTCCCCTGGTAAGGCTGGCTTTGACAGTCCCTCTCAGTGATGGCTGGGATGGGATAACTCCTTTAAACATCCCTTTGTTATTGCAGGAGCTCTACTCAGAAGTGCAGACTCAGTACCTGCCCCAGATGCTCAGTTACATGGTGCAGTCTCTCCTGGAAAACATGGAAGTCTTGGGGCTGCCAGAACTCACCCATGCCTTAAAAACCTGTTTTAAGGTGCTCAGCAAGGTGCAAATGCCCCCTTCCTACCTGGACATTGAGACAGGCAGTGGCAATGGGGTAGGTGATTTTCAACCCCTCAGAGATGGGTAAAACCCTTTAAAGCTCTTGGTTTAAATGGTTTTGGGACAGAATTTAAAATGCTGATTCTCCTTCATGACAATTGCACATCAAGGGAGCCACAGGAAGGGTGGAGAGAGACAATTCCAAAAAATTCAGTTTCAGAATTGGATGGAGACAGACAATTTCCAAGGGATGGAGGGAAAGGACACAGGGAATGACTTCAAACTAAAAAAGAGTAGGATTAGATGGGATATTGGCAATGAGGAATTGTTCCCTGGGAGGGTGGAGAGGGGCTGGGATGGAATTCCCAGAGAAGCTGTGGCTGCCTCATCCCTGAAGTGTCCAAAGCCAGCTTGGACAGGGTTTGGAGCAGCTTTGGAGCAGCCTGGGACAGTGGGAGGTGTCCCTGCCATGGCAGGGGTGCCCCTGGATCATTTCTAAGATCCCTTCCAACCCAAACCTATAATTCTATGAAATTCTTAAGCACAACAATAAAGATTTTTTGAAATTTCCTTTCTTTGGCTCCTTCCAGAGCACTCTGCTGCCTTGTTACTCTCACTGGGTGTTCAGTTCTGGCCTGTTTGAATTATTTGTGGCACTGAAGGGGTTTAGTTTTGTCTGCCCCTGAGAAGGATGGGATCTAAATGGTTTTGGAAGCAGAATGCAGTAGCTAAAAACTGCAGTGACCAAATGCAGCCCAGCTTCACAGCTGGTTAGGTCTGCAGGGCTTTCAATGAGTATTTCAGTGGAACACAATGGGGCATTGTTGGTGTGCAAAGGACCATGAGCAATAAACGGGATAAAGCAAGGCCAGAACACAGCCTGCCAAAATGTGCCAGCAGAACAAATAATAACAAATAACAAATAAATAACAAAAACCTGCTCTTGAGCAGAACTGCTGCAGCAGATGGAACACTGCTCTGGGGGAAAGGGGTTTAAGGGAGCACATGCCTTTGTTTGATGAGTCAATTGTGAGGTTATAGAGATAATAAACATACAAATAAATAAATAAATAAATATAAAAGTATTTTATATTATAAATTTTTACAGATATTGAGTTTTAAAGAGAAATTAATGGAGCTGCTCTGGGGGAAATGGGTTTTAAGGGAGAACATGCCTCTGTTTGATGAGTCAATTGTGAGGTTTATAGAGATAATAAACAAACAAACAAACAAATAAATAAATAAAGTATTTTATATTATAAATTTATACAGATATTGAGTTTTAAAGAGAAATTATTGGATATGCTGTGGGGAGAAATAGGTTTTAAGGGAGCACATCTCTGTGATGAGTCAATTGTGTGAGGTTTATACAGATATTTATATATAATATAATAAAGATAATATAATAAAGATATATAATATAATACAATATAATATAATTCAATACAATACAATGTAATAAATATAATATAATATAATATGATATAATATAATATAATATGATATGATATAATATAATATAATATAATATAATATAATATAATATAATATAATATAATATAATATAATATAATATAATATAATATAATATAATATAATATAATATAATATAATATAATATAATATATAACTTTTAAAAAAGTATATATTTTTACAGATATTGGGTTTTAAAGGGGAATGAATGGAGCTGCTCTGGGGTAAATGGGTTTAAGGGAGCACATCCCTCTGTTTGATGAGTCAATTATGAGGTTTATAGAGATAATAAACAAACAAACAAATAAATAAATAAGTAAATAAATAAATAAAGTATTTTATATTATAAATTTATACAGATATTGAGTTTTAAAGAGAAATTAATGGAGATGCTCTGGGGCGAAATAGGTTTTTAGGGAGCACATCCCTCTGATGAGTCAATTGTGTGAGGTTTATACAGATATTTATATATAATATAATAAAGATAATATACTATAATAAAGATAATATAAATAATATAATATAATATAAATAATATAATATAATATAATATAATATAATATAATATAATATAATATAATATAATATATATAATACAATATAATATATAATTCAATACAATATAATAAATATAATACATATAATACAATATAATTAATATAATTAATATAATTAATATAATATAATATAATATATAATTTTTTTTAATTATATATTTTTACAGATACTGGGTTTTAAAGGGGAATGAATGGAGCTGCTCTGGGGGAAATGGGTTTTAAGGGAGCACATCCTTCTGATGAGTCAATTGTGTGAGGTTTATACAGATATTTATATATAATAAATACATATATATAATATATTTTATATTATACAGATATTGGGTTTTAAAGGGAAATAATGGAGCTGCTCTGGGGGAAATGGGTATTAATGAGTCAATTGTGAGGTTCATACAGATATTTATATGTAATAAATATATATAAATAATATATTTTTTATTATATAATTATACAGATATTGGGTTTTAAAGGGAAATTAATGGAGATGCTCTGGGGGGAAATGGGTTTTAAGTGAGCACATCCCTCTGATGAGTCAATGGTGTGGTTTATACAGATATTTATAGCAGATATTTGTATAATAATAAATATATTAAAATAATATATTTTATATTATGTAGTTATACAGATATTGGGTTTTAAAGGGAAATTAATGGAGCTGCTCTGGGGGAAACGGTTTTTAATGAGTCAATTTTGAAGTTTATACAGATATCTATATATAATAAATATATATATAATGTATTTTATATTATATATTTATACAGATATTGGGTTTTAAAGAGAAATTAATGGAGCTGCTCTGGGGGGAAATGGGTTTTAAGGGAGCACATCTCTCTATTTGATGAGTCAATTGTGAGGTTTATAGAGATATTTATATATATAATATATATAATGTATTTTATATTATATATTTATACAGATATTGGGTTTTAAAGGGAAATTAATGGAGCTGCTCTGGGGGGAAATGGGTTTTGAGGGAGCACATCCCTCTGATGAGTCAATTGTGAGGTTATAGAGATATTTTTATATAATAAATATATAAACATATCATATAATAATATATTATAAATATATATAATAGATAAAATAAATATATATAATATAATTGTTTATAAATAATTAAATATATTATATATAATTATATATAATATATTTATACAGATATTTGGTTTTAAAGGGCAATGAATGGAGCTGTTTATAAACAACTGTGACCCTGAAGCTGGGCATCACAAACAGCAATTGTTCCTTTTTCTGTCACTGCTGTTCTCCAAGTGAAATTCTGTTGGCAGTGCCACATTAACCACATCCCTCCTGCTCTTGCAGAGCCCAGTGCCAAAGGAGGATGTGGACATAACCCTGGAGACCAAGCCTGGGCTGCAGGAGGAGGAGGAGGAGCAAATATCTGTGAGGACATCATCTCCATTCGCCACCCTCAAGTCAGAGGACAGTGGCATTGGCCTGAGCGCCTCCTCCCCAGAGCTGTGCCAGCACCTGGGGGTGCCTACGGTGACCCTGGAGAGAGATGATGTCTGGAAAAAAGGAGGCAGCATCCAGAAAACCCTGCACTGCATCCAGGAGCTGCTGGCCAAGTTTGCCAGCAAATATATTTTTGGGATGCAGCTCCAAGAAATGAGTCCTGAAGGGATTGCAGCAATAAATCTGAGTGGGAAGGAGAAAAAGGAGAATGGCTACAGGTTACCTGAGAGTGGCAGCAAGAAAAAGAGTCCCTGGGATGGCAAACAAATCACTGTGCCTCAGGTGAAACAAATGCTCTCAGAGCTGTTCTCAGCCAGGGGTTCACCCTTCAGGAGCAAGAATTCCACTGCTCTCCTCTCTGAACACAAAAAGGAGAAGGAGGAGGAGGAGGAGTGGGACCTGGAGCTGGTGCTGGGACCCCTCAGAGGGGACTGCAAGGAAGCTTTCTCTGCAGCTTGTCACCTGCTGCTGGATTGCACCACATTCCCAGTGTACCTGTCTGAGGAGGAGATGGAGCAGTTGTACCTCTCTCTGTTTCAGGGGCCTGGTAAGAATTTTCCTTTCCTGAGCATTTTTAGGATGCAAACAGTCAGAGCTTGGCTCTTTTCCAGACCAGAGCCAGTAAAAACCCTTGAACAGGGCTGAAGGCAAATTGGGAATTAAAGCCTCACCCACCTCAGCATCTGGAGTGTGTCTGGCAGCTGAGTTTTACCAAGCTTCTTCAATTCAAATTTTTTTTGGAAAAATTCCACTAGAAAATTTGGAGTTGAAGGGATACAAAGACCTCCAGGCCTGTACAGCCTTGCATGGTTCAGGATTTTCAGGATATCCCATCCCTGTTTTCCATGGGTTGTGCCCCCAGAAAAGGATCTTTTGGAGGAAGATGGGTGTAGGTGGAAAATTTGAGTTCTAAACCATAACAGAGGCAAAATCATCTCTTATCCCAAACCCTCAGCATTCAAAGGAGTTCAGTGTAACAAATAAGAATAATTTTGTACAGCTGGAGGTCCTGTTTGTTCTCGGATTTCCAGTTCATTCCTTGGCTTTAGCAGGAGCTGGTTTTGACCTGAAGGTGAACTCACAAACAGGATTGTGGGGAATGGAGAGGTGGGAAACTGGAAAATTGGGTTCTGTTCCTCACCTCACTCCATATTCCTGCTGTCTGATGATATTCCCATCTTCTCCCTGGCTGAGCATGGCATGGACATGGAATACTTCCACTGCTCCCTCAGGAAAAGATGGCTTGGATTGATGTCAGCCACTTTGGTTGTAATTTATAAATCCTGAGAGGAGGGGCCTCAGTGCTACTGGAGGAGCGTCCATGGATCCTGAGCCCCCTGGAGCTGATTGTGATAATGGCAGCTGGAAGACAAACCAGCAGCTCTAAATAATAAACATATTAATTGGGAATATTTATTGGGAATGTTATATATTATTGGGCTGGGAATAAACATAAAGGGCAAAGCAGAAATCCTGGAGTTGTTGGGGTCCTGCAAGAGCTTTCTGATGGGAGAAGTAGGAAAAACATGGAGAGGTTGTGGCTGGCTCATCCCTGGAAGTGTTCCAGGCCAGACTTGGAGCACCCTGGGACAGTGGAAGGTGTCCCTGCTATTTCCAAGGGCCCTTCCAACCCAAACCTGCTGTGATTCCATGAGCTGTTGATGACAGGATCTGGGCAGTCATTTTGGTCCTGTGACCTTGCTTAAAGGATTTTGGGAGTATCACCCCAACATTGAGGTTGTTTCATGTGGATTCTTTTGCTTCTTTTTTCTGCCAGGGTCAGGATTAAATGTGTGAGAGGGTATTTCTTGTTGGCACTCAGATGTTGATCAGTTCTTATCTCTGTCACAGCCTCACAAACCCTGAGTTCTGCAGCACTTCACTCCAACAAACTAAAAGTGGAGCCCTGTCTCTCTCTCCAAGGCCTTTGAAGGATCAACTGTCCAATTAACAAATGACACCTCAATTATTTTCACTTTTAACCCAATACCCAACCACCCATGCCCACAATGGGGACTTTTTTATCCAATGACACAAAACCACCCAAACCCATGGAGAAGGAGGTGAAGAAGAAGGAGCAGCCTCCACCCTAAACCCTCCATCTTGCTTTCTATTTATCCCTGTATTCTAAACCCTTAAACTCTGAGTTTCCCACCCTCTGATATCACACACTTCTATTCAAACTCCACACCTAAAATCTCAGTTTTATTATTGAATTTTGGAAGCTTCTCCAGGCCCTCAGGTCAAATTCTCTTGGGGATCAGTGCCTGGAAGCACAGAAAGCCCAAAATTCTCAGTAACCAGGGTTCTAATAGTTCCAAACCCTTTCTGTCCCTTCCCTTGTGAGCAGGAGGTGACCCCAGCTTCCCTCTGTGGCTGAAGTCCCTGATGACAATCTGCTGCTGTGTCAACGACTGCTACGTGCAGAACGTGTCCATCTTCACCCTCCTGGAGGTCATCAACCACTCCCAGTCCCTGGCCCTGGTGATTGAGGACAGGATGAAGAGGTACAAAGTGTCTGGCCACAACCCTTTCCTTGGCAAGCTGCAGATGGTCACCCTTCCTCCCATTGCTCCTGCAGTGCTGAAGATGATCTCAGAGAAAACAGATTTCTACCAGGTGTCCACTTTCTTTTCTTTTTTTACTGCCCAGCTAATTCCTAGAATCCTGGGATTCTGAGGCAGTTTGGGAATGCCTTCTGCTAACAGGAAGCCAGGAAGGAAATGGCTCTTATTAAATATAATTAGGAATATATTTATATTTAGTTGGTTGCTCTTTTTCCCTAGAGAGTCGCCTGTGTGCTCTGGAATCAGCTGAACAAGGAGACTCGGGAGCACCACATTGCCTGTGTGGAATTGTTCTACAGACTTCACTGCCTGGCTCCCTCAGCAAATATCTGTGAGGACATCATCTGCCAGGCCCTGCTGCACCGGGACAAAGTAGGTGCTGCAGCTCCCTTCATGGAGAGCAGGCTGGCAGAACTTCCCAAGGGCATTTCTTGGGAATTGCAGTGAGGAACTTTAGAGAAAGAGAAAAAAATTTTTTTAGAGAAAAATAGAATTAATAGAATAGAATAGAATAGAATAGAATATATAACATAGTATCATATCATATCATATCATATCATATATAATATATATAACATAACATAATATGATATGATATGATATGATATAATGTGATATGATATAATATAATATAATATAATATAATATAATATAATATAATATAATATAATATAATATAATATAATATAATATAATATAATATAATATAATATAATATAATATATAACATTGTATCATATCATATCATATCATCTATCATATATATAACATAATATGATATGATATAATGTGATGTGATATAATATGATATGACATGATATGATATAATGTGATATGATATAATATAATATAATATAATATAATATAATATAATATAATATAATATAATATAATATAATATAATATAATATAATATAATATAATATATAACATAGTATCATATATATAACATAACATAATATGATATGATATAATGTGATGTGATATGATATAATATATAACATAGTATCATATAATATCATATATATAACATAACACAATATAATATAATATAATATAATATAATATAATATAATATAATATAATATAATATAATATAATATATAACATTGTATCATATCATATCATATCATCTATCATATATATAACATAATATGATATGATATAATGTGATGTGATATAATATGATATGACATGATATGATATAATGTGATGTGATATGATATGATATGACATGATATGATATAATGTGATATGATATGATATGATATAATATAATATAATATAATATAATATAATATAATATAATATAATATAATATAATATAATATAATATAATATAATATAATATATAACATAGTATCATATATATAACATAACATAATATGATATGATATAATGTGATGTGATATAATATGATATGATATAATATAATATAATATAATATATAACATAGTATCATATCATATCATCTATCATATATAACATAACATAATATGATATGATATAATGTGATGTGATATGATATAATATATAACATAGTATCATATAATATCATATATATAACATAACACAATATAATATAACACAATATAATATAATATAATATAATATAATATAATATAATATAATATAATATAATATAATATAATATAATATAATCATGTATAATTAATATAATATAATATGATATATTGTGATATATTGTGATATAATGTGATATAACATAATACAATAATACATTTTAATTGCTTAAATATTTTTATAGTTATTTATTATATTATAGTTATTTACTTTATATCTTTGTTTTGTATTTATAGAATATATTTTATATTATATATTTATATTTTAAGTAGAAAAATATTGAATTTGATCTAAAAGTTTATTTTTATAGAACCATGGATTTTTTTAAGTTTTGCTAGTATAAGGATGTTTTAGGAAGGAATTTGGTTTAAATGCTTTATTTCTTCAAGGGATTTAGAATGAATTTTAAACAATGTGGAGGAATGGGTTTTGATGGTTGTTGTGTTTTCCAGGAGTCTGACAGGCTCTGTCCATGCTTTTACAATGCCCTGGGATTTGTTCAGCATGGGATTAGTGCTGGGCTTAATCCCTGGATACAAAATCTAGCACTTGATATTAGCTGGGGTTTTTAGTTCAAGCTCAAATCTTGTAGTTTTTATCAGGATTTCCCACTGCCCCACCTCCGCCAATATCTGTAAAATCACTTTATTTTACCTTGATTTTATAGTATTTGGTCTCACAATAGTCTGTATTTTAAGTGAGCCAGTTATTAATTTTTTTCCTTCCCTAATATAATGACAGCACAGTTCTTTAACAGCTGACAGAACATTTTGCACAATAAAACTTTAACCAGTCTTTGCTGTTGTTTTCCTGTCCTTGCAATTTTGCAACATAAAAGTTTGCAAACATTTTTAAAGCTTCCCACCAATAACCAATGTATTCCAATTTTCTTTCAACTTGGAAAGCTCCCTAAATCTCCTTTTTTCTCCTTGCCAAGGGGACAAGGCTGGAAGCTCTGTTCAGATTCTCTGTCATGTGGCACCTGACCAGGGAGATCCAAGGCAGCAGAGTGACTTCCCACAATCGCTCCTTTGATAGGTATTTCCACTTCCATTTGCATTTTTTATATTGAATTATATTAGGCTTTATTCTCTTTTCTGAGGTGGGGAGGAGTTCTCTGTAAGGAGAGTAAAACAAATGAACAAAAGGAACATTTTCCATTTCCTTGGAGTTTATCTTTGCAGGGCACTCAGCATACTTTGTGGTTTTTTTTGGGTGAAGGAAGTTGCTGTAAAAATAGAAAGAGCTTCATAAAGGAGAAGTAGCTTTTCTGGAGAGCAGATATTTTTTATCTTGGAGTGAATTAAATTTGCCTTCCAAAGAAAATAACACCAGCTCCTTGTAAAAATAAAAATCTTAGTTTAGTTTTACTTCCTATGGGATAAAATGAAATAAAAGCAAATAAATATAGGAAAGAACTTAAAAAGTGGGAGGATTTGTGTGGCCTTGCTTGTACAATTCCTGAACTCAGTCCAGGAAAAGCTGCTTGGCCAAAGCTGTTGGGAGCAGACCTGAGCCATTGAGCATGCTCTGGGTGTGTTCCCTGCCAGGATTTTATTGCTTGATTTAACTTTTTTTAGGGATTTCAGCTGTCCTTGGTGCTGCTGATGCCTTGGAGTGGCTCCCTAGAGAGAGGCTAGACAAGATTAAGAGAATAAGAGCAGGTATTTATTAAAGGCTCCACAGATACACCTGGGGCACTCAGAAGCCTCCAGAGGCCTCACCCAAGCTGGACAATGGTCACCAGTGTTTCACACAATTATCAGTTTGATCTCATTTACATATCAGGGGTTAATTCTCCAATTACAGCTTCAGGTAATGAAGTCATTTAACCCCCAGTTTGCTCCTCCCAATTCACTTTTGTTTGTATTTTCAGGGCCTGAGGCTGTAGGATGTCCTTGGATCTCAGGCCTAGGGGGATTGTTCTGTCTGACCAAAATGTGGAGACAGTGATGCCTTGGAGGCGGCCTGGAACAGAGGCCAGGCAGAGTTACAGAATAAAGCAGGGATTTATGAAAAAGGCCTTTAAAGGATCCACCTTGGGCAGCACAAGACCCAGCTGGGGCTACACCCAAAATGGACCCAAGATGGACCCTGGGTCAGGAGTTTTCTCACTCTTACAGGTTTTGGTCCATTTCCATATTGGGGTTAATTGTCCAATTACAGCTCCAGGTTATGCAGCCCCATCCTCCCAGATTGCTCTCCTCAATTTGCTGCTGTTTGTGCTTTTTGGGCCTGGAAAAGGATTGTTTTATGTGACTGAGCTGTGAGGAGAGCTTGCTAACACTTCATAAAGAGTTCAGAGTCACACACTAATTGCAGTACAGAATCTGGAAAACATAAAAGCTAAAACTTAGGGCATCAACAGTAACTAACACTTTACAAGGAGTTTAGAGTTATGCACTAACGTGTGAGAAATGGATTTGTAAGGATGCGTTGTAAGATTTGTAAGAATGAATTTGTAAGAATCCATGCACTAATCCATACACTAATGTGTAAGAATCCATGCACTAACGTGTGAGAAATCCATTCCTCACATCAATGCAGTACAGGATTTAAAAACCAGAAAAGCTGCTGATTTGGGGAAAAAAACTCCACAACCTTTGTGAAAGTTGTAAAGCCGGTATGGTTATTACATAAATATTATTATTATGTTATGTTTGATTTGTGTTTATGTTAGTGTTTATGTTTATTCCCCTTAATAGGACATGGTACCTCTGGGAACTCCAGATCCTTTTTTATCTCCCTCTCAAATCCCTATGCATGCAATTTCACAATAGGTTCATACATATTCATTCTACTGATTTCACGTGACATTTGCTGCTAATTTTTCTTTATGAGAAAGAAGTCCTGGGTGATCCTGCCCTTTTTCCCACAGCAGCCTCTGTCTGTTTCAGAGTTCAAGGGCCCTCCCTTATCTCTGTCCTTTGGCTGAAGCAGTTTCTCTGATCATAGGCTTTTTGCAAGAACAGGCGGTCAGACCAAACAGCAGTGTTTGCAAGCTACAAACTTAACTCAAAGTTGTACATTTCACCTCAATCCAACTGGATTTCTACTCTGGGAGATTTCCACTGTGTCTCACTGCAGTGCTGAGGCATCCCCCTGTGTCCACAGGTCTCTGTTCGTGGTGCTGGACAGCCTGACGTGCTCGGACGGGGCCATCGGGGCGGCGGCGCAGGGCTGGCTGCTGCGGGCGCTGTCCCTGAGCGACGTGGCGCGGATCCTGGAGCCCGTGCTGCTGCTGCTGCTGCACCCCCGCACCCAGCGCACCTCCCTGGGCTGCCTCGGCCACGGCGCCTCCCCAGGTACCGCCGGGGACACCCGCGGCAGCGAGGAGTGGGGAGCAGGACTCCATGCGTGTCAGGAGGCTGATTAATTACTTTATTATACTATATTACTATATATCCATAATATATACTGTATTATATAGATTATACAAATGGATAGATTATATATTTTATATATATAATACAATATATTAGCACTGGGCCTCTTGGAAAAGCAGGTGAGAGAAATGATGAGGAGGACTCTATGGATATCAGAAGGCTAATTAATTACTTTATTATACTATATTGCTATATGCCTATACATATAATATATATATATAAAATATATATATATAATCTATAATATATAAGGAATATAATATTATATGTATAACATATATAATATATATTATATATATTATATATATTTAAATTTATATATTCTTTCTCTCTATATATACTATATACTATATACTATATACTATATACTATATATACTATATACTATATACTTGTTTTGGTTTGGAAAGCCAGGTGCCTGCTAAAGAAGGCAGGAGCCTCCCCTGAAATGGAGAAAATGAATCCCCCCCTCTCTGAATTGCTATAAATCTTAAATTAAGGGGCTCTCAGGCAACTAAAATTATGGGAGCAGGAAATAACAGTTCTTTAATAGGGAAGATAAAACAAACAATGCAGTAAACTAAAACAACACTGCCAGAGTCAGAACACAACCTGACACTCTGTGGGTCAGGGTGCTGGCAGCAGAACCATTGGAATTGTGGCTCAGCCCTCCTGCAGTGTCAGGGCTGGTTCTGCTGGAGCAGGGGTCCTGGAGAAAGGTGCAGTCTCTTCCTCTGAAGATCCAGAGGAAGAAAGAGGCAGCTGCTGCTCCTCTGGGAATCCAGTGCAGAAGCCGTGCTGGTGTTCCAGAATCTCCAGATTATATCCAGGCAGGAATGCTTGGCTCCTCCCTCTGGGCTCACATCTCCCAATGGGATGCTGCAGTTCTTATCAGCCATGCAGGGACATTCAATGGCTGTTATCAGCAGATGTCCCCTCCCAAGGGAGGAATGATTGTGAGCACTCAGAGAGAGAGATAAGGCAAACTGCCCACCTGACAAAAGATAATCTGCCATACAGATGGGAATGGAATCCATCTTGCCTGGAAATCTGGAACAGTACTATATACTATATACTATATACTATATACTATATACTATATACTATATACTATATATACTATATACATATATATACTATATACTATATACTATATACTATATACTATATACTATATACTATATACATATTATACTATATACTATATACTATATACTAGATACTATATATATATTATACTATATACTAGATATATGATACTATATTACTATAAACCTCCCCAGGTACCACTGGGCCTGTTGTAAAAGCAGGCCACTCCTATGGCAGGGAGAAATGATGAGGAGGCTCCATGGATATCAGAAGGCTGATTAATTACTTTATTATACTAGATTATTGTCACTCTTGCACTGTCACTGTCATATTTTCTGAGTTTTATATACAGGAAGTTCCTGTCCCCCATCCTGTGACTGTCACCAGGTTGTGCTTTCAGCATCATTTTTTAGTGTCAGTTGACAAATAAATGTCACACAATTAAAGCATCCACAGGGCTGCTATAGAAACACAGAGCTAATCTATTCCTTCCTTGTTCCACAGCATTTAATCAAGGAAAACATTAGCTCTTTAATTAATCAATCCCTCTGCTGCCATCCTCATTGCCCTCCTGACCTCCACAAATAGTTAATGTTCAGAAAGCATAAAAAAGGCAATTGTCACTCTTAGGGTGTCTCAGCCTAAAAGTGCTTTATGTTTTGATCCTGTTCTTTTTGCAGTAGGTTAGCACTGCTCTTAAATCACTTTAAAAGAGAAATAATTCTTGCCTTAATTATAATTCTTGTCCATTTTTTAGCCTTATTCATCACAATTAAGACTGGACTAGAGCAAAGTAGCTTTATAAATTTTTTTTAAAAAATTATTTATTGAGTATAAAGTATAGTGTGTTTACTAAATGGTCCTTAAAGATAACTTCCAAGCCAGACTGTGATATAATTTTATGTGTGAAACAGAAATTAAATGAAAAAAATCTTTTTTTCAGACTATGTTCGTGATTGGCTTTGCAAGAAAAAGGCCCCTCTGAAAGAGTCTGGCATTTCTGAGAGCAATTCTGAGGAAAACCTTCCTTTGAGCCAGTTCACTACTGTGGACAGAGAAGCAATTTGGGCAGAAGTGGAAACTGATCCAGAGAAAGCAGAGCTGAAAGCTGAGCAGCCTGAAAATGATGGATCCTCCCAGGACACGGAGGGCGACCAGGACAACAGCGAGCACACGGAGTCTGCAGACACCAGCACAGGCCACGACAGTGACAACACCTCCTCCTTGTCCCCTTCCCTGGAGCTGCAGGAGGTGAGCAGCGAGGACAAGGAGGCTGCAGCTGATGGCAGAGAGGCCCCAGGCCACGGGAATTCCCTCAGTGCCTCCGAGAGCTCCAGCGCGGGGCTCAACCTCGTCAGGGCCGACTCCGAGAGGACTCAGGCCTCGGAGTCTCTGTCCAGTGACGAGGAGGCGGAGCTGGAGCTGCAGGAGATGGCCCAGAGCAGGCTGCTGAGGCAGCAGAAGGAGAAGCAGGAGCTGGCAGAGGCCCTGTTCAAGCACACGCTGCTGTACTTGCAGCCGTACGACTCCCGGCGGGTGCTCTACGCCTTCTCCGTGCTGGAGGCCGTGCTCAAAACCAACCCCAAGGAATTCATCGAGGCTGTGGCCACCACCAGCATGGACACCAGCTCCACAGCACACCTGAACCTCATCTACAACCTCTTGGCTCGCCACCAGGAAGCTCTGGTAGGGCAGAGCTTCTACGGGAAGCTGCAGCCTCAGTCTCCCGCGGCGTGCCCGCACTCGCTGCTGATCGAGCTGCTGACCTCGCTGTGCCTGCGCTTCCTGCGCTCCTACTACCCCTGCTGCCTGCAGCTCAGCCACAGGGACCTGCTGGCCAACAGGGACGTGCAGGTCAAGAGCGTGGAGGTGCTCATCAGGATGATGGCCCAGCTGGCCACCACGGCCAAGGCGGCCGAGCCCAGGAGCGTGGAGCTGATCCGGGATCTGCTGGGGAGGTGCCAGGTGCAGGAGCTGGTGCTGCTCTCGCTCTCGGCCTCCATGTACGTCAGCCACAAGCGCTACCGGCTCCTGGCTGGTGGGACCAACCCCCAGGAGCAAGAGCTCTTCCAGGAGAGCCTCATCAATTTTGGCCACGATCAGATCTGGAGCGAGCACCCTCTCCAGATTGAGCTGCTGAAGCTGCTGCAGGTGTTGATTGTCCTGGAGCACCACCTTGCCCAGAGGCCTGAGGAGCAGGAGAACCAGCCAGACCTGTCCAAGGAGTGGCAGCAGGCTCTGAACTTCCAGCAGGCCATTGGGGCCATGCAGTACGTGTACCCACACCCCATCACCTCGCAGGGCTTGTTTGTCTCTGCCGTGGTGAGGGGGCTCCAGCCCGAGTATGGCCACGGCATGCATCCCACGTGGGTGGCCTTGGTCACCAGCTCCCTGCCCTACTTTGGGAAGTCCTTGGGCTGGACCGTGGCCCCATTTGTGGTGCAGATCTGTAAAAACCTGGATGACCTTGTCAAGCAGTATGAAAATGAAGCTGTGAAGACTTCAGCCAAAACATCAGCCAGGTGAGAGCCACCAGGGGGTGTGACCGTGTTCCCAGGGGTCTGAGGGTGAGGGAAGAGACCAGGATCTGACTCCATGTTTCAGAAGGCTGATTTATTATTTTATGGTATATATTATATTAAAACTATACTAAAAGAATGGAAGAAAGGATTTCATCAGAAGGCTGGCTAAGAATAGAAAAAGAAGGAATGAATAACAAAGGCTTGTGTCCCAGACAGAGTCTGAGACAGCTGGGCTGTGATTGGCCATTAATTAGAAACAACCACATGAGACCAATCCCAGATCCACCTGTTGCATCCCACAGCAGCAGATAACCATTGTTTGCATTTTGTTCCTGAGGCCTCTCAGCTTCTCAGGAGGAAAAATCCTAAGGAAAGGATTTTTTATAAAAGATGTCTGTGACAAGGGGGGATTTGTTATTCCGTAAATTCTCCTTTCCACAGAGCTGGGAGTGTGAAGGAATTCCCTGGGTCACCACTGTAGGTCCCAGAGTTTGATCCTTAATTCCTGCTGCACCTGGAGTGAGCTGGAGACAGGATTGGTGCAGCAGCTGGAGGAGGAGAGGAGGGAGGAGCAGCAGCTCTGATATTTCCTGGCTCCCTTTGCCTTCCATCCAAGTACAAAAGCTCCCAGTTTTATGGATCCCTTCATTTTCATATTCCTGACCTGATATTCCTAATATTCCTTCCAATTTTAGCTATGGAATAGAAATTTTTAATCAAGAAAATACCACATGGCTTATTATCATGTTTGGGTTTTTTTCCCCCTTCAAAAGCTTCACTTCTAAAAGAGAAAATGTGACTCCTGATTACCCCCTGACCCTTCTGGAAGGGCTGACAACCATCGGGCACTTCTGCCTTCTGGATCATCCCCATCCAACAAAAAAGGTACTTGGGAACCCCCTTCTTTAACAAATTTACCAATAGTCACATCCCCTTCCCTTCCAGGTGAATAGAAACAGGGAATTGTACCAGAAAATTGTGGAATTTGCAGGCAATTCCAACAAGGGAAGAGATGAGAATCTTGACTCCATGTTTCAGAAGGCTGATTTATTATTTTATTAGATATATTATATTAAAAGAAAATGATCTACTAAAACTACACTAAAGAAAGAGAGAGGAGACCATCAGAAAGCTAGCAAAGAATGGTAACAACATCTTGTGACTGCTCACAGCCTCAACACAGCTGGACCTGTGATTGGTCATCAGGTAGAAACAATTCACATGAGAGCAGTCAAAGATGCCCCTGTTTGTAAACCATCTCCAGAGCACATCCCACAGCAGCAGATAATCAATCTTTACATTTCAGTTCTGAGGCCTCTCAGCTTCTCAGGAGAAAAAATCCTAACGAAAGGATTTCTATAAAATATGTCAGTGACAGAAAATAACCTTGGAGAGGCCTCAGAGCACAGCCAAAGAACTGAACTGACTCAAAGTGAAAGGACTGAGTTTAATTTTTCTGTGTTTGAAGCCCACAAAGTGAATTTTAACTCATTGTTTGTAGAGAGCTTTTTGGATAATTGGTTAGCTGAGAAAGGCCATTTCGATGTGATACCAATGGATAAGGATAGGGGAAACAAGCTGGGAACTGAGCAACCAGTGTCCAATCACTGACAAAGGTCACAGTGACCTTCCCTGAAACGGGAAGACGGGGGAGAAAATCGCTTGCCAGAAAATGCAGTTGTCTTAGGTAGAAAAGTTAGAAGAATGCAAACATAGAAGCAAAATAATTGTTAGAAGATAGAAGTAGGTGTGGTTGATCTAAGTGTGCTTTAACCAATGATGAGCTCAGCTTTTGCAATATGTATAAGCTTCATTAACACCAATATAAATATGTGTGGGGTTTCAATAAACCTGAGAGATTTGCCATTCACGCCTATGGTGTGTCGCATTTCTCCCGCCGTTCACGACAATTGTTCTTGAAGATCTTGGTGATGCAAATATCAGTCCTCTGTCCTTTACAAACTGGTTTATTTTCTTTTATTTTATTTTCTTTTTTATAATATTTTGTGTTTATAATGCTTGGGTTTATAATGTGATATGTTCCCTACAATTTTTAGGCTCTTGTGCATAAGAAATTCTTTTAAATTGGTATTTTGGGGTTTTTTTTTCCCAGTCAACCTGTTCAGCTGAGCCTGCCCACCTGAGGAATGCCAGGAATGCCATCCTGGAGGAGCTGCCCCGGATTGTGAACACCATGAGCCTCCTCTGGAGTGTCATCAAGAGGGAGGACTCCCAAAAGAGACCAACTGACTTCTTTGGGACAACTAAAGGCTCCTCTTCAGTCTACTTTAAAGCAACCAAAGTAGGAGCTCTTTTAAAATCCTGATTTTTCTTTTTTATCTCCTCATCCTCCCCAGTGCATTTTACATGGAGTTCTTTTATTGTTCTTTTATTTTTACATAGTTCTTTTATTTTTACTGGTATGGGATTTGGTTTCACTGCAGCTTCTCATTTCCCTGGGGATTAAACATACCATATTTTCTGTATATCCTGGGAAAAGAAATAATATTTTATAAACCAGGAGCTGGTCTTTGCCTTACATTAATAATTATTTTCCCCCCTCTTTACAGACATTAAGAACAAAAATACTGGACTTCCTGAATCCCTTGACAGCACACCTTGGAATCCAGCTGATGGCAGCAACTGCAGCAGTGTGGAACAGCAAAAAACCTCACAGGAGTCACAGTAAAACCAAGGTGAACCTAAAGAAAAGCACCTTTTTATTTCCTATATAAAGGCAAATGTTACATTTATGTGGCCAGTTCTCAACTCTGTTTGTAGGTTCTTTGGGGTTTTTTAAATAGACTGAAAAATCTGAAATCCTCTTAGTTAGGAAAAGCATCAGGACTACAATTAAACCCCAATAAATAATCAAATAAAACCCACATTGTGGGTTGAAATCTGAGAGTAAAAGCCATTTTTAATTCAATACTGGATTGCAATTGGCCAATTATATTTTAAAGCTCATGAATCAGCTCAATTTCCAGAGAAAGTGAGAGCTGTGTTCTCTGGAACTCATTATTTATTCTGGGGAGAACTTTTCCTTTCCTGCTCTCTCTGGGGCAGAATCCAGTTGTTTTCCTGAGGTGTTGGGAGTTCTTTAATGGCAAGGGCTGGGTTTGATCTTCCTCTGTAATTTACATTTCATTTTGAAATGTGTGGGGTGTGTTTTGTTTTCTCTTGTCAGATTCTCCCAGTGGCCAGTGCATCCCAGCTCATTCTGGTGGACTTAATTTGTGCCCTGAACACACTGAAAATCGACACCATCTTGTATCTGGTCAAAGAGGTGGTCAAGAAACCAGCACAGATCAAGGGGGAGGAGGTATTACATGTCCTGCATTTTTAAACAGCTCTTTTGCAAAACCAAATCCACCAAGCATTAAGCATTTTTCTAATAGTACACAATTTTTTTTAAAAAACCCTTTAATCCTAATCAAAAACCCAAAACCAAAACAAATTAAAAATCCATTTCCATTAATAACCTAAAGCAAAAGATATACTTATATCTCCACAAATTCGAAAGGAAAATAAATTCCAACCAAGAACATAAAACCATATCAAACACAAAAACATGTTAAAACTCTAAAACCAAAAGAGTAAAGCACACAAATGTAAACTACACAAAAACTACAACTAAAAACAAATACCTCTTACTTCACATACAAAAACTACAAACAAAAAATTAAATCTAGTATCATATTTAAATTATTTTCATTTTATTTACCCTCAACAATAGTTTTACCCATTAATCAACCAAAACCCAATATTTAAATAACCTTAACCAATACATCAAACTTAAATACCATATATTTAACTCATTCAAACCCTAAAAACAATTTTAAATTTATTTAACAAATTTACCAATAAATATTTAACCACTACCAAAAACCATTCCTCCATATCATTCACAATTCATTATAAATCCCTCTAACAAATAAAGCATTTAAACCATATTCCTTCCTAAAACATCCTTCAAATACTACAAATTAAAAATCCCTGGTTCCATAAAAATAAATTTTTAGATCAAATTCAACATTTTTATACTTAAAACATAAATATGTAATATAAAATATATTATATAAATACAAAATTAAATATATAAATTAAATAATAATATACAAAAGATATTTAAATATTTAAACTAGAAAAATATATTATATTATATTATGTTATATTATGTTATATTATATTATGTTATATTATATTATGTTATATTATATTATATTATATTATATTATATTATATTATATTATATTATATTATATTATATTATATTATATTATATTATATTATATTATATTATATTATATTATATTATATTATATTATATTATATTATATTCCTTCTATATAAATATAGTTATTTTTTAAATTTATTAAAAATAAATAAATGTACAATATATCAACAAAACCAAAACTTCAAGCAGAAAGATAATTCCATTTTTTCGATGTATTCCAGGCTGGATGAGTTTCAGTGTGTCTGAAGCACTGTTAGAAGGGTTTGCTTTTAAATGTGGGATTGTCCTTTGCTCCTGAAGAAGTTTTGGTGTCCAGATTGTGCCTGATCCACAATAAGTAGATTCTTTGAAATATATCAGGAGATGGTGATGGGACAAGGGGCATGGCCTCCCCTCCCTAACAGGGAACAATTTTTCCCAATATCTGAAACAAAAATAAAAACCTTCCAACCAAAGCAGAGATGATGAAATGGGACAAAAGCCTCTGCTCTGGGATTCTCTGGGGCTGCATTCACTGAGCTGGATAACTCACTGCATCCATGTGCAAGTAAAAGATGTTTAGGACAGGAAATAATTCAAGAAGATTTGAAAAAAAATAAGAAAAAATTTAGAAAAATTTTAGAAAAAACTGTGCCTCCCTTCTTGGGAAAGGGAACTCCTTTCCTTGAGCCACCAGAGCATTTCAGCAGGGAAATCAATCAGTTTTCTCTTCAAGTCACAGACAATCAAAAAGAGAATTTGCAAGTCAAGGGCACTGCAGGCTTTGCTCAGTGGGCAAACACAAACAGATGTGTTGGAGTTGTGGCTGCTGAGAATTTGGGGCTTTCTGTGCTGCCAGGCACTGACCCCAAGAGAACACTGCACTGACCTGAGGGCCTGGAGAAGCTTCCAGAATGGAATGGCAGAACTGGGATTGTGGGGGTGGGGTTTGAATAGCAGTGTGTGATATCACAGGGTGGGAAACTCAGAGTTTAAGGGTTTAGAATACAGGAATAGAGAGAAAGCAAGAGGGAGGGTTTGGGGTGGAGGCTGCTCCTTCTTCTTCTTCTCTTCCTTCTCCTTCTTCTCCACCTTCTTCTTCGTCTCCTTCTCCTTCTCCTTCTCCTTCTTCTTCTCCTTCATCTCCTTCTCCTTTCTCTTCTTCTTCCTCTTCTCCTTCTGCTTCTCCTGCTTCTTCTCCTCCTTCTCCTTCTTCTCCATGGGTTTGGGTGGTTTTGTGTCATTGGATACAAAAGTCCCCATTGCTGACTTGGAGTGATTATTTATTAGGTTAAAAGTGAAAATAATTTAGGTGTCATTTCTAATTAGATAGGTTTATCTAATTAGATAATTATAACACCATTTTATACCTTGTTAGTGCAATACTACAGAACTCACTACTGTGAGACTCTAGCATAAATAAGAAATAATAAACATCTAATCCTAAACACAAAATGCCATCTCAAGTGCCTTCAATCCTGACTCCAACAGAAGTAGAAAAAAGAAGCCAAAAACCAGCATATAATGGTGTTTTGTGTGAGGAATAAAATATTGCTTCATTTTGTTTTGTAAAATTGTATAGAAATATGTAAGATAACAATGTAAGTTGTTATTATTAATATTATTTGGTTATGGGTATGAGGAAATATTAGAGAAAAACAATGTATGTAAAGAAGAAGAAATTGGTAATAATTAGGAATAATTAGATAAGATATATAATTAATAATATGTATGAAATGATATCATTAGAAAGTACTATAATCAAAAATAGCTAAAATGAGATTTTGGGAATAAATCCTTCCCTGGCAGGGTGGGCAGGGGCTGGGATGGAATTCCCAGAGCACCTGGGGCTGCCCCTGCATCCCTGGCAGTGCCCAAGGCCAGCTGGGATTTTCTTCTTCCTTCTGATAACCAATAAGTGTGAGTTTGCTTTTGTTTTTCAGAAATCCTCTCTGGTGGATATCCCAGTGATGCAGTTCAGTTTTGCTTTCATTCAGAGGTAACTCAATCCTTCTGAAAGAGAATTTTCTGTTTGACTCCCACAAGGGAACAGCCTCTGTTGCCATTTTGTGTCCTTTGATCTCCATGTCCCAGAACACTTCTCTGTTGTCCCTTGGTTGTTGACACACACAGAGTGCCAGGGCTGTCACACTGGCACTCAGGAAGGGCAGGACTGATCCTACAGCTTTTAGGCCACCAAGTTCCTCTTATTTGTTGTTTTTTGTTCTTTCCTTAACTCCACCTTCACTCAGGTGTGCTTTGGTTTTATTTTTTTTGGCAGACTCCCTGTCCCAGCCCTGCAGGAGAACTTCCAGCCCTTGTTAGGGCTCCTCAGAGAGTCTGTGCAGCTGAACTTGGCTCCTCCTGGCCACTTCCTTCTCCTCAGGTACTGTGGGACAGAGCAGAGGTTCCACTGAGCTCTTGCACTGTGCCATTCCTAACTGAGGGTGCTCTGCTCTCCCACAGCATCCTGAATGACTTTGTGACAAGGACACCCACCCTGGAAAACAAAAAGGACCAGAAAGACCTGCAGGTACGGAGGCTTCAAATTCACCTTTTCGTTCTAAACCTGGCACTGTTCATGTAAGGACAAGTGGAGCTGACCTGATCTGTGCTTTGGATCTGAATTCCTGTCTTTTGGGAGTGCCTGGATGTGCATCCACACATTTTTGGCTGAGGCCTGGTGAGCAGGGCAGACTCAAACATGAGAGACAAACAGAATTTGTCCCAAATGTTTAAAATCTTTTCCAAGCTGGTTTTTTTCTTTTATTTTTTCTCAGAACTGAGCTGGTAACACCAGTGGGATGTCCTGAGTTCACAACCATGTGTGGATATTGAAATCTCCAAGCTGTCTAGGAAAATTAATGAATCCTTGGAGCTCCCAGCTGGGCTTGGCAATGGGAATCACTCTGAGCTCAGCTGTGTAAAGAAAGGAGCAGAGCAGGATCCTCCTCCTGTTCTGCCTTATTTCACCAGCACAGTTTGAACACTGGGTGGGTTTGGGTTGTGGTTTGAGTTTCATGTGCCAACAGAGAAATTCAAACTCCTCTTCTGCTTCAGAGTCTTGCCAGCAAAGTGACAGAAAATGTGATTTTACAGCCTCTGCCTTGCTTTGGCTGAATTTGGTTTCATTGCAGCTCATCATTTCCCTGGGAATTAATCATACCAATTAAATATCTGATGCCACCTTGGTTATGTTACAGGAGGTGACCCAGAAGATCCTGGAGGCTGTGGGGACCATTGCTGGCTCTTCCCTGGAACAGACCAGTTGGCTGAGCAGGAACTTGGAAGTGAAAGCTCAGCCTCAGATTTTACCAGATGAATTCAACATGGAGGATGTCAATGGTAACTTGACTTTCCCTGACTCCTGCTCCTCCCTGTCCTCTTCTGCAGGCAGTGAAGAGCATGAGGTGTTGATGATGTGTGCTTTACATGATTTCATATTTCATGTACCACCAATTTGCACATAAATGTTCTGTTTGGGCAGAAGATTAGGAAACAGCAGCATTTAAACCTGTCTGAAGGGAAAACTTGATTATTTTGCTCTTTTTAGATACATCAGTGGTACCATCTTCAATGGTTTCTGCCTCTGCTCCTTCAATCTACAGTGTCCAAGCCCTTTCTCTCCTGGCAGAGGTCAGTGGGGCCCTCTCATCTGTGAGGTTTTTAAGCTGAGGACTTTATCACTCTGCACAGCTCCTGAAAGGTGCCTGTGCTCAGCTTGGGCTGGGCTCTTTCTCCAGCAGCACTGACACACCCAGAGCACACAGCCTCGAGCTGCACCAAGGGAAATCCAGGCTGGAGAGCAGGGAAAAGGTTTTTCCAGCAAGGGTGAGAAAGTTCTGGAATGGCTGCCCGGGGAGGTGGTGGAGTGCCCATGCCTGGGTGTGTTTAACAAAGCCTGGATGTGGCACTGGGTGCCAGGGTTCAGTTGAGGGGTTGGGACTGGATGACCTTGAAGGTCTCTCCCAACCCAGTGATTCTGGAATTCTGTGAGGAGGATTTTCCTGACAGATCAAACAGGAGTGCCAGTCTTTTGGGGGCTGTTCCATTGCCCAGATGTCCAGGCTGGTTCAGGCTGGCACCCTTGCAGCAGTGGCAGCTGTGGGTGTGCAGAGCTGTGTCCCTGTGCAGGTGCTGGCCTCCCTGCTGGACGTGGTGTACCGCAGCGACGAGAAGGACAAGGCCGTGCCCCTCATCTCCCGCCTGCTCTACTTCGTGTTCCCCTACCTGAGGAACCACAGGCCAGTCTCTCCCTGCTCCTGCCATCTTCCCTCCCTCATCTTTTTGTTCTCCCTTCTTTCTCCATTCTCTGTTCCCATTCTAATGGGTTTGAGCTGGGTTTGAGCAGTGTTTCCCCCAGGAGCTGAACCTGTGGCTATTTCAGCTCTGGTTGCCCCACCTGGGATTTTGGGTTTTACTCAGATCTCCCCTTTCTGTGCCTGTCAGGGGATGGGGATGGGCAGCAGAGCATGGGCAGGTCCCAGGATCCACCAGGACACAGGAAAACATCATCTCTCCCTATCACCTTCCTAGTTTTCCTCACAAAGGTGGGAGAGATGGATGTTATCCAATGGAGACACAGGGCATGGAGTGCTGGAATGGTTTGGGTTGGAAGGGACCTCAAAGCCCACCCAGTGCCACCCCTGCCATGGCAGGGACACCTCCCAGTGCCCCAGGCTGCTCCAGCCCCAGTGTCCAGCCTGGCCTTGGGCACTGCCAGGGATGCAGGGGCAGCCCCAGCTGCTCTGGGAATTCCATCCCAGCCCTGCCCACCCTGCCAGAGAACAATTCCTTCCTAAAGATCTCATTCAAAGCAACCCTTCTGTGAGCTGGAATCTATTTTTAAATTTTAAAAAAGCCCATATTGATAATTTTTGTCCTCTCCCCCAGTGCCTACAATGTTCCCAGTTTCCGTGCTGGTGCTCAGCTGCTCAGCTCCCTGAGTGGATACGCCTACACCAAGAGAGCCTGGAAAAAAGAAGTGCTGGAATTGTACATGGATCCATCTTTTTTCCAGATGGACACTTCCTGCACTCAGTAAGACATGGAATTGAAGCACTCCTACCTTGTATTCTGAATTTATAAGGAAAGGCTTTAAAGGAGAAGAGTAACCTTGGGAAAAAAATTCCATTTAGTGCTTTCTTATGGAATGGGATAATGTTAAAAATGGGTCTCAGCACTAATTCTGCTCCAGACAAGAGTCTGCACAGAAATCCTGCCTGGAAACTGTTTCCTTGTATGAAAAGTTTGACCCAAATAATTTCTGAGGTGCATCCACACCTCAGCTTTCCCTGGATATCTCATTCCTTCTTTCTCTCTTGCAGCTGGAGATCCATCATTGATCATCTTCTCACACATGAGAAAACCATGTTTAAGGATTTGATGAGTAAGTATCAGCTGCTGATCATTTATTTCTACCTCAATTTGAAATCTGTTTGCATTTGAGCCATTTGGGTGCATTTTTATTACACTGATTTATCCATAAAGTGCTGACTGTGCATAATTGACCATTTTGAGAACTTGATTCCCAGCTAAAGCTGAGTTAAATCTGGACTTTGGTCATGTCTAAAACACACCAGAGGAGGTTTGGCTGTACAGGTGCTTCTGTTGGGTTCCCACATTCACATTTTGCTCCAGTTTTGAGGTGTCCAAGTGTGACCTTTCCCAGGAGGAGACTTTGGCAAACACTGCAGGTGTCTGCCACGAGCAGTGCAGCAAACCTTTCATTGCTGTGCTGTGACCTCTAATCCAGGCTTGAGGAGAGTGTGGAAAAACAAATCCTGGGGGAAAGGGTGGGATGGGACCCCTGAAACTGGCCTCAAGCACCTTTAGTCTCTTTCTCATCCTTTCTAAAAGAATAACTCAACAGTTACAGCACAAGACAAATTTTATTACGCAAGACAAATTCTCGGTTGATGAGCCGGGAGAGTTTTTTTTCCTGGAAGATTTCAGGAGCCAGGGATGACGGCCAGCCCCAAAGGCAGGCAGTTCCTGAGGGGTGGCTGACTGTGCTGTGTGTTGCAGCCATGCAGAGCAGTGCCCTGAAGCTGTACCCCAGCTGTGAGCAGAAGGCCATGCTGCTGAAGCGCCAGGCGTTCGCCGTCTTCAGCGGGGAGATCGACCAGTACCACCTGTACCTGCCCCTGATCCAGGGTGAGCCTCCCTCCCTGCAGCACAAATCCCTGGGGCCACAGAAGGCCCTGGATCCCAGGCAGTGCCCAAAGCCAGGCTGAGATGGGGCTTGGAGCAGCCGGGGGTAGATGAAGGTGTCCCTGCCCTGGATCTGGCTGAACTTTGATGTCCCTCCCAACCCAAACCATTCCATGATAGAAATTCTGTAACAAAATTCTGTAACAAGGTAAAGTCACCTCTTTTCCAACACATGCTTTGGTTTTTTTTTTTTTAATTTTGAACAAAATTTATGAATCTCTGAGTTCCATCAGATAAATGACCTCAGCAAGGAAAGACAGGGATCTTGGTTTCAAGGCCTTTGTGTCACATTCACATTCTCTGAAAAATCCCTTTGCCCAGGATTTTCCTCCTGGGAAGCTGAGAGGCCTCAGAGTAAAAGGAAAACAATTCTGATCTCATTTGCTTCTCCTGTGTTGTGCTCATGTGGAATGTGTTTGGAGATTGTTCACCCACAGGTGATTGTTCATTGCATTCTGCTGGGAGTTGTTTTCACTCTTTGGCCAATCAGGGCCAAGCTGTGTCAGGACTCTGGAGAGAGTCAGGAGTTTTCATTATTATCTTTTTAGCCTTCTGTCTGTGTCCTTTCTGTATTCTTTAGTGTAGTTTAGTGTAGTTTAGTATTCTTTAGTATAATATAATATTATAAAATAATAAATTAGCCTCCTGAGAACATGGAGTCAGATTCATCATTCCTCCCTGCCATGGGGGTCCCTGCAAATACAATACCTTTGCTGTGGAAATGGGATTCTTTCATGGCAATCTTCCAGCCACTTTTGACCTGCTGTTGTTCTCCTTAAATGCCAGTTTTGATCACATTTTGTGCACCATAAACCCACTCAGGCTTTGTCTGAATTACAACTCAGTTAATAAAATGCAAGGAATTCAGCCCAAAACTGATGATCGAGTAAAAAGTGTGTTTTGCCACCTTCCACAAAGGAGTGACAGGACAAGGGAATGGCCTTAAACTGCCAGAGGGCAGGGCTGGATGGGACCTTGGCAATGAGGAATTGTTCCCTGGCAGGGTGGGCAGGGCTGGCATGGAATTCCATCCCTGGATCCCTGGCAGTGCCCAAGGCCAGGCTGGACACTGGGGCTGGAGCAGCCTGGGACAGTGGAAGGTGGCACAAGATGATCTTTAATGTCCCTTCCAACCCAAAGCATTCCATGATTCCACACTTTAATTCCCAGAACAACACAAATTCAGGAAAATGCTGCTTTTATTTTGCTCTTCCCCTTTTTTGTGCTTCTCCAGAACGCCTGACTGAGAACCTCCGCGTGGGCCAGACTTCTCTGGTGGCTGCCCAGATGTTTCTCTTCTTCAGAGTTCTCCTGTTGAGGATTTCCCCTCAACATCTCACCTCATTGTGGCCAATCATGGTCACAGAACTGGTAAGAAATAAGTTTTGAACATTTGAAAAAAAAATAAAATACTTCACTTGAAAAAAACATTTGAAAGAAAATTACATTTGAAGAAACTCAGCCTATGAATTTTCCCAGTTTAGCTTTTTCCTCTTCCCTGCTTGGAAATTTTTCCACAGTTTTACATTAATCTGATAATTTGGGGGAGAAAAGTTAAATTGTCGTTAGGAAATTCCTTTTGGATTAATTTTGGTGTTGTTAATGGAATCTCATGCCTGAATTATTCATTTGTTACATGTCATAAAGGTTCCTTTTTAATGTAAATCATCACTTTTAGTTGGGATTGAGTTGTGTGAACATTTCAGCTTCTCAATAATTATTTCTTTAAAGATCCAGACATTTCTACAGCTGGAGGAAGATTTAACTGAGGAAGAGGAACCAGCAAAGTAAGAGCTGCCATTTGAGAGACTTCCTTAAAATTAATTAATTTAATCAATTCCCTGGGATAGGGAGGAGCCAACAGGACATTTTGCAATTATATTTTTATTTTTCTATTACTGCTAAATCATAATTTAGATTTTCTTTAGCAGCTAAAACAGTGATATGCTTAAAAATATAATTACTAAGTATTACTTGTGTACAAAAATAAATGCTAAGTCAGCAGTTGAATATTTTAACATGATGCCATTTTTTGGCATATTTTAGATTATTTTGCTGTTAGAGAGCAAAAATAAAATAAAAACACTCATACAAGAGCCTCATGCAGAATAAAAATAATTGTCCAAGAGCTCCTTTGTGTAAATGTGGGCATTCCTCTTGTGCTGACTGAAAAACCTTGGGTGGATTGGAGTCTGAATGGGACTTTTTTTTTAAATTGAAACACAGGAGCAACAGCAAAATCAGCAAAGCCAAAGGCTCAGGGGCTGAGATCCAGCCCAAGGAGCTGTGCCTGTACCTGGCAGCCTGCAAATTCCTGGACACTGCACTTTCCTTCCCCCCTGACAGGATGCAGCTCTTCCAAATGTGAGTCCCTCTTCTCCTCCTGTTCCTTTAGCCTTTGAAAGAATTGTGTTTTCCTCAAGATTTCTGTTTGCCTTTCCTCAGCTCCTTTTAGGAGTGCTGATAGTGAATGTATGCTGATAAATGGGATTTGGGAGAAGATTTTGGTTGTGGTGTAGGAGGATTTCACCCTCCTCTTTGGGATCCCTTGACTTGAAAAACTGGGAAAGGAGAAAGGTGGAGATTGTTTTCCATCTGCACACACCTGGGAATGTTTTGGAGCTGGTTGTATTTAAATGTTGGCAAATTAGTAATGTAATAATTCATTAATAGCAGCAGAGAACATTTATGACAGATTTTTGTGGGAACAAGCAGTGCTGCACTAAAGTAGGCATGATCCAAACAAGGATTTCCACCTTTTTAAGGAATCAACCCATTTATTCCAGGTACAAATGGGCCTTTGTGCCAGAGGTGGACACAGAATCATCTCCTGTCACCTCCCAGCTGGTGGAAAATCACCAGGAATGCCAACCACACATCGTGAGGATCATGGATCTACTCAGGATGAAATATGGGGTAAAGAAACTTCTCCTTTTGATTTTTTAATCCATTCATTTATTTTTCCAAACACAAGATTTTAAGTTGCTGAGGGATTTTTAGATATTCCCTGTGAGGAAGAGGAAGAGAAGCTGTGGCTGTCCCTGGATCCCAGGCAGTGCCCAAGGCCAGGATGAAGGTGTCCCTGCCCCTGATCTTTGATGTCCCTCCCAACCCAAACCATTCCATGCTAGCAATTCTGTAAGAAAGCAAAGTCACCTCTTTGCCAACAAATGCTTTGGGGTTTTTTTTAAATTTTGAATAAAATGTATGAATCTCTGAATTCCAACAGATAAATGACCTCAGCAAGGAAAGACAGGAGTCTTGCTTTCAAGGCCTTTGCTCTGGAAATGGGATTATTTCATGGCAATCTTCCAGCCACTCTTGACCTGCTGTTGTTCTCCTTAAATGGCAGTTTTTCAGTTCTTGAAGGGATTTTTAGATATTCCCTGTGAGGAAGAGGAAAAGGCTGCCCAGAGCAGCTGGGGCTGCCTTGAGGCCCCTGCAATGTCCAAGGCCAGGTTGGACACTGGGGCTGGGAGCAGCCTGGGACAGTGGAGGAGCTCATGGATGAGCTGGATGTTCTTCAAATCCTTTCCAACCTTTACCTTTAATAAATCCCAGCTTTTTTTTCCCTTTCAGGACCCAAAGCACCCCGAGGGAGCTGCCAGGAATGCCCAGTTCCCCCTGCTGAGCCTGCACTCCGTGTCCAGCATCACCCAGCTGCTGCCTTTCTTCCAGACCCTGTGCTGGGCATTCACAGCCCCTGGCAGTGACCCCCACAACTCCCACCCCTCTGCAGCTGCCCCCGTGGGTTCCCCTGGCAGCAACAGCAGCAGGGTCCTGCAGCAGCTGGAGGAAAGTGTGGAATTGGATTTCCTGGAAAATATGGAAAGTTGAGCACTGGGACGCTCCTGCTGGATCAACCATAGGGAAAGCTTGGCTGAAATTCCTTTTTTTCCTGCAGATTTCCAGCTACATTTTGGGATTTCTCTTCAATTATTCAGGAGCTGGTGGTAAAAAGCAGGAATCTCCAGTTGCTGTGGTGGGAAGTTTGGTGGGAATTTCTCAGAGTTTCTGTGGTTTATTTGTTTTCCGTGGGAAGGATTAAAGACATTTTGTAAATAGGGGAAGAATATTTTGGACTTGGTGGAAGTAGCAGCTGCCCGGGGACTTCTCCAGGACTTTAAAGTGGTTTTGGAACTGTGTCCTGATCAAAAATAGAAGGAAAATCCAATATTGCATGTCAGTGTACAATCAGTTTGCAGCGAGTCATTTCCTGAGGTGAAAGCCCCTAATTTGACCTAAATTGATCAAATTGTAAAAAAATCCCCCAAATTCCCCACAGATGGATTGTCTGAGTCTCAGCATTGTGCAAGGAGCTGCAGCTTTGCCCTGGCTGTAATTTCAGAGCAGCATCTTCAGGCTTAGCAATTCCTAACAAATCAGAAATGTGCATAAAACACAAACCTCTGCAGGAACATTTTGTAATTAGCATTACTTGAGGAGATTTTGACTTTAATTAATTGATTAAAATATTTAAATTCATATTTTTTAAATGAAAAACTTTTGTTCTTTCAGTGACTCAGGTGGCTGCAGCTTCTGAAATGCAACTAAATGAAGATAATGCTGTAAAAATAGAAATTGCTTAACTAAAATGAAAATAATATTCTTTTTTGTTTGTTTTTGTAAGAACATTTTTTGTACAAAAGAATGTATTTGGCTGTTCCTGGATGGTGAGAGAGGTAGGGGGATCATCCCAGTGCTTTTCCTAAGTTAAAAAGGACATGGGAAAAGATTTGCTTGGGAGTCAAGGATTTCTTTTTCCCAAACTCCCACAACAACAAGAGAGTTTTCTCTTCAGTTTTAGGTACAGATGTATGATATTTTCATCTTGGGTTTATAAACTAAAATAATGAAACATCCTTTACTCTCACACTGGAACACTGTACAAAAATAACAGCACAAGAGGCTTGTGCTAAACTTATTTAAATCCTTTGCATTTTTACAGTGAAGGAAAGTGGTGGACTGAGATGTGGTCATTAAGAATGTGAATTATTTCTATTAATATAACTTATTAATGGTCTGTAATGCTGTTGGAATGAGCACAAGTGAAAAGTTACCCTTTGAAAGCATTACTTGAATGTTGGAGCAGGCCACTTTTAAAATGTTGGTGTTCATTTCCCACCTATCTTCAATATTTTCTATGAATAATCTGAGTATTCAGGATGGTTTGGTACTTTTACTTTCAGTTTCCTGCTGGTTGCATTCCATACTTGGATATTTCCCTTAAAATGCTGATAAAGAAGAGCAGGGTTAGATGGGATAGGTTAGGTGGGAAGGAATTCCTGGCTGGGAGGGTGGGCAGGGCTGGGATGGAATTCCCAGAGCAGCTGGGGCTGCCCCTGGATCCCTGGCAGTGCCCAAGGCCAGGTTGGACACTGGGGACATTGGAGCAGCCTGGGACAGTGGGAGGTGTCCCTGCCATGGCAGGGGTGGCACTGGGTGGGCTCTGAGGTCCCTCCAACCCAAACCATTCCAGGATTCTGTTATTCCATGATTCTGTCAAATGCTGTTAAAATCTAAGAGAACTTTTTGCCATTAAACTGCTTTCAGTGGCATCAGACATTTAAGGGATTTGCAGAATCCTCCCACTTCAGAAGAAAAAGTTCTTTAACATTTGGTATCCAAGCAGATCTTTGATAATTATAAATAAGATGTGAAAAAGGAGGAAAGGGCTTTAACTAAAAGTCCTGCTTGAGTGCTGGAGGAGCACAGTTCCCCAGGCCCAAAGGGGAATATTTGATTCCTTCATTCCATAACTTTATTACTGTTCCATGTGGGACTAACTGTGGTTGTTTTCTCCTACTGATAAATCCACTGAGGAGCCCCAGCAGGGCTCTCCTGCTCCGAGCTGCTCCTACCAAAGCAGAACAGCCTCACTGGCCATGAATCTGGAAATGTTTGTGCCTGGAACTCCAGACATCCTCTCCTGTTCCAGGGCAGGAAATGCTTTTGCTTTGCTGTGATTTTGCTTTTCAGTCTAACCAAGCTCAGCTTTGTCTTTGGGACACTTCAGCTCCAACACAGCAGAGCCACAGTGCTCAAAGGGGGACCTGGAAATATTCCAAAGGATTTCATTGTCCTGAAAGAAAAAATCAGGAGGTGCAACCAAGGTAAAACTGCTGAAGAGCAGCAGGACTTGAAGTGTAGAGCATTAAGTGATGGTTGTGTATCCCATAGCATACATGAATGTAATTCTTCTATGAATATTAAATGTTATTTTGCAATGCCTTTTCAAATGCAGTTCTTATTTTTCAACCTGCCTTCACTGCTCGCTCACCATTTTTAATTTTTATCTGACTCTGGAAAAGCTCCCAAATTCAATCACAGAAAAGATCTCCGAGATCATCAGGTCCCAGCTGTGCCCCATGGGCACCTTGTCCCCAGCCCAGAGCACTCAGTGCCACCTGCAGGGGACACCTGCAGGGCTGGGCACTGCAAAGCTCCCTGGGCAGCCCCTGCCAAGGCCTGAGCTCCCTTTCCATGGGCAAATTGCTGCTGAAAATCCCATCCCAGGGGCTGAGCTGTGGATCCCAGCAGTGGGACCCTGCTGGGCCCTGCCTTGGGAGAGGCTGGGCTGCTCCTCTCTTCCCCTCTCACCCCCCTGCTGCATCCCTGGCCTTTACAGCCCTGGAATTGTCACCCTGAGATCCCTGTCCCAGCCTGGACGGGCTCTGGGGAGCTGCTGCAGGGATCATGGATTGACCCTGCATGGAGGGAGAGACTGCCCAGATCAGGAGCTGCTGCACAACTCCAGCCTGAACATTTTCACACATCCAAGGGAATGCCCTGGAAGAAAACTCTTCTGTACCATGAGCTTCAGCAGCTCAGGCTGGAGGAGTGTGGATTCAATGACTGTGTGTGGTAGTTTTACTTTGAAATTGGGTGGAAATACTGATTTTGTGTAGTGGTTTTGGGTTGCTAATTTGAGATTTTTTGGTTAATGTATTAATTAGCGTGGTGGGTTCAGTGTTGGTTAATTATTAGTGTACTCACTAGAATATATTTACTTATTTTTTGCTGTGATATAGGATTTGGAGAAAGGTAAAACAAGTTTAAAATTTTAAAAGGGTATAAAGAAAAATTTATTAACAGCAACTAAAAGAAAGAGTAATAAGAATAAAATCTTTTGGATACTTTTCTTTTTCTTATAACTTTTTTACTGACAATGTAGAGAAAAAGAACCTAAAATTTCAGTCAGTTTACTACTTCTAAAGTAATCTTTTTTTAGTTTACTTTGGGAGAGAAGTCCCTCTTGGTAATGTTATAGAGACTTCTCTACAAGAAAACAGTTTTCTTGTGGTTCTCTTTATGAATAGCAGCCCAGGGAAATTTGTAATTGTGAAATCCTTCTCATTTTTTATAAGTTTTCCTAAAGTTGTGTTTGTGGGCTATGCTAACTTATGGGGCAGTGTTTTAAAGATGAGTTGTTTAAAGGTAAAGGTTCTCATTACCTATTTCTGAAATCATCTTCTTGGGGCTACAGCATCTTTATCACTCTAATTTCTCTGTTTAAAGTTCTCACAGGATCACAGTTATTTTAAAATTGTTAAAACATGTTACTTTAACATGTTTACTTGAACATGTTACTTTGCTATCTTTATTTTAGTGTGGAGGCTAGTTTATTTTGATTTATTTTTTTATTTAGCTTATTTTAGTGTGAGGCTACACTGAGGGAAAGCTGCTCCCATTTCACCCTTCCCTGCACCCAGGGCCTCCCCTGGAACGTTGTGTGAGGGATGGAAGTGGATGTGCCAGACACTGAGAGCTGTGGAGCCATCCAAGGATTGCTGGGAGGAACAACAGGATGTGGCTGTGGCCATGAGGAGCTGGGACAGCAATTTCGGGACAAATGTCCTTGTTCTGGCACAGGGATGAGGGCAGGGAGTGCCAGACAAAATTCCCAGATGTTTCTCCAGGGTCATCCTGCTCTGCTCCAGGAGAGGATCAAAGAAGAGAATCCCAGAATCACCAAGGCTGGAAAAGACCTTTAGGCTCTGTCAAGATCCAGTTATTAAAGTATTAAAAATGCCTCTGCCTGAATTAAGGTGCAAATGAGGCCATATGACAATAGTATGAGTTGTATCTGATGGTAAATATGAGACAGAAAACAAAGAGAACAGAGGGGAACAGAAAGAGAATGAGAGGGACAGAATAAAGAAAATATCACCACTCCACAGATGCCAGTGATGTTCTGGTGATCCTCTGCAGTGCTCTTGGTGGTGATGGTCCCACACAAGCACAGAGTCCCAAGGGTTAATGTAGCTCAGGCCAGGGGGAATGCCCAGAGCTGTCTCTTGCAGCAGACTCCGGAGCTGTAGCATCCCGTGCACTCCTGAGGTGCAAGGTTTCAGGAATGACTCAGGGGGCACTCAGGGATGGATTCTGACACCCCTGAGGTGTCCCTCATGCCAGTGTCCCATGGATGTGCCCCTGGGCTGTGCCCTGTGGTGTTCAGTGCCTCTGGACTTGGGGTGAACCTCTGAGGTGACACCCAAACCTGCTCCCCTCCTCGTTCCAGGGGGGCTGTGGAGAGCTGCCCACCGTGGGCCCCACACCCCAAACCCTGCCAGGGAAGGATCTCTATCTCTGCTGGGTTTGGCCCTTGTTTCCCCTCTCCCTCAGTCCTGGTTGTTTGCCCCTAGGCTGGCAGGATTGAACAATAGTGTATCTAGGGGTTCAACTTACAGTCCAAAGTCCCAGCCAGGTGGAGGCTTCTGTGGTTACACAGTTTTTGTTTTAATGGGCAAAACTCTTTCATACCAATGCTCTGGGCATGAATCATTTCAGTCCCTGAAGGCTCCTCACACCCAGCCATGACCCCAGCACCACCACCATGTTCACCATGAAACCCCAGCCTCAAGTGCCACATCCACAAGACTTTTGAACATTTCCAGGGATGGGGACCCCACCACAACCCTGAGTGCCCTGTTCCAATGTTTGACCACCCTTTCCAGGAAGAAATGTTTCCAAATATCCACCCTGAGCCTGCCCTGGCCCAGCCTGAGGCCGTTCCCTCTGCTCCTGTCCCTGTTCCCTGGGAGCAGAGCCCGACCCCCCCGGCTGTGCCCTCCTGGCAGGGACTTGTGCAGAGCCACAAGGGCCCCTGAGCCTCCTTTGCTCCAGCCTCAGCCCCTGCCCAGCTCCCTCAGGGATTCTGCAGCCCCTGCCCAGCTCCCTCAGGGATTCTGCAGCCCCTGCCCAGCTCCCTCAGGGATTCTGCAGCCCCTGCCCAGCTCCCTCAGGGATTCTCCAGCCCCTGCCCAGCTCCGTTCCCTGCCCTGGACACGCTCCAGCCCCTCCAGGGCTCTCCTGCAGGAGCAGAACTGGACCCAGCCCTGGAGGGGCTCTCAGAGCCAGCACAGAGGGACAATCCTATTGTGGTTATGGTCCCTTGAATGGGGAATAATTGGTATTGACTCTGTGATTGCAAAAGGCTGGTCAATTGTTTCATTAAGCTATATTATATTATTCGACAATATTATACTATCTCACTAAGAAGTTTGTAACCCTTACTGACAGTCTGATACAGCTCTGACCTAACTGGCCAATCCCTCTGAACACCATCCAGTGTCTAATTAAGAAATCACTCTTTGGTAAATAATCTCCATAACACATTCTACATGTACACAACAACAGGTGCAGCAAATGGAGATAAGAATTGTTTCTCATTCTCTTCTCTGAACTTTCTCACAGCTTCTCACAGCTTCCCAGGAAAATCCTGAGAGAACTGTGTCTCTATCTGTTCAGAGGATCTGTGATTCCCCACACAATCCCTGCCCTGCTCCTGCTGCACACACAATTCCTCATCCAGCCCAGCTGCCAGGGGCCTCTTGTCCCCCTGCGCACCCCTGGGCTCGTGTCCAGCCCCTGTCACCAGCACCCCCAGGGCCTTTTCCACTGGGGCACAGTTGGGACTTTCCCACAGCGCTCCTGCCCTCCAGGCACTCTGAGTGTTCCTGTCTGGCTCCCCAGAGCAGTTTCTACTTCCGCCCTTCTGCTGATTTCAGGCGTCGAGGGCAGGGAACTGAGCTGGGAAGGGGCTGGAGCCCCAGGAGGGGCTGAGGGAGCTGGGCAGGGGCTGAGGCTGGAGCAAAGGAGGCTCAGGGGCCCTTGTGGCTCTGCACAAGTCCCTGCCAGGAGGGCACAGCCGGGGGGGTCGGGCTCTGCTCCCAGGGAACAGGGACAGGAGCAGAGGGAACGGCCTCAGGCTGGGCCAGGGCAGGCTCAGGGTGGATAGTGGGATTTTTTTTCCTGGAAATGGTGCTCAGGCCTAGGCAGGGGCTGCCCAGGGGGGTTTGGAGCGTCCATCCCTGCAGGTGACACTGAGTGCTATGGGCTGGGGCCAAGGCGGCGATCGGGCACAGCTGTCCGGGATGACGCCCAAGCCCTATCCCAACCCCACCGCCCCCTCACTCCGCCCCGCCGCCATCCCCTCACAGCGCCCTCAGCCCCAGCCCCGCCCACAGTGGAAGGGGGCGCGGCCTCCCCACAAGCCCCGCCCCGCGTGCGCGCGCCCGGCGCCGGAAGCGCGAAAGGCCGCGGGGAGGCGGAAGCGCGCGCGGGGCCGCGGCCTGAAGATGGCGGCGAAAACACAGGGCGGGATCCGCCTGAGCGCGGTGAGTGCGGGCGGGCGGGCGGCGGGGCCGCGGCCGGCCGGGGCACGGCACCCGAGGGACCCGCTGGGGACCGGCTCGGGACCGGCTCCTTCCAGCCTGCTGCCATGGCCGGGGACACCTCCCACCGTCCCAGGCTGCTCGGAGCCCGTCCAGGCTGGCCTTGGGCACCTCCGGGGTCACTCCCTCAGCGAGGGCGGGGAGCGCTGCCGCGTCTCTGTGGGGGACGTGGGCCCGGGGGCTTCCCGCCCTCATCCCCGCTCTGATCCGGGAAAATTCCCTCCTCTGGGTCCGGCCGGGCTGTCCGAGGGGAAGGTGAGGGCTGGGGGTGGGCTCGGTGCTGGGGGCGGGATTTCCCCGCCTGTGGCGAGCGCCGTGACCTCTAATTGCCGGCTTGTAACTTCAAATCTTAACTACTTTTATTGCGAGCGGCCTAATTACAGTTTAACCCTAATTGCAGCTGAGAGGGATGAGTGTTCGCGCAGTTCGGTGCTGCTGTGTGGGGTTTTCAGTCGCAGCGTTGTTGCTGAGCTGTTGTGGCAATTGCTTGGGTTGTTTGTGCCGATGGAAATGAAGTTAAAGCTGCTTTTTCAGGGGAAACAGGAGAGGTTTTCCCAAGTCAATGCCTCTAAATCTCACCTGTTCTCATCACCTTGCTTTAGGACAGGGGAAAGGAGCGGGAGTGTTCTGATGAGTAACTTCTGAAATATTTGAGTGACAAATACTGAGTGTAAGGAAGTGTGTGTTGGAATATGCTCAGCACTGCTGGCATTACAGAATCATTTAGGATGGGAAAGACCTCCCAGATCATTGAGTTCAACCTCTGGCTGAAATTTTATCACCTAATATCGATTTCTGTTACCCTAATAGCCATTTCTGTTACCTTAATGTGAATTTATATTACTCTAATAAAAGTTGCTAAAATAAATTACTCTAGAGGTGAGCCTAAACATCATCTCCTTGAAGTTCCAAAATTGCATTTTCATTTTGATTTCAGGCCTTTAGTTCTTGCAAGTGTTTGAAACCCATCATTTGTGTGATATTTTATTGCAGCAGGGTTGTCCTGCTTCTTTAGATAAAGATTTGGATTTATTATTACTTTTTGGATGTGTTATTGGTTGTCTTGAGAGGAAAAATATCAAAAATCAGCCTTTGCCTGTGGCAGTTCAGAGTTTAAAATCATTCTCAGGTTGAAATCACTTTGCCAGGCTGAACTCTCAGAAGTACAAATGAAACAAGATGCACTTGGGAACTTTCTGAATTATTTTTAGGCTGCTCTTTGGTTTTGTTTGTTGCAGGCACAGCTGAGAATTTGCATTCAGTGGCTTTCCAGTGAAAGCTGTGGGTTTTGTAGGGTTTTTCTTTTTTTTTTTTTATTTTATTTATTTTTTGCTCAGGTGAAGCAGCTGATGCAGTTTTGACCAGGTTTTATAAAAGGCTTTGTAATGCAGAGAATGGTGGGGAGAGCTGATAGTCACAGTTCTTTGGCAATATAAAATATTTCCTGTGGATTCAGAGGCACTGGGAGGGCCTGGGAACTCATTCCCAGCCTGGAATTTATCTCCTGCTGGAGCTCTGGCAAGATTTTTGTCCAGCTGAGCAATGGAGCAGCTCAGGGAAGTGATCCAGGTTAATATTTTAAGAGTGGTTTTGAATTTGGATCGGTCCCTTGATGTGGTTCATTGAGCAGTGCTGACCTGGGATTGTGTAGCTGGCAGGGGAAATTTCAGGAGGAATTTCTGTCTGGAAAGGTGCTCAGGCCTTGGAATGAGATTCCCAGGGAGCTTTGCAGTGCCCAGCCCTGCAGGTGTCCCCTGCAGGTGGCACTGAGTGCTCTGGGCTGGGGACAAGGTGCTGCCCACTCTGTGGGCTGGCAGGGCTGTGCCAACCTCAAGAATTCCATGAAAATGGCAGAGTTGTTCCCAAGAAGTTGTTAAATAAATGCAGGCTAAACCAAGCTGCATTTTTCACTCAAATGAAAGATTTGCTGTCGTGATGATGGGTGACACAACACACATTTATTATGTGCAAGCCATAAGTTCCTAAGATGAGGCAAACTCTGCAGGGGTTTGGGATTTGTGCACACCTTGGGATCTGCAAGGGGTGGGAACTGAAATTCCCAAGCTGCCTGTCATTTTTGAGGGATAAACTGCTTTATTCCTCAATATTTGCTGCTATAACTGAGGGGATGCTGTCCTCAGGACAGGTCAGTTCCAGATAGGCAGGTTTGAACTGCATTTGGCTGCACAGAAAAAAATGAAATTACTAAAGAAAAACTCACTGAATAACGAAATATGTTTGGCTGAGTGAGCAAAACAGCTGGATTGGCAAAGTGAGTGTTCAGCTCTTACTGAATCTCAATTAATTATGAGCTAATTAAAGTGGTGCATTGATGAATTAAGTGTAAGGACAAACGGACTGAAATATTTCCTGGTGAGTTCATCAGGAATTAGGGAGTGCTTGCTGACTGCTGCATTGCTCTGGAGGAAGCTACAAAACTGATGGCCTAAAACCACCGTTCTCCTGCTCTTTAATCTGATTTTGTGCCCTTGTTTTAATGAGCCAGGCCAGGCTGGATGGGGCTTGGAGCCTCCTGCTCTGCTGGGGAGTGTCCCTGCCTGGGCAGGGCTTGGGGCTGGGCGGTCCCTAAGGTCCCTCCCAGCCCAGGGCAGGGTGGAATTCTGTGACCCGGTGCTGCTGTGGGCTCTGAGGTAACTCTCCCATGAATTCCCTGTGGCACTCATGCTCAGCTTTTGCTGAGGGATGGGAGATGGGTTCCAGTTCCCATCTTCCCCTCCCTGTACCTGTGACACTTCCCAGTGCTGTGAACATTGCAGCCTCCCCCAGGCAATGATCTGGAGAATGCCAGCAGGATTCCTGGGATGTTGTTCTCACAATTCCCAGTGGTTCACAGCAGTGGAGCTGTTGTGTTACACAGGCAAGCTTTGATTGCTGTGCACACAGAATGGTTTGGGTCACAGGCAGAAAAAGACATTTATTGGTGATGACACCACTGTGGGTGACACTGAGGTGTCCTTCCTCAGCATTGTCTGATGGTCAGGGGAGGTGCTGCTTCCTTTTCAGAAGGAATTTCTTCCAGGAAAGGGTGCTCAGGCTTTGGAAAGAGCTGCCCAGGGAGCTTTGCAGTGCCCAGCCCTGCAGGTGTCCCCTGCAGGTGGCACTGAGTGCTCTGGGCTGGGGACAAGGTGCCCATGGGGCACAGCTGGCACTGCATGGGCTGGCAGGGCTGTGCCAGCCTCAAGAATTCCATAAAATTCCCAAGTGTGAATTGATGCCTCTGTCAAAATCACAGCCAGGGCTTCTTGCCAAATCCCTCTTGCTGAGATTTCAGGGAATCCAGCAGGGAGCCCAGCAATGGATCCAGCAGGGAATCCAGCACTTGCAGCCTCCTGTGTGCCTGGAGTTCCTCAGTGTTTCAGCAGGGAGCTGAGCAGATGCCAAATCCCTGAGTGTGCATCCCTGTGGTGGGTTGGGGATTTTAAGTCTGGTTTTGTTTTGCCAGGGAGGGATTTCAGGTGGGAAAAACCCCAGCAGTTGTTTCTGGTGGATTTTGATCCCAAAGCTTAGAAAACCCAGGAGCAGATGCTGGAGAATCAGATGAGGAGAATCACCCAGGGCTCTGAGGATCCCCTGAGTTCCTGCACAGCAGGGGGAGAAATCCCAAGATGCTTTTGCCCACATGCCATGGCACATGTGAGGTTTCCATTAATAGCCCAGAGGAATTTTTCTTTTGGATTCAGAATTACTTGGAAGTGTTTGTTGGGAGCACCCTGGCTTAGCCTGACTCCATGCACCAGATTTTGCAAACCTGGAGCTCTGCAGCACAGATGGCAACGAGGAAGGTGCTGTCGGCTCCCTCTGGTGCTCCATGGAGAAATGCAGGGATTAGGTTGCACTTGGAATTGTGTCATGTGCTGCTGTGACCTGAGCATCGAGGTGACAGCTCTTGGCACCTTCTGTTGCTCTGAACCAGGGCTGCTGCTTCTCCCTGTGCCTTTCTCCTGCTCTGTGCCTGGTTTGTGGCTCTGGGATTTGCTTTTAGCATCATTCCTTTTCACCTTGGAGCTTTGAGGTGGCTGCTTGCTTTTATTTGCACTTATATTTACACTTTACTTTTATTTACGCTTCATACCTTGATAGAAGTGCTTGTCAACAAGTAACTCTGTAAAATGCAATGTGGATATGTGCACAGTATTTTAAAATCTCTCTCAGATTTTCTCTGTGTAATAATGTGGATTTTGCTGTGGTTTTTGTGTGACTCAGTGGTACAAGGGCAGTTTTCAGTGTGTTGTGTTCATGGTGCTGCTTTTTCTGCCATCGCCACGACTCTGGCAGGGGGGCTTGAGCACATCTGTGCAGGGGGTTTGTGTTAAAGGCTTTGTAGGAGTGTAACCATGGATTTCCTCAGGGCTAATGCAAACACAACCAGCAGCTGCAGCAGTTAAATTTTTTCCAAATGTTGTGTGGACAGGTCCTTAACTTACATGGATTTTTAGTTCTGCTTTTCCACGTCTGGAAGTGAATATACGTGAGCCTAGGCTGGGGCTGCTTGGCAGCTCTTTGGCACTGACATCTCCAATTTACATGCCCTAAAGAGGTGCTTTATTCGCATATTTTCATCTAATTCTGGCAGTGCCTGTGCCTTTGTGTGCATGAAATGTGTGAGATCCAAGTGCTAAAAGCACCAAGCACCCCCTGAGAGGGGATTTTGGTCACTGTGGGCACAGACAGTGCCCCACAGAGGGTATTGGGTGCTGCTCACTCTTCACATGAAGTTTGAATCCCTCTGGTTTAAGAGGTGAGTTTTTAACATCTGAGAGCTTCTGTTACTGGGTTTGGACCATGGCTTTGATGTTTTCTGTAACCTCTGGAATCATTAGATAGCAGTAGTTCCTTATATGTTTATTAAGATAAAGGATTGTTAGGATGACAGCCCATGCTCAGAACATGCTGAAACTGTGCTTGATTTCCTCTTCAAGAGCTGTGTTAATGTTCTCTGCCAAAACCCAGAAATCAATTCAATTACAACTTTCTGGTGGTGTTGTCCAAACCAGCCTCGTGAAATTTCCTTTATTTGACAGCCTGGTTTCTGCCTTGGAGAGCACAAACTAATGCCCTGCTTGTGCTTTATTCCAGCTGTGCCCAAAGTTCTTGCACACCAACTCCACCAGTCACACCTGGCCCTTCAGTGCAATTGCAGAACTCATAGGTAGGTGATCAATAGCTTGGGATAATTCTTGTTCCTTGGTACAAACCCTTTTTCCTTCCTTTTAGGGGAAGACCTGGCTGAACATCCTCAGTGCTTTTGCTTTTTGTTCTGCTCCTGTTACCTGCATTACCTGGGGCTTGTGCATCTCTTTGTTAGCTCCTGATGATCATCTTGCCTTTGATTGTGAGCAGAAGTCAACTGGACATCTCCAGTTCCTCTTTTCCGCAGTCAGGGAGTGATGAGCTGGTTCCTCAAAATAAAGGTGGGGCTTGGGCCCCCAGCCAGGCTGACTGAGCACCTGGCTGCTGTCAAAGGGAAGAGCAGCTCCTCTGGTCACACATTTCCCCCTTTTCCTTTTCCTTCCCCCCCTTTCCTTTTCCTTCCCCCCCTTTCCTTTTCCTCCCCCCCTTTCCTTTTCCTCCCCCCCTTTCCTTTTCCTCCCCCCCTTTCCTTTTCCTTCCCCCCCTTTCCTTTTCCTTCCCCCCCTTTCCTTTTCCTTCCCCCCCTTTCCTTTTCCTTCCCCCCCTTTCCTTTTCCTTCCCCCCCTTTCCTTTTCCTTCCCCCCCTTTCCTTTTCCTTCCCCCCCTTTCCTTTTCCTTCCCCCCCTTTCCTTTTCCTTCCCCCCCTTTCCTTTTCCTTCCCCCCCTTTCCTTTTCCTTCCCCCCCTTTCCTTTTCCTTCCCCCCCTTTCCTTTTCCTTCCCCCCCTTTCCTTTTCCTTCCCCCCCTTTCCTTTTCCTTCCCCCCCTTTCCTTTTCCTTCCCCCCCTTTCCTTTTCCTTCCCCCCCTTTCCTTTTCCTTCCCCCCCTTTCCTTTTCCTTCCCCCCCTTTCCTTTTCCTTCCCCCCCTTTCCTTTTCCTTCCCCCCCTTTCCTTTTCCTTCCCCCCCTTTCCTTTTCCTTCCCCCCCTTTCCTTTTCCTTCCCCCCCTTTCCTTTTCCTCCCCCTTTTCCTTTTCCTCTCCCCATTTTCCTTCCCCCTCCCTCCAGAAAATTAACCCAACAGAAGAAAACAGGGATTTTTCAGCTAGATGAGGTCAAAGCTGTCCCAAAGGAGGAAACCAGAGCCCTGTGGCTGTGGAGAGGCCTGGCTGTTTTGGGAGTACAATCTGTTCAATCATCTCAGCTCTTTTCACACTCCAAATACTTCCAAACTTTCAGCTGTACCTGTCTGTCCTCTTTTGTGATGCTGAAATACATTTTATGAAATATTTCACTGTGATGCAATTTGGACTTAAAGTTTATAGGAAGAAACCTGCCAAGGAATCACCAGCCTGTGACCAAGCAGTGATTCCTGTGATTGGCTTGATCTGTTTTCTGTGTCTCAGCTGAACCTGGCAGGCAGGCAATGAGACAGAGGTGCCATCACATCCCACCCTTCCTCCCCCTCACAAATGCCTGGGGATGAGGGGAAAAGATGGACAGAAGTGGCGTTGGGGCAGCTGAGCTGGGCCTGGCTTTGCTGCCAGGAGGGCTTTGTGGAGCCCTGGTTTCTCTTTACTCAGTTTGATTTTCACATCCTGTAAACAGAAAGTTGAGTCTAAAGCATTTTACAGTAAGGGCTGGGAGAAAGCAGACATTGCATCAGCTGCTCTGCAGGCAGGAAATGAAACTGGAACCTGGGCTTGGTTTCATTTTCTGTTCTCGTGTGAGCTGCTCACCTCCAGCTCCATCTTTGGTCTTTGTGTCACTGTCATTGATCATCTGGGCAGTTTTGTGTTGGTTTGGTGAGGTTCTCCTGGGTTGGATGCAGCTGTTCCATCCTAACACTCTGATTGACTTTAAAGTGTGTCTGCACTCAGTTAATTTTTGTTTTCTGTGTCCCCCACTGCTTTCCTTGCCCTCAGACAATGCCTATGATCCGGATGTGAGTGCCAAACAGATCTGGATCGACAAGACCGTCATCAACGACAACATCTGCCTGACCTTCACCGACAACGGCAATGGCATGAACTCCGAGAAACTGCACAAAATGCTCAGGTGGGCACCTCCTGGCACCTGCCTGCTACAAATTCCACCTCTGCTTCTGCTATTCCTCACTGTATTCTTGTTTCTCATCCATAATTCACTGGTTTTGCTCATAAATTCAGCATTTCTGAAGGTCCAGGTGAGACTCCAGAGCAGGCAGATGCTGCTAAAGCTTCCCTGTAACTTTGTCAGGGAACTTTTACCTCATCATTTCCTTTTATCCTATCTCTCAGCCTTCCCTTTATGCTGTGGAAACTCTGTAGTGACTGCTAGTAGAGATAAGGAGAATTCAAACATTTGATTTTTACTACCATCATAATCTTTATTATTATTGTTGTTGTTGCTATTATTGGAGATAAGGAGAATTAAAATATTTTTACTATTTATTATTATTAATAATAATAACCACAACAACAACAATAATTTGGTACATGAAATATGTGAGATCCAAATGCTAAAAGCACAAAGCCACAAAGCACCAAGCACCCCTGAGATGATGATGATGATGATCTGAGCTAAGGAGAATTCAAATATTTAAAATAATAATAATAATAATAATAATAATAATAATAATAATAATAATAATAATAATAATAATAATAATAATAATAATAATAATAATAATAATAATAATAATAATAATAATTTGGTACATGAAATATGTGAGATCCAAGTGCTAAAAGCACAAAAGCACCCCCTGAGAGGGGATTTTCGTTGCTGTGGGCACAGACACACTTGCTTTAGTTTAAGTTAGTGAATGAGAGAAAAAGGGATTTTTAGCTCAAACCCATTGGAATATTAATAGTAGAATGTATTGTAGAAAAATTAATGGATTTTCTACTATTTAAATTATTGTCTATTTATCTTTAAATATTCTGTAGGGTTGGAACTGATTTTTCTCTTATTTCTACAGAAGCAAAAAGCTTCTGTGCAATTTCTCTTTTAGTGTAAAAAACTGCTCTGCCTGCAGATTTAAATTTGAGCAAGTTTGAATTCAAACTGTTATTTTTCTATCTAACATAACTGTTATGTTAGATACCATAATAAATCCTAAATTCCATGTGCAGTTCCCTGTTTTACTTGAAGTGTGATACAGAAATGGAAAACTTGTGAATCAAACTTTTACTAGGAAGTGGAGAGAGAAAAGAGACAGGGTTAGGGGCTTTTATTAGTATTAATTGTGAAATTACAGGGTAACTACCAGAATCCCATAACAATGCTTTTTCACCTAATTCCAAATTTCATATTTCTGTTCCATACTTAAAAGCTGGAAGGAGATTTCCCTAAGTTTTTGATGTGTGGTTTTAACAGCGTTGTCCAGATGATTTTAGGATTTAATTGTTCAGGAATCCCTGACCTCTAAAACAAGAGGGTTGGGTTAAATAATTTGCCAAGTCCTGCACTTGTATCTCTTGAACCCTCAAGTTTTGCAGGGATTTTTTCCCACCCTTGATGCCTTGAGAAGGCTGACCTAGAGCAGAGGCTGGAAGGAGCTAAAGAATAAAGCAGGGATTTAATAGGAGAACTCAATGGATGCACCTTGGGCAGCACAAGAGCCCAGCCAGGGCTGCACCCAAGATGAACCAAAATGGTCCCAAAATGGACAGCCAGTCACAAGGTCTCTCACTTTTAGAAGTTCTGCTCTGTGGCAGTCATTTTCTGGAAAAAATCCCTTTGCCCAGGATTTCTCCTGGAAGCTGAGAAGCCTCAGAGAAAAGGAAAACAATTCTTATCTCATTTGCTTCTCCTGTGTTGTGCTCACATGTGGAATGTGTTTGGAGATTGTTCACCCACAGGTGATTGTTCCATTGGATTCTGCTGGGAGTTGTTTTCACTCTTTGGCCAATCAGGGCCAAGCTGTGCCAGGACTCTGGAGAGAGTCAGGAGTTTTCATTATTATCTTTTTAGCCTTCTGTCTGTGTCCTTTCTGTATTCTTTAGTATAGTTTAGCATTCTTTAATATAATATAGTATCATAAAATAATAAATTAGCCTTCTGAGAACATGGAGTCAGATTCATCATTCCTCCCTGCCACAGGGCACCCCACAAATGCAATACTGCTCCATTTGCATCTTGGAGTTCATTGTCCAATTCCAGCTTTAGGTTATGGAATCTGTCTCAGTTTGGAAAGCCGGGTGCCTGCTAAGGAAGGCAGGAGCCTCCCCTGCAATGGAGAATGTAAACCCCCTCCCCCCAGCCTCCAAATTGCTATAAATTTTTAATTAAGGGGCTCTTAGGCAAAAAATATGGGAGCAGGAAATAACAGTTCTTTAATAGGGAAGAAAATAAAAGGATAAAATAAACAATGCAGTGCACTAGAACAACACTGCCAGAGTCAGAACACAACCTGACACCCTGTGGGTCAGGGTGTTGGCAGCAGAACCATTGGAATTGTGGGTCAGCCCTCCTGCAGTGTCAGGGCTGGTTCTGCTGGAGCAGGGATCCTGGAGAAAGGTGCAGTCTCTTCCTCTGAAGATCCAGTGGGAGAAGAGGCAGCTGCTGTTCCTCTGGGGAATCCAGTGCAGAAGCTGTGCTGGTGTTCCAGAATCTCCAGATTATATCCAGGCAGGAATGCTTGGCCCCTCCCTCTGGGCTCACATCTCCCAATGGGATGCTGCAGTTCTTATCAGCCATGCAGGGACATTCAATGGCTGTTATCAGCAGATGTCCCCTCCCGAGGGAGGAGTGATTGTGAGCACTCAGAGAGAGATAAGGCAAACTGCCCACTTGGGAAAAGATAATCTGCCATACAGATGGGAATGGAATCCATCTTGCCTTGCAGTCTGGAACAGAGACCCACCCTGCTTGTTTTTCTCTCTCCAGCCCACGGTGTTTGTGCTCTTGGGCTGAGATTTGGATCATTTGTCCTTGGTGCCCAGCTGGAGCAGAAATTGTTTTGTCTCCCTGCTCTGTGCACAGAGCTCACCATCCCATAATACACAGCCCAGCCCCAAACACTAAAGCAGCACAGAATGTGAAACCCCTAAGAGCTCAAACCCGAGGCCTCACCCTCCGTGTTTCCCGGTTGCAGCTTTGGTTTCAGCGAGAAGTCGGTGATGAACGGCCGCGTCCCCGTGGGGCTCTACGGCAACGGCTTCAAGTCGGGCTCCATGCGCCTGGGCAAGGACGCCATCGTCTTCACCAAGAACGGCGACACCATGAGCGTGGGGCTGCTGTCCCAGACCTTCCTGGAGGCCACCAAGGCAGAGCACGTCATGGTTCCCATCATCACCTTCACCAACCAACATATCCTTCCTGCCCGCCCGCCGCAAAGCTGCGGCTATGGCCCAACTCTGGGGATAACGGTGCCCCAAGGAAAGCTTTGGCTGCTTTTGTGGGTGCTGATGGCAAAGTTTTCTCCTTGGAGGGCAGAACATTTCCAAATTTATATCAAATTTTAAAATTTATATTAAAATTTCAAATTTACATCAAATTTTCAAAGTTAATATCATTTATTTAAAAATTAATTTATAGGAAAATTTATATCGAAACTTCAGATTTATACATGGATGTTTATATCACTTTTCTTCTTGGAAAGGAGAAAATTTCAGGTTTATATCAAAATTTCAATTTTATATATTGGTGTTTATATCAAAATTTCAAATTTATATAAAAATTTCAGGTTTATATCAAATATTCAAAGTTGATATAGTTTATTTAAAAATTATTTTATAGGAAAATTTATATCAATTTTTTAAAATTTTCAAATTTATATGTGAATGTTTATATCAGTTTTTCTCCTTGGAGAGTAGAAAATTTTCAAGTTTATATCAAATTTTCAAATTTGATGTAGTTCATGTCAAAAATGAATTTATATGAAAATTTATATCAATTTTTAAAATTTGATATCATTTATATCAAATATAATTTTATATGAAAATTTATATAATTTTTTTAAATTTTCAAATTTATATATGGTTGTTTATATCAATTTTCTCCTTGGAGAGTAGAAAATTTCCAAATTTATATCGAATCTGAAAATTTATATTAAAATTTCAAAATTATATCAAATTTTCAAAGTTGATACCATTTAGTTAAAAATTAATTTATAGGAAAATTTATATCAATTTTTTAAATTTTCAAATTTATATATGGATGTTTATATCAGTTTTCTCCGTGGAGAGTAGATAATTTTCACATTTATATCAAAATTTCAAGTTTATATCAAATTTTCAAATTTGATATCATTTATATCAAAAATGAATTGATATGAAAGCTTATATCAACTTTTCAAATGTTTACATGGATGTTTATATCAATTTTCTCCTTGGAGAGTAGAAAATTTTCAAGTTTATATAAAATTTTCAAATTTGATGTAGTTCATATCAGAAATTAATTTATATGAAAATTTATATCAAAACTTCAAATTTATACATGGATGTTTAAATCACTTTTCTTCTTGGAAAGGAGAAAATGTCAGGTTTATATCAAAATTTCAATTTTATATAAAAATTTCAAATTTATATCAATTTTTCAAAGTTGATATAATTTATATAAAAATTAATTTATATGAAAATTTAGATCAATTTTTTAAATTTTCAAATTTGTATATGGATGTTTATATCAATTTGCTCCTTGAATACATGAAAATTTTCAAATTTAATATAATTTATATCAAAAATGAAATTATATGAAAATTTACATCAAAATTTCAAAATTTATATATGGATATTTCTGTAAAAAATTTCCCCTTGGAGAGGAGAAAATTTCAACTTTATACCACAATTTCAATTTATATCAGATTTTCAAATTTGGCATCATTTATATAAAAAATGAATTTATATGAAAATTTATATCAGATTTTCAAATTTATATATTGATGTTTATATCAAAATTTTCTCCTTGGAGAGGAGAAAATTCTCAAATTTATATCAAAATTTTAATTTTGTATCAAAATTTCAATTTCGGATCAAATTTTCAAACTTACATCAAAACTTCATATTTATATTTTCAAATTTGATATCATTTATATAAAAATGAATTTATATGAAAATTTATATCAAAACTTTAAATTTATACCTGGATGTTTATATCACTTTTCTTCTTTGAAATTTTGATATAAACTTGAAATTTTCTCCTTTCCATTTTATATATTGGTGTTTATATCAAAATTTCAAAATTATATCAAAATTTCAAATTTATATCAAATTTCAGTATAATTTTATATCAATTTTAAAATTTGATATAATTTATATGAATATTTATATAAATCTATATGAAAATTTCTATCAAATTTTCAAATTTATATATTGATGTTTATATCAAAATTTCAAATTTATATCAATTTTCAATATAATTTTATATCAATGTTTAAATTTGATATAATTTATAACAATTTATGTGAATATTTACATGAATTTATATGAAAAATTCTATCAAATTTTAAAATTTATATATTGATGTTTATGTCAAAATTTCAAATTTATACCAATTTTCAATATAATTTTATATCAATGTTTAAATTTGATATAATTAATAACAATTTATGTGAATATTTACATGAATTTATATGAAAATTTCTATCAAATTTTCAAATTTATATATTGATGTTTATGTCAAAATTTCAAATTTATATCAATTTTCAATATAATTTTATATAAATTTTAAAATTTGATATAATTTATATGAATATTTATATGAATTTATATGAAAATTTATATCAAATTTTCAAATGTATATATTGATATTTATATCAAATTTTCACGTTTATATCAATTTTTGATATAATTTTTATATCAAATTCTAAATTTGATACCATTTCTATCAAAATGAATTAATATGAAAATTCCTATCAAATTTTAAAATTTTCAAACTTCCATATGCATTGTTTATATCCAAATTTTTCCTTTGAGAGGAGCCATAAGCCAGGAAATTATGCTGTAATTGGTTAAAACTTCTCACTTTGTAGGGATTCTGAGCTGTGCAATGGGCAGTTGGGAATTGGGTGCAGCCGTTGGGCATTGGGTGCAGCCGTTGGGCATTGGGTGCAGCCGTTGGGCATTGGGTGCTGCCGTTGGGCATTGGGAGCTGCCGTTGGGAATTGGGCGCTGCCGTTGGGCATTGGGCGCTGCCGTTGGGCATTGGGCGCTGCCGTTGGGCATTGGGCGCTGCCGTTGGGCATTGGGTGCAGCCGTTGGGAATTGGGTGCTGCCGTTGGGCATTGGGTGCAGCCGTTGGGCATTGGGAGCTGCCGTTGGGCATTGGGTGCTGCCGTTGGGCATTGGGAGCTGCAGTTGGGCATTGGGTGCTGCCGTTGGGCATTGGGTGCAGCCGTTGGGCATTGGGTGCAGCAGTTGGGCATTGGGTGCTGCCGTTGGGCATTGGGTGCAGCCGTTGGGCATTGGGAGCTGCCGTTGGGCATTGGGAGCTGCCGTTGGGCATTGGGAGCTGCAGTTGGGCATTGGGTGCCGCCGTTGGGCATTGGGAGCTGCAGTTGGGCATTTTGAGCTGCCGTTGGGCATTGGGAGCTGCCGTTGGGCATTGGGTGCTGCCGTGTCCTCATTTCCTGCAGTCTGTGCTGCATTCCTGTGCCTGTCCTTAACCCAGTGCCCACGGCAGATCAGCGACCCCGCAGAATCCAGGAACAGCCTCAAGGCCATCCTGGCCCATTCCTTGTTCTCCACTGAGGAGAAGTTGCTGGCAGAGCTGGATGCCATCATAGGCAAAAAGGGCACCAGGATCATCATCTGGAACCTTAGAAAGTAAGAGAAATCCAGGCTTTTACATCTCATTCATTTCATATTTTCTTTCAGTGTGTGCAAACACAGAAGGATTTGGAGTAGTAGAAATGAAGAGAAATCCAGTCTTACTTTTCACTAATTTCACATTTTCTTTCAGTGTGTGCAAACACAGAAGGATTTGGAATTGTAGAAATTAAGAGAAATCCAGGCTTTTACTTTTCACTAATTTCATGTTTGCTTTCAGTGTGTGCACACACAGAAGGATTTGGAGTTGTAGAAATTAAGAGAAATCCAGTATTTTGCTTTTCACTAATTTCACATTTTCTTTCAGTGTGTTCAAACACAGAAGGATTTGGAGTAGGTGAAATTAAGAGAAATCCAGGCTTTTACATCTCATTTGTTTCACATTTTCTTTCAGTGTGTGCACACACAAAAGGATTTGGAATTGTAGAAATTAAGAGAAATCCAGTCTTTTTTACTTTTCACTAAATTTTCTTTCAGTGTGTGCAAAGACAGAAGGATTTGGGCGTTCTTTGTGTGTGGAATAACTGGAACAAGCTGTGTGCAGTTTACAACTTGAATCCAGCTTCCCAATTTTTATTTTAGCAAAATTCCCCTTTTTCCCTCATTTCCTGGCTCTCCCACAACAGCTCCTCTTGTATTTGCTTTTTTCCTCTATAATGAATACATTTTCCCATCTTCATTCTTAGAGATAAAAATGACAAACCAGAATTTGACTTTGACAAGGATAAATATGACATCAGAATTCCAGAAGACTTGGATGAAACAGGCAAAAGAGGCTACAAAAAACAGGAGAGGATGGACCAGATTGTTCCAGAAAGTGATTACTCCCTAAGAGTACGTGTTGGATCTTTAAAATTGGGATTATTTTTGGAAGCTGGAGGGTGTAAATGTTTTCATTTTAACAGAATCTGTTTTCTAGGCTTACTGCAGTATTTTGTACCTGAAGCCAACCATGCAGATCATCCTGAGAGGGCAGAAGGTGAAAACACAGCTGGTTTCCAAAAGTTTGGCCTTCATCGAGAGGGATATTTACAGACCCAAATTTCTCAATGTATCCTTTAATGTTTCCTTTGCAGAGCTGAATTCTGTGACTGCATTTTCTTCAGTTATATTGATACATTTGGGGTTATTTTTTGGTGGGTTTTTTGGTTGGTTTGTTTGGTTTTTGGGTTTTTTTGTTGATGTTGTTATTTTGGTTTTTTTAAGTCCTACTGAAGGAATTATCTCAGTATAAGAAAAGAAAGCTCTAAGACCCACTCAGAGTAACTCTTATTTTTTTTGTGTTCCATGAGATTCACCCTGTTTTTCCTTAATATCTGCTCAAAGGCCAAAACAGTCAGAATCACTTTTGGATTTAACTGCAGGAACAAAGATCACTATGGAATAATGATGTACCACAAAAACAGACTCATCAAAGCTTATGAAAGAGTTGGCTGTCAGTTAAAGGTAAGAAACTGAGGCTTCAGAATATTTCAACATCTTGATAAATTTCATTCAAACACTGATTTTAAAAAAGAATATGGATGGAAAGCAAGATATTGATGTATACTTGATAAAATCACCTTTTTTTACTCTGTGCAGCACTTGAAAATTGTATTAAGTTGTTTGGTTTTGAGCTGTTTGATACAAAAATATGAATCTGAGCACATGTTTCAGGACAAAACCAGGGGTGGAGCAGAGGATTTGTTCTTTAGGGGGTTTATATGAAGACTTTCTCCTTGCAGAGGAGTCATAAGCCAGAAATTCCTTTTTACCCAGTGTAGATCCAGTTAATAATTACCTCCAGCAAACTCTTGCAATATTGGCATGGATTTTGTGTTGGTTTTCCTGATAAACTTTAATTCCTTTCAGGCAAACAACATGGGTGTGGGTGTTGTTGGGATTATTGAATGCAACTTCCTAAAACCAACTCACAACAAACAAGATTTTGACTACACCAATGAATACAGGTATTTTTATCTGCATTTTCTAGCCCATATTGCCATTTCCTGGGAAATACTTGATAAAGCTGCTTCTTTCAATAGGAAGAATAAAAGTTTCTGGTGTTGTGGCCAAACCTGGTTTAAATGCAGACAGTTCTTTTTAGACCCTTTTTTGTCTGCCCCCTCTTTGCCTCTATCCCTTTCCTTATAAATATTTTCCCCCAAAATCCACTCCACCTTGTTTTTCCCTGGATGTTCTTTTGTGGCTGTTCAGGAGGAGGCATTTTCCATGTGCCCAGCAGTGCTTTTAATGTGGATTTTCATGTGGAAATTTTGGGCATTGATAGCAAATGTTGGTGATCCTGAACCATTTCCTGTGTGTGGCACCAGCAGTTCCCTTGGCACAGGGCAGGAACTGGGAATGCCCGGGGCAGGCACAGGGAGCAGGGAATTTTTTCCACTTTTTGGGGTTTTTTGAGCACTTCCCATGAAAGGGAGATTTCCTCAATCCCTTTGTGTGTCAGCACCCCAGGAAATCTGGGAACTTTGTGCCCAACCAGTCTGTCCAAAAAATGTCATTAAGTCAATATCCAGAGAAATGGGGAGAATCAGAGGATCACTAAGGCTGGAAAAGACCTCCAAACCTTAGAGTGCCACATCCACTTGTTCCTGGACATAACTTTGGGTGGGAGGAGTGAGTTAATCTTGCAATTAAATTAAATAATGAGCCAAGTTCATCTGAGGAGAGGGAATTCACCCAGCTGCTGCTTCAGCAGCAAAACAGCTTCTCCTGTCTGGCTGCTGTGTGTTCTGTCAGCTCCTGGTGCCGTGGAGTTCCCTTCCTGCAGGGATTCCTGGCTGTGCTGTCCCCACTCTGTGTGCTGTTTGTCACCCAGGAGCAGGTTCCCCATGCCAGCTGCATTCCATCCAGGAAGCAGCAGCTGCATTTCACCTCTGCTTTCAGCACTGTTAAGTGGGAATGTAACCCCCCAGCTTTCTCTGGTTTTACCCCCAGCCACCTCCCCTGAGTGACACCACACTTGAAACATCTCCTGGGAAGCTTTTTGTGCCAGGAGTGCTGCAGGCTTTCACAAAGTGGTTTGGTTTGGTTTGGGCTGGAAGCTTGTGAGCCTGATGGAAAGGTGCCCTGCACTTCTTCCCTCCCCACAAGATGGACGTGGTCCCATCCATGCCTCACTGCTCCTTTCTGCCCTTCTGCTGTCCCCTGGCTCAGCACTTCCTGCTGAGGTGACCTGGATCCCAGCTCTGGGTCACACTTTGAGTTCACTGCACAAACATTTGTGTTGGTTTGAGGCCCAGGGCAGGTGCTGAGCCAGGGCTGGGCTGGTTACTCATCCACTGGATTGCTCAGAGCTCAATTCCAGGGGCTGTCCTCACCTCCCCTCCCCTGGGGGCTTTGTTGTTGTTGCTCACCTCTCCCTCCTGGGCGTGCCAGCTCTGGGAGTCCCTGAGCTGCACCAAACAAAAAACTCAGAAACAAAACTGAAAATTACCCTGAGTGAAACTGAGCTGCTCCTTTTGTCAGAGTGCAGACTTGATATCAAATGTTTGCCAGCTCCTTGTTGGAAAGTTGGACATCAGCCTGAGAGTAGCCATGAACCTGCACTTGGGATGTGCAGGAGCAGCCAGAACCAGGGTCAGGTGCTGGATTGGTTTTGTGCTTTTTAAAAATTCCATGGTTGAGGCTGAACTGGTGAAGCCCCTCCAGGATTTGCTCTGTCTATCAGCAGCACTCTTGATTTCGGCCTTTGTGCTCTGACTCGTATTTCCAGGAATTCCTTTGCTGACAAACATGACTCAAGACAATTCCTCATTTCTACAGGTTTTGAAATAAAAACATTTTATAAAAGAAAAAAGGAAAAGCTTTTAGAAAAGTTTTTTTCCCACTTTTGTGCAATTAGAAAGATTAAAGTGGTTCATGCACTTTTTCTGTCACTGGAGTTTATAAAGATTCTTCCTGTGCTAGAGTTGGATTATTCAAGGTGATCTTTACATTCTTTTCTTTGCAGACTCACAATAGCAGCACTGGGAGAAAAGCTCAACGATTACTGGAATGAGATGAAAACCAAGAAAAACGAGGAATATCCCTTGGCTCTGCCCGTCGAGGAGATCCAGTGAGTGCCGTGTGACAGCAGAGAGCTGAGCACACTGTCCCTGTTTGTTGACAGGAGAGCCCTCTGTGGTGTGCAGGTGCTGATGTGTGTTGGTTGTGCCCAGGAAACAGCCTGACCAGACGTGGGTGCAGTGCGACGCGTGCCTCAAGTGGCGGAAGCTGCCGGACGGAATCGAGCACTTGCCGGAGAAGTGGTACTGCTCCCTGAACCCCGACCCCCAGTTCAGGTAAGGACACACGGCCCAGGGACACCCCAGCCCTCACACAGCCCCTGGCAGCAGCAGGGGTGCTCAGCTCCTTCTCCTGTGGGGCTTTTTGTGTCCTCTTCCTTCCCTCAGGAATTGTAACGTGCCAGAAGAACCGGAGGATGATGATTTAATACACCCCACGTACGAGAAAACCTACAAGAAAAAGTGAGTTCTGGAGACTTTTACAGGGCTCCCAACACTAAACACACCAAGGACAGCTGTGCAGCAGGTGGGGTGACAGCCCAGCTCCCAGAGGGGTGATGGTCCAGAGGATTTGGCAGTGTGAGAACAATCAGTTTGGGACATCCCATAAATAAATGAACAATCAGTTTGGGACATCCCAAAAATAAATGAACCATCAGTTTGGGACATCCTATAAATAATGGACAATCAGTTTGGGACATCCTATAAATAATGGACAATCAGTCTGGGACATCCCATCAATAAATGGACAATCAGTTTGGGATATCCCATAAATAAATGAACAATCAGTTTGGGACATCCCATAAATAAATGAACTATCAGTTTGGGACATCCCATAAATAAATGGACAATCAGTTTGGGACATCCCATAAATAAATGAACCATCAGTTTGGGACATCCTATAAATAATGAACAATCAGTTTGGGACGTCCTATAAATAATGAACAATCAGTTTGGGATGTCCCATAAATAAATGAACAATCAGTTTGGGACATCTCATCAATAAATGGACAATCAGTTTGGGACATCCCATCAATAAATGGACAATCAGTTTGGGACATCCCATCAATAAATGAACAATCAGTTTGGGATGTCCCATAAGTAAATTATTAATCAGTTTGTGATGTCCCAGAAGCAAAGTCTGAGGGCTCTTAGGAGACCTTGGCTGGTGTAAATTTCAGAGGTGCACATTGAAGCATATTGAAAGGATCAACACATTTATTTAGGAATAAAAGAGTTCTTAGCTAAGGTGTATGACAAAACCTGATTTGGGTAATGGTGATGCTGCCTTATATTCCAGAAGTGGGAGTTTGGGGTTGTTGTAAATATTTTTATAAATAATCTAGAGGGAACCTGTTGGAAGTTAAGCTAACTTCAGACAAGTTTCCAGCTTCCTGAGGAAATTCTCATTCAATAAACAAAAATACTTGGCTTATTGTATCTAGCTGAGATGAGGAGTATTGTTTGCTTTTAGATCTTAGATTCAGTTTTTATAATGAATGAACAGTTTGAATCTAAGCTCTTCATTTCTATTCTTTCCTTGTGCTGTGCAGGGACAGGGAAAAACTGAAGAGGAGACTGGAGTACAGCCACCAGGTAACTGCTGAGGCTGGCAGGAGCTGCCTGTGTCTGCTGCAGCATCCAGGTTACTCTGGTGGCTCTGCAGGATTTGCTCACCATGAGGAAACCCCAAATCCCCTTTCTTTGCTGCCCAGTGCTGGAAAATCCACCATTTCTTTCTCCTTAGGAAGGAGTTTGAGAGGGACAAAGGCCTCTGGCCAAAGCTAGAGGAGATGGCAGTCACTGCTTTTATGGCAGGACACCCAGTTCTTGAAAGGGGATTTGTTTTAAAGTAAAGATGCCCTTAAAAGTGGAGATCTCAGTGGGGATAGACAGAGGTGGAACAGCTACACTTGTGTAGGGAGACACTCAAATTCAGATTAAACCCAGATGCAGATCAAGGTGTTTGATGGGAATGTCTGGACTGTAACTCAGAATCAAATTTTCTAAGTGGGATTTCATTTCAGTTGCATTCAAAGTCAATTTCTGACCTAAGATCATTTCTGGAGAAGAGATGCTGCATGTGCTGTTTTAACCCATTTATTTCATTTTACTGTTTCTCTGCCATTACATCTCCCCCACTACAAAAGGAATTTCTAAAAGTGAAAAAATTGCTCATTTTGGGCCAGCTGAGTGAACCCTGAGCAGCTTTCCCAGGGATGTCTGTCCTGGAGTTTGTGTCTGACGGGCAAACTCCAGACAGAGACACAGCTTGGGAAAAGCTCTTGCCTGGGATTCAGCACTTTCAAATGCAAAAGTGGGATTTGCAGTAGTCTTGTCAGCATTTATCATCCTAAAATCCTGAGTCTGGGTTCAAGGATATGGAAATGTCAGAATTTTAGATGTTGGTATATAAAGAATTGCTTAAATCTCTCCTGAAGAATCTACTAATATCTGTTTATTTCCATTCTTAACTTACATTGTCTTATAGATCAATAATGAAATATTTTTAAAAACATCTGTTTCTTCAAGTAAAGACTTCAAAACATTCTCAGCTCCGAATGCAAAGGAAGCTCTTCCCAGGTTACTTATACCAAAATCCTCAGATGCTTCTGTTAGAAGATCTCTGCCTATTTTAATTAAAGTATCTTCCCCTCATTTGGATGCTGATAGCAGGTGAGTGGACCTGTACAAAGGAGATTCCTGTTTATTTCTAAAATCAATAAATTAATGAAAATGTTGGTGTTGGGGGCAGCTCCAGCTGCTGAAATTCCTGTGGGAATTCTGGGAGCACGGGAAGCTCCAGGAGACTTGGTCAAGTACAAAAATGAATGCAAGAAAATGACAAAGGAGCATTTTTAGTGATTTGTCTACTCAGGAACAGAGTTTGTGTTCTCCCCACTCCACAGGCTGTTTTCCTGAAACTCTGGGGATTTTCCTGGGGATGCTGGGTCTGTTTCTGAATAATGTGGGAGTGTGGATGGCAGGCACTTGTTTTTGCAGGAATTTATTCCTGCAGGTGATTTTTCTGGAGTGGTGAGTTTGGAACAGTGCTCAGAGAAACACACTGCCCATGGTTGGAAACAAATGATTTGGCAGCATTTAAGCAAATAAATTATTATTTTAATATTTGAATAAATAATGATTATTTGAATGTTTTCCTCCTCAGTCTCAAAAGGAGGACGCAGAGCTGTGCAACACCCGTGTCCCTAAAGACGCCTCGGCTCAGCGACAAAACATTCAACAATCACGAGGAGGAGGATGATGATGAAGATGTCATCATTTTAGAGGAGAGCAGCACTCCAAAGCCTTCAGCAGATCCTGATGTTCCTGTGGTAAAAACAGAATGCATCAATTTGGATCAGGAGGAGAAGCAGAAGGAGAACTCTGCTGTGGGGGAACCTTGCAGTGCAACCACTTCAGAGGCAAGAAGTGAACAGCTGAGCTCAGCAACACAGACAGAGCTCCCAAAGCTGGTGGTGAAAAAGGAGGAGGTGGAAGACATCCCAGTCCAGATTCCTGGGCCAGGGATGGAAAAGGAACAGCCCAAGGTCAATGGTGTTCCTGAGACATCTGTAGAGATGGAAAATGAACTGAAAAATCAGCTGCAATCATTGAACAGAGAAAAAGAAATGTACCAAAGCAAATGTGAAGCGTTAACCAAACAGGTGGAAACACTGGAGCAGCAGCTTTTGGAGATGAATAACAAATATGTGAAAAAGGAGATGTGCCACCAGGCAACGGAGACAGTTCCCTCCTGTGGAGAAGGGAGCGATGGCGGGAGGAGCCTGGCAGAGGTGACAGCTCTCTATGAGCAGGCCCTGGGGGAGATAGCAACGCTCAAGGAGCAGTGCAGCACCCTGCAGAACCTAAAGACTGAGTGCAGCAAATGTGCTGATGGGGAGAGCAGGAGTGAGCTGGATGAGATGGCAGTGCAGCTGGATGATGTTTTCAGGCAGCTGGACAAGTGCACCACTGAGAGGGACAGCTACAAAAGCCAGGTACACCTGCTGAAACGCTCCTGACACTTCAATTATTTCTATTGTTCGCTCCCTGTTTCACAGCACTTGTACTACACAAGGTTTTGAATAGTTCTTACAGCTTGATTTTTCTTTTGGTTGGCAGATTGAAGTCCTGGAAGTGGAGAAGAATCAAATGGCCTGTCAGTGTGAGGAGCTGAAGGCAGAGCTGGCTCAGTTAAAAGCTTCAATCCCCCAGGCTGTAGCACGTGCAAATGATTCTACCACCAGTAATGTAGAAGACTCTGTAAATTTTTCTGATGGAGAAAGGTATCAGTTTTGTTCTTTCTAGATGTTATTTCAAGATTTTTGCTTGTTGGTTGTATTTCAAATGTTTTGATGAAGGTTATGTTTGATAATTGTATAATAAAATGTGATGCTTGCAATTCTTTTCTACTGCCTTTTGTGACTCCTAACTAATGTTGTTGTTTTTTTCTTTTTTATCAAGTGATGTTTGTGATTTATGATTTGTGTGAGCAGGATTGGCCACAAGAGAATAGCAAACAAATACTTCTGAAAATATCCAAAATGTTGTATAATTTCTAACCACAACTTGCAAACCAAGGAGAGAAAAGGGAGGCAGGAAAGAGGAGGGTGATCATTATTTTCTGCTGTGCAATGAACTTCACTTTAAGAGTCTGTTTTTCTCTCTTGAATCAACTCAAGAGTCTGGATTTGAAACTTTCCTGTAAGAACTCCTTGCTGCAGGCAAATCCTGTGGAGTCCTGGGGTCTGGGGTGTGTCTTGGAATTAAACCAAGGTTGAAACTTCCAGCTGGAGAGCTTGGAGCTCTTGGGAAGTGGGAACAGCACACACACAAAGCCCAGAGCAGGGGGAAGCAGAGTGAGCTGAGGTCCCTGCTAGGGGAGAATCCAAGGGGGAGCATCAGCTCTGATAAAAGGGGAGTCAGTTAAGGGATCAATTCAGCAAATTGACCCCTGGGACCAGAGGAGAGGCATTTCAGAGGGAGCTTTAGGGCCTTGTAGTATCTCCAGAAGTTCACATTCCTGGAAAAAGGCAGTTGGCATGCTCATATTTAGGACAGCCAGAGCTCCATCCTGTCACTGCAGCCTCAGTCCCAGGGAAAACATGGAATAAATCTGCCTGGAAGCCACCTGGAGCCCCATGTGAGTCAAAAAGGGAGTAAGGACAAGCAGCATGGGGTGACTGAGGGCAAACTGGGGATCAGCAGCAAGGCCAAGAATGGAAAAAGCTTTTGCACCTCAAGTCCTGTGTCCAGTTCTGTGCCCCTTTAAAAGGACAGTGAGGGGCTGGAGCATGGCCAGGGGAGGGGCTGGAAAACATCCTGGGAGAAGCAGCTGAGGGAGCTGGGCAGGGGCTGAGCCTGCAGCAAAGGAGGCTCAGGGGGGCCCTCACTGCTCTGCACAGCTCCTGACAGGAGGGGCAGTGAGGGGGGTCAGGCTCTGCTGCCTGTCCCAAGGGAAAGGAAGAGAGGAAATGGCCTCAAATGGCACCAGGGCAGGCTCAGGCTGGAGATTGGGAAAGGAAATTTCCTTGGAAAAGTGGTCAGGCCTTGGGCTGAGCTGCCCAGGGAGGTTTGGAGTCACTGTCTGTGGGAGTGTTCAGGAGGAGCCCTGGGGATGTCATTTTGGGGTGATTGTTGGACTGGATAATCCCAAAGTTCTCTTCCAGCCATGGGGATTCTGGGATTCATGGCCAGCGTGACAGAGCCAATTGAACTCAATAAATTCCTGATGCCATCAAATTGGAGTAAACTCAGGAGGGCAGAGCTGCTGCTGAGGGACTCTGACCAACTGGACAAATGAGCTGGAAAAAAATCCCCTGAAAATTCCACAGAGGCACCTGTGAATTCCTGCTGGGGCAAGTGCCCGTGGTGCTGGGGACAGTGGCAGCGCAGGCTGAGCCAGCAGTGCACTCTGCTGGTGGCACCGCCCTGGGGCAAGTGCCCGTGGTGCTGGGGACAGTGGCAGCGCAGGCTGAGCCAGCAGTGCACTCTGCTGGTGGCACCACCCTGGGGCAAGTGCCCGTGGTGCTGGGGACAGTGGCAGCGCAGGCTGAGCCAGCAGTGCACTCTGCTGGTGGCACCACCCTGGGGCAAGTGCCCGTGGTGCTGGGGACAGTGGCAGCGCAGGCTGAGCCAGCAGTGCACTCTGCTGGTGGCACCGCCCAGCTCCAGTGACTCCTCCCTGCTGCCCGGCACTGGGAGCCCAGCCAGGATCCCTCGACGCCCTGGCAGAGTGGAGAATAACTTGGATTCTTTCCAGAGACTCAGTCTTAAAAAAGAAATTGACCCACATTAGAAATGACCTGTCAGCATTTAATTTTAGTTTTCATTATAGCTCTGATGTGCGTTTATTAAAAGAATTAGCAAATAAATGCAAGACTTGGAAGTAACTTCCCCCACAAGTTGATGGAGATATGGCAGCACTGGGAGAACTGGGTAAAGGATCTGAGAGTAGAAGGAAATGGGCCACAGAAGGGATGGCTCATGGCAAAACAATTTGATCAGGAAGAGGACACAGCAAGGACATCCAGGAAAGAAACCAAAAAACGAGAGGCACAGCCTTTTCCCTGGGCTATAACTCTTCCTTCCTCTTTATATTTTAAAGCCTTTGCACAAACTCCTCTTTCTTGCCTTCTCCTCTGTTTTTCTCTCCTTTTGTTCCCGTGGGTTATCGTAGTTTGGGTTTCTAAATGGATAAAAATACCAGGCCTTAAAACTGCTTTGAGAAATACAGGTGGTGTGGGGGAAAGGATTGTACCAATGCTTATTCTGAAATATTTCTGACAGGAATTCAGGTTAGGATTGGTTTGAAAAACTGAGGGAATATCCCCCTTCCTGCTGAAAACCGTAGAGAAGCTTGGAAAAAGTGGTAGATTTAGAAATAATCTTGATGCAGCTGCATCAAGAAAAAATGCATCCTTTTTTTTTTTTTTTTTGTTGGTTTCTGGGCGTCATGGAGCACCTCCAGGCTGGATTATGAGTCCAGCTCTGTGAGGTGAGCTCTGAACACAGAATCCATCCCCAGCTAATGCTGTGCTGCTCTCTCCCCAGCCTGAAGCTCCGCTCTCTCCGAGTGAACGTGGGACAGCTCCTGGCCACCATCATGCCTGACCTGGACCTGCAGCAAGTGAATTATGACATTGATGTGGTGGATGAAATCTTAGGGCAAGTGGTGGAACAAATGCATGAAATCAGCAGTACTTAAAATCTCGGTGTTTTAGCAGAGTTTTAGTGCTCTTCCATTATAACCTGTAGGTTCCAGACTGTAAATGGGGCTGCTTCACTTTATATATTTGACATAGGTGGATCTCTCAGTGTAAATATTCCACATTTAGCTGTTCACTTCCTCCTCAAGGAACACTGTCAATACTGACCCACCCTGATGTACTTAATTAAGGATTTTGCTTTGGAAATGTATTTGTAATTAAATTTGCAGATATTTTTACTATTAGGAATCTTAATACTTTTCTACAGACACCTTTTGGTTGACTTTGGATCTTATATAAGCATTAATACCTGTGAGTATTTCCTCTTCTAAAGTAGTGGAATATTTTAGAAATGCAAAGAAAAAAAAAAAAAGAAAAAAGAACTTCCTTGATTTCCTTCCCAGAGTTGTTGTATCCCACAGTGTTGTTCCATTGCTCCCAGCAGTGTTCTGTGTTGCATTCACGGGATAGAAATGTAAGTAGTAGGTGAGAATTTGGGCCATATTTGGGGAATATTTGTGTGGTACTACCAAAAGAAGGGTTCTTAAGGGTTTTATCCTGAAAACTGGGGATGGACCAGTTGGATGGAAGCACTTGGAAAAGGAGGGATGCTTCTTTATCTGTGGTGTAAACAACAGGGTGAAAATGTTCAGCTCCAACAGCTTTAGACAGTTTTTATTACAGGCAGGAAAAGGGAATTCCTCTTTTTCACATCTCCCCTTTTAGAGTTGTGTGCTCTAAATCTTCCCATTTTTCCATGATCATGGGAAAACCTGGAAGCAATGGTACCAAGAGAAATTCCCAGCCAGCTGCAGGGATTTCTTCCCAAGTCATTGGGAATGACAAACTGGGTGGCAAAGACAGCAAATCCATCTGTTCCTTTGTGGTGGGACTGGTCACCCAAAGAGCGATCCAGAAAAATGATTCTTACTTTGAAATTCAAAAAATGATTTCATTAGTGTTCAATATGTTAATTCTTAGGAAGTATCTTTTTTTTTTAATTTAAATAAAGCCAATATTGTTGGCTTTTGCACTGCTACTGTCCTGAGTTAATCCCTTGGTGTCCCTTTGAGTTGTAGTTCAGTGGAATTCTTTCCATGGACAGTATTTCAGTGGAAGATCTCTCTCTATGCCAATAACGGGAATGCACTACTGTTGTACTTTATAAAGAGAAATTGAATGTTTGATTTGGGAAGAGATGGCTGTAATATAACTATGTATGACTTTTGCAAAGTTTATATTTCCCATTTCTTGGTGTGTAGCTTTTCCATTTCTTAATCATTATTTATTACGTTTCATCAGACTGTAGCTGAATTTCTTGTAGACAACTGGCAAAATAGAGCACATGTCTATATTAAAATGGCAAATTTACAATGTACATTTACACTTTGGACAACGGTGGACTTATGGAAATGGTTTCTATTTACTTGTTAAAATGTATTTTTTGTAAAAAATAAAAAGATATAAATCGGAGTTTGCAGGATCCCAACTTGTGTTTGTTTCTAAATAAAGCCTGGCTCAGTCTGGTGTAGGACTGGTATGGAAATGGGATGGGAATGTCCTGGATATGGAAAAAGCAGCACTGGTATAATCCAGAGGGTGTAAACGGAATGGAGCTGAATTTCAGAGAGCTGAATTTCCAGAATCCAGCTGAAATTTCCAAAATCAAATTTGGAAATTTTCAAATTTCCAAATTTAGCTGAATTCCAGAGCTGAAATTCCAGAATTTCAGGAAGTTCTGCTGTTGATTCATGGATGAGCTTCCTTGCCTTCAGAAATTCACCGAGCACGTGGACTTGCACCATCCTAAGGCAGTTCCTACTGCTGTGGAACTCCTCAGGACTTTGGTAAAAATAATTTTAAAATCCCCTGTTCTATGCACATCCTTCTCCCTCAGCTGGAAAGAGATGGAGAAGGAAGGGGTCGGTTTGTGGGTCAGGGTTTGGGGGTCCCTGGGGTGTGGGGTTAAGATTGATGGAGATGGATGAGGAGGGCACTGGATCTGTCATGACTTAACTCAATAAATGGTCTCAAACACTGCCAAAGGAGGGAGTTCCCTCAGGATAACTCACCTAAGGCAAACAGGAAGGGGAAAGGTTTGGAGTGAGCACAGCACAGAAGATTGCAGTGTGCAGACAGTGGGAAAAGTGCAGATACAACACCAGGAGGGTGCCAGGCTTGGTGAGGCTGATCCGGGTGAGCTCTTTGGGCAAAAATTCCCACCGTGGCAAACTGGGGGAGAAGGAAGGAGCTGCTTCCACACAGGCCATCCCAAGCTGTGGAGGAAAGAGCAGCCAGAGCCAGGCCTCAGCCCTCTGTGGGGACAGACTGCCACCTCTGCCACCTCTGCCACAGCTGCCCTGCCCAGGGGACTCGAGGGACACAGAGCTGGGGAGCACAAGGGACATGGGCCCACAGCCCCACAGCCCATCCTGGGCTTCTCCTGCAGCCCAGCACCCCTGACTCAGGGTGTTACTGCTGTGAAAGATGCGTATTTTATGATTGGCTTTTTGCAAATATTAAAGTGATTATTATATGTGTTGTGTTAGACAGTTATGCTGTGTTAATTCTCTTAAGTAGTGTGTTAAATATAGTTTTAGGTTATTAAAAAATGTTAAAATAGAAACCATGCTATGTAGGACACATTTTTAAAGAAAGGACTCACACCAGATAGCAGCCACAGGACACCTGAATCTGTCAGAGAAAGAGAATTTATTGCCCCATTATCAGAAGAAACGAATTTCTTCCCGTCTCGAAGGCGCTGTCAGGATTCAGAGGAAGAAGCTGACACTGCCCAGACAGAATCCTGTGTTTGAATGGAATTTATGCATCATGGATGAGGTGTAGGAATGTGCAACAGGCTGTTGTTTTTAAGGGTTAATCCTTTGTTAACGTGGGTCGTTTTTGGGCTTGTGCTGCCCAGAAAAGGTACCTGGATGTCCGTAACTCTTTGTTTCTATTGTCTCATATTGTCCTAAACCAAATTGTCCCAATTCTTATTACTCTAATAGTACTATTTTTATAACCATTTTATCACTATTAAATTTTTAAAATTTTAAAAACAAGTGATTGGTGTTTTTCACACTGTCATTGTCCCCCATGAGGGTGGCACAAGAGGGCACAGCCCCTGTGTCCCCAAGCCAGGAGGCTCCTGCCATGAAGCCACCAGAGCACCAGGCTGGGAAGGATCTGAGCGTTGTGTTGGGCCCTGGCACAATGAGGAGCCACAGCAGCCCTTGGGCTGTGCCAAGGAGAAGACTCCAGAATTCAAGGATTGTCCAGACAGTAGGGGGACAATGACAGTGAGCTGTGCCACAGGGATGACAACAAAGAGTTCTCCCATGGGAATGGAAAGGCTGAGAGAATCGGGATTGTTCAGCCTGGAGAAGAGAAGCTTTGGGGTGATCTCAGTGTGGCCTTCCAGGACCTGAAGGGAGGTGACAAGAAAGACACAATTTTCAAAGGATGGAGTGACAGGACAAGGAGAAATCGCTTCAAACTAAGAGATGGTTTCGTTTGAATATTAGGATGAAATTGTCCCCTGGAGGGGCTGGGATGGAATTCCCAGAGCAGCTGGGGCTGCCCCTGGATCCCTGGCAGTGCCCAAGGCCAGGTTGGACATTGGGGCTGGAGCAGCCTGGGACAGTGGAAGGTGTCCCTGTCATGGCAGGGGTGGCACTGGGTGGCACTTTAAGATCCCTTCCAACCCCAACCATTCCATAATTCTGTGACGTAGAATTAATCTTCCTTCGTCCTCTCCTGCTCCCTCCCCTGCTGTGTGAGGCCCTGTGGGGTCTGGGAGCTCTCAGAGCCCCATTTTGGGCTTCAACCTCCCCTGCCCAGAGGCTCTTCTTCCATTGGGCAAGAAGTGAAAGGAGAAGCCATTTTCTCACAATGTAATTTGTCATTATTATTATGTTTTTCAGGCAAAAGGTTTGCATTTGAAATAGGGAAGTTCGAAAACGTTACCCATTAGGACTTTTATATATTTACACCGGTCAAGCACAGCAATGCCTGTGAAATTAAAACAAAACAAAACAAAACAAACACTCTTTTGAGGAGGTGCAAGCATTGGGCTTTTTTCACGTTCCATAACTCTGTGATGTAGAATTAACTTTCCTTCCTCGTCTCCTGCTCCCTCCCCTGCTGTGTGAGGCCCTGTGGGGTCTGGGAGCTCTCAGAGCCCCATTTTGGGCTTCAACCTCCCCTGCCCAGAGGCTCTTCTTCCCTTGGGCAAGAAGTGAAAGCAGAAGCCGTTTTCTCACAATGTAACTTGTCATTATTATTCTGTTTTTCAGGCAAAAGGTTTGCATTTGAAACAGGGAAGTTTGGAGACACGTTACCCATTAAGACTTTTATATATTTACACCGGTCAAGCACAGCAATGCCTATGAAATGAAAATATCAAAACAAAACAAAACAAACACTCTTTTGAGCAGTGCAAGCATTGGGCTTTTTTCATTTTAGATTTATTCCGATGTATTTGCGGTTTTTTCGCCCCCGGCAGCTCCTGAGGCGGCGCGCGGGGCGGGCGCGCGCATGCGCGGGGCGGGCGCAGGCGGGAGCGCGCGGGAGCCGCGGGCGGGCCGCAGGTGAGGGCAGTGGGGGGGGACCCGAGCCGGGCGAGCCGCACCGGGATTTGGGGTTCTGGGGCTCTGGGGAGTAGGATTGGTGATCCTTGGGGTCTGGAGAGCGGGACTGGGGATCCCGGCGGCTCCGGGAGCGGCCGGCGGCGCCTCTGCCCTTCCCCAGCCCGCGCCGGGCCGCCCGTGCTGCCTCCTTGTTTGGATTTCGGGCAGGGTTGTTACCCCCAAAAAAAGTTTTTCTCTCAAGCCTTAAACCGATGCACAGGGCTTGATACCGCTCTCTTGCAACCCCTAAACAGGAACTTTAGCCATAATAATCACAACTTTTAGAAACAGCCTTCCTCAAAGCATCCTGTCAATGGACTGCGGTGCAGTTCCAGGCTCTGCCAGCGGTGCCTGGGAAATGCGCACAAAGTTTGGCCTCCAGAGCCATAAGGAACAAGAATTGATGCGGGGTTTGTTCTGTTTTCTCCAGGAAACATGAAGGTCATCACCTGTGAAATCGTGTGGCATAATAAGGAGCCAGTTTACAGCTTGGATTTCCAGCATGGAGCGGATGGGAGGATCAATCGCCTGGCCTCGGCAGGGGTGGACACAACCGTGAGGGTGAGCTGAACCGGGGCTGGAGGTGTGCGGGGTGTGGGGGCTGTTATCCAAAATACTGGGATGGTTTCATTATCAAAATGTCGGGTTGGTTTCATTATCCAAAATACTGGGTTATTGGGAGGTACATGCCAAGGGGAGTGGATCGTTTCAGGAAAGAGTGTAAGATTGTATATAGAATTACAGGTTGGGGTTGGAAGGGGACTTAAAGCAGGGACACCTCCCACTGTCCCAGGCTGCTCCCAGCCCCAATGTCCAACCTGGCCTTGGGCACTGCCAGGGATCCAAGGGCAGCCACAGCTGCTCTGGGAATTTCATCCCAGCTCCTCCCCACCCTGCCAGGGAACAGTTTCATCCTAATATTCAATCTAAACCGACTCTCTTAGTATGAAGCCACTCCCCCTTGTCATTACATACTCTGGTAAATAGTCTCTGTAGTAGTTTATTCCAGTTGTCTCAGGTAAAACTTTTTCCTTCCTCACTGGCAAATTCTTCCCTGATGGTGCATATGTTTCAGGGATTTTTTTAATATCTATTTTAGGGCTAAAAAAATGTCATTTTTCTTTCACATAAAATATGCTCCCTGACAGGAGGGTGGAGTGAGGTGGGGTCAGGCTCTTCTGCCATATCCCAATAATTCATGGTCACCAGAAACTGATGCCTTGTGCAGGCTGGCCCAGAGCAGAGGCTGGGCAGAGTCACAGAATAAAGCAGGGATTGATTCAAAGCATCTCCTCCATGGATGCACCTTGGGCAGCACCAGAGCCCAGCCAGGGCTGCACCCAAGATGAACCAAAATGGCCCCAAAATGCACGGCCGGGCACGGGGTCTGTCCCTGGGATCAGTTCTGCTCCATTTGCATCTTGCAGTTCATTGTCCCATTCCAGCTTTAGCCCCTGCAGTCCCACCCTGCTTGTTTTTCTCTCTCCAGCCCACGGGGTTTGTGCTCTGGGGCTGAGATTTGGATCATTTGTCCTTGGTGCCCAGCTGGAGCAGGAATTGTTTTGTCTCCCTGCTCTGTGCACAGAGCTCACCATCCCAGAATGTGAAGCTCAGACCCACACACTGAAGCAGCACAGAATGTGAAAAATAGAAAAGCTCCAACCTGAGGCATTACCAAGGGAAGGGAGGAGAGGAAATGGCCTCAAATTGCATCACAGGGAGGTTCAGATTGGAGATTTGAAAATAAATTGGAGTGGCAGAGTGGTCAGGCCTTGGGCTGAGCTGCCCAGGGAGGTTTGGAGTCACTGGAATTGTCCCAGAGGAGTCTGGATGTGGCCCTTGGGGACAGGGATTGGGGTGATGCTGGTGGCCCTTCCCACCCTGATGATCCTGTGCCGCTCTCCTAAGCAGATCTGGAAGGTGGAGAAGGGCCCGGATGGAAAAGCCATCGTGGAGTTCCTGTCCAACCTGGCGCGCCACACCAAGGCCGTCAACGTCGTGCGCTTCTCTCCCAGCGGGGACATCCTGGCCTCAGGAGGGGATGGTGAGAGCTGCTTCTCCTCTGCCTCATTCAGCAGAATTTTGAACTTAAACTAAATGAAATCCACCTGAATGAACAAAAGGGACAAAGGGAAATTGAGCAGCTTGCTCTGGTTCCTTCTGCAGATGCTGTCATTTTGCTGTGGAAGCTGAATGACAGCAAAGAGCTGGAGCCGTTGGTGTTTCAGGATGATGATGAAGCTCAGCTCAACAAGGAGAACTGGGCAGTCATTAAAACTTTGAGGTAAATTTGTTGTTTAGTCAGTTTGTTTTTCTTTTCAATGGTTTTGTTTTCCCAGTGGTCTCTTAACATGTGGTGCACTTTTCAGTTTGTGTAGAATTCCAGCACTGTCTACAGTTTGTTTGCTCTGATATGAATCCTTGTAACTCCCTGTTAATGAGACTCAGAAAAAGGAGGGAGAGGGACATTTTGAATAATCAGGTGGTGACAGGACAAAGAGCAATGGTTTTAAGCTGAAGCAGCAGTTCTTGGCAGCTGAGGTTGTTGTGAGAGGAATGCAGAAGTGCTTGAAGCACCAGCAGGAGTTTTTATTTGCCTCTTGCTATTTTTTTTAACCTAAAAATTCATAAAACTCATATTCACACATAGCTTTTAATTTTCAAATTAATAATTGGTTTTTCCTGCCTTCCAGAGGCCACTTGGAAGATGTGTATGATATTTGTTGGACCTCAGATGGAAATTACATGGCATCTGCTTCTGTGGATAACACAGCAATCATGTGGGATGTCAATAAAGGTAAATGCTGCAGTTATCTCGTGGAATTCCAGATCTGCTGGAAGGGGCTTGTGGCATTTCCCCCCCAAAAAATGGGAAACATCTTTTTGATGATTGTTTTTCTGTGTGATTTTCTGTGTGTGTGTGAGGGCCCTCAATAAATAGATAAAAAATATTCTCAATTTACACCTGAGGAATCTGATCACCTTGGAGTATTCAGGAAATAACTTCACACATTTTTTACCCCCCAAAACTCTTGCACAAACTTCTTACGTCACTTTTTGGTGTTGTGCAGCATGGCCTGAGCTCTGTTTGTGTCTTTCCTTTTGAAAAGCTATTTATTTTCTTTGAAACTTGGCAGCTTCTGGTATTTCTTTGCAAGAAAGCAACACTTAAATAATAGAAAAAAATCCCACCTGTGGCAGGTGTTCAACAAAGTATTTCTAAAACTCTCTATAATTTTCTCTCATCAATATTTTGGCCCTGAGAACTTCTCTTGTGGAACATCAGTGGGGTCAGAGAGCTCCTGCCTTTGCTTATCTGAGTCATAATATTAATCTAATATTCATTCTAATTAATTGTTAAGTTTGTAGTGAACAAACCCTAAATAATGATCTAATATTAATTCTAATTAATCATCAAATTTGTAGTGAACAAACCTTTAACTGGCACTTTAAAAGCAACTTTTGCTGATAAGCTTTTCAGCCACCATCCAATGGACACTTGTATGTTTAAAAAATTATTTCCCTACGTTTTGAAGCATTTCTTTGTCTTGTTTTATGTCTGAAATGTTTGGAAACACGTTGGAATTTATGATCTGGAAGCTGTTTGTAATTTCAGGACAGAAAGTTTCAATATTTAATGAGCACAAGAGTTATGTCCAAGGAGTAACCTGGGATCCTCTGGGCCAGTATATTGCAACCCTGAGTTGTGACAGGTGAGCTGTTGGTCTGAGTGGTTTTCCTGAATATTCCTTTTTCCAGGAGGATGAATTGAAAGGAAGTATGCCAGATAAACATGAGGTTTTACTTTATTCACTTTGTTGTGTAAGCAGGCTGATCTGAAAGTAAAATGATATTTTAGTTAATTTTTTGGCTTAAGGTAAATGATTCCTACAGTCTCTCTTAGCAGCAAATAAACTTTTGTAGGAGTCTTCCTTTAGGAAGACTTAATTCCTTTAATTCCTTTAGGAATTAAATTTTTATGTTATTGATCATTACTGATACTCTTCAGAGAGTGCTGCATGGTTGTGTTAATGAGCTGATAAATTCATCCTTGGGGATGGAGCAGCCTGGGACAGTGCAAGGTTAAAAGGAATTAAAAGGAAGTATGCCAGATAAACATGAGGTTTTGTTTTATTCACTTTGTTGTCTAAGCAGGCTGATCTGAAAGTAAAATGATATTTTAGTTAATTTTTTGGCTTAAGGTAAATGATTCCTGCAGTCTCTCTTAGCAGCAAATAAACTTTTCTAGGAGTCTTCCTTTAGGAGTTAAATTTTTATGTTATTGATCATTATTGGTACTCTTCAGAGAGTGCTGCATGGTTGTGTTCATGAGCTGATAAATTCATCCTTGGGGATGGAGCAGCCTGGGACAGTGCAAGGTCCCTGCTCAAGGCAGGGTTGGAGTTCAATGATCTTTAAGGTCTCTTCCAGCCCAGAGCATTCCATGATGGTAGAACTGATGGAGATGTGGTTAATTGTTTTTAAGGTGAGTTCCCACCCTTGAGGAGCCCACAGTGCCGGTAGGAACTGCCTGGCAGTTCCCTGTTTCCTAATTTCCTTGTTCCCCCATAAATCCAAATGCTGGGACCTGCCAAACCTTGTGGAGGGGTTGCCAAGCATTGTGAGGGGTTCATTGATTCTTTGGTCGTTCACACACATCCCTCTGGTGATGTCTCATGAGGAGAATTTTACTTGATGGTCAACTGGTGGTCCAGGTTTATATTTTTATATTTTGAGCTGCTGACTGAGAAGGGAGATCCTGGGGCATTTTTGGGAAACTTGGGGTGAAAGGAAGCTGTTCATAGGAAAGGCTGGCACAGCTGGGATTGTTCACCTGCACAGGAGAAGCTTTGGGCTGAGCTCAGGGTGGCCTTGCAGGGCCTGAAGGAGCCCCAGGAAAGCTGGAGAGAGACAATTTCACAGAATTCCCAGAATTCCCAGAATCCCTGGGTTGGGAGAGACCTTCAAGGCCATCCAGTCCAGCCCAGCCCCAACCCCTCAACTGAACCCTGGCACCCAGTGCCACATCCAGGCTTTGTTAAACACACCCAGGCATGGGGACTCCACCACCTCCCCGGGCAGCCATTCCAGAACTTTCTCACCCTTGCTGGAAAAACCTTTTCCCTGCTCTCCAGCCTGGATTTCCCTTGGTGCAGCTCGAGGCTGTGTGCTCTGGGTGTGTCAGTGCTGCTGGAGAAAGAGCCCAGGGCCAGCTGAGCCCAGGCCCCTTTCAGGAGCTGTGCAGAGTGAGGAGGGCAGCCCTGAGTCTCCTTTGCTCCAGGCTGAGCACCCCCAGCTCCCTCAGGGCTTCCTCACAGGGTTGAAGGACAGGACATGGGGATGGAGGGACAGGACACAGGGAATGGCTCCCACTGCCAGAGGGCAGGGCTGGGTGGGATCTTGGCAATGAGGAATTGTTCCCTGGCAGGGTGGGCAGGGCTGGGATGGAATTCCAGCCCTGGATCCCTGGCAGTGCCCAAGGCCAGGTTGGACACTGGGGCTGGGGCAGCCTGGGGCACTGGGAGGTGTCCCTGCCATGGCAGCAATGGCTGATTTTTCATGTCCCTCCCAACCCTATGCACTCCATCATTCCCTGCTGGCTCACTCTGCTCTCCCACGCAGGGTCCTGCGAGTTTACAGCACCCAGACCAAGCGAGTGGCCTTCAATGTCACCAAGATGCCATCGGGGTCGGGAGCTGAAGGAGAGGTACCTGCTTCTGCTGGGGCTGCCAACTCTGCTGGGGGCTCTTTTATCTAAACTTCCTGTTCCATGAAACCCAAAGATCCAATATTTTCCATTCAAACAATTCCTATGTTGTAGAATCATCAAGGTTGCAAGAAACCTTCACACTCATCCACTCCCACCATCATCACCCCGAAACCACATCCCCAAAATTTTTTGCTGATGAAAGCAGTAAGGTAATCCTTTAGTTGTAAAAATTAAAAATAGTGTGGAGAAAACAGTTCTTAACAGGGAAAATTTCAAACATACCTGGCAGTAGCCTGGAGTTTAGGAATGGATGTGAATAATAATAGTGATAATATTTTAAAGTTAATAGTGATAATATTTTAAAGTTAATAGTGATAATGTTTTAAAGTTAATAGTAATAATATTTTAAAGTTAATAGTAATAATATTTTAAAGTTAACAGCCAGGAATTTTCAAGAAGGTAATTAGATTTTGAAGAAAGATATGAATTAGGGATTATTTAGGAAACTCTAACCCTAAGAGGGAAAACAAAGAGCTTTTGTTTCCTCCCAAACAGCTTTAAGTGATAGTAAAATAACACCTCCAGGCTGGCTGTAACTTTCTTAATTCCTTCTATTCATTCCTTTTCTTTTTGGGGGAAAACATTGGTAAGAGTTTTATGGACACTGAAGAACAGGCCTGAGAGCAGGCACTTTGCCATGGGAGAAGTTTTCTTTCAACCTCTAATCCTGGGGTTAGCACGAGATGCCTGAGCAGCACTGGGTGTTAAACAATGTTGTTCTCCAGGTTATGACTGTTTTTTGATGGCTGCTTTAAGGTGACAGCTCTGGGAGTATTTTGCTTTGCAGCTCAAGAGGGATCAAGGATTATTTTTCTTAGCTGTGAAGAATTTATAGAGAGCTTGAAGGAGCCATGGCTTCTTAAAGCTTTTATTTGAAAAGTTCCATCAGGCTGGAGTGTCCAAGTGGATGTTTTGTGTCCCAGGGATGGCAGTTGCACATTCCTGGCCTTTTCCACAGTCCTGATTTCTGTGTTGCAGGCCAGGAGCTTTCGGATGTTTCACGACGACAGCATGAAGTCGTTCTTCCGCAGGCTCAGCTTCACTCCTGATGGCTCCTATCTGCTCACTCCAGGTGTGGGGACATCTCCTGGCACTTGGGTTGTGTCACTGAGCTTGGAAAACATTCCCAAGGTCATGGAGTCCCAGCTGTGCCCCATGGGCACCTTGTCCCCAGCCCAGAGCACTCAGTGCCACCTGCAGGGGACACCTGCAGGGCTGGGCACTGCAAAGCTCCCTGGGCAGCCCCTGCCAAGGCCTGAGCTCCCTTTCCATGGGCAAATTGCTGCTGCTGTCCAAGCTGAGCCTGCCCTGGCCCAGCCTGAGGCCGTTCCCTCTGCTCCTGTCCCTGTTCCCTGGGAGCAGAGCCCGACCCCCCCGGCTGTGCCCTCCTGGCAGGGACTTGTGCAGAGCCACAAGGGCCCCCCTGAGTTGAGATGGCTCCCAACCCAAAGCATTCCCTGAGAACCTAAGGTTTCTCCAGGCTGAGCCCCTTTCCCAGCTCCCTCAATCTCTTATATCCTAATTTGAATGTTCCTTAATATTTCCTGCATCTCAGTGATGCCGATTTATCCTAATTAAGCCATTCCTCATTCTCCTTATTGAAGAAAATAAAAACTCCACAATATTCTCCATCAACAATCCACAACATCAAATTTCTCCTGTGATAAAAGTGCTATTTATGGCATTTTTGCTGGATAAATTGCAACTCCAGAAGTCTTAAGATAGAAATGAATGATAACGAGTGTGGTTTTTTTGATTTTGTCCTTCCCTCAGAACATTCTGCATTCAGAGTAAAAACAGCCCAGCAAGGGGGGATCAGTGTGTGCCTGTCCAAACCCTTCTTTTATTGATGTCTGGCAACATCAAAAAGCAGCTTTGAAGAGGGAAGTGTATAAGGGAAAACAAAACCAGCACTAAATAAATATTTGGGATGCCTTTTTAAGTTGAATTCAGCTTTTGCCCAACTGACAAGCCTAATTCCTGGGAATTAGAATATTTCTGGAGAGGCCTAATTGCCAGGAACTGGAATGTTTGTGGACACAAGGTGTGTGCTCAGGAGCTCTGTGAGGTGATGAGTAATGTTGGACTCTTTGTTTTTGCAGCTGGCTGTGTGGAATCAGGAGAGAACGTTACAAACACCACCTATGTTTTCTCCAGAAACAACCTTAAAAGGTAGGGGTTTAGTGAGATAAAAATCTGTTTGGATTGAAAAATAAACAATTCCAATAATGCAAATGTGTTTTCTGAACTCCTGGCTCTCTCTAAGGCCCGTGGGTCACCTGCCCTGTCCTGGCAAGGGCACTCTGGCTGTTCGCTGCTGCCCTGTGTACTTTGAGCTGAGAGGAGCCTCTGCTGAAGGTATGGTGAGTGGGTTTGGGAAGGCAGCTGGGTGCTCAGGAAGGCAGGAGCCTCCCTGAAATAGAAAATGCAAATTGTTACAGTCTGAATTATTATAATTTTGAAATGAAGGGACTCTCAGGCAAGGATATGGGAGTAGGAATAACAGGTCTTTACTGGGAAAAGTAAAAATACAAATGCAGTAGTACAAACAAACAAAAAAACCACTGCCAGAGTCAGAATAGGAGGTGCCCCCCTGTGTGCCAGGGGGTGGCACAGCCCCATCCCATGGGGGCTCAGCCCTCCTGCAGTGCCAGCTGTGGCTCTGCTGGAGCAGGGATCCTGCACAAGGGGGGAGTTTTCCTCTGCAGCTCCAGGGCTGCTGGAGATGGGCCTGGGCTCCCTCTGGCAATGCAGGGCAGCAGAAGCTGCTCCTCTGGCAATGCACTGGGCAAAGGCTGCTGGGCTGTCCCAGCACCTCAGATTGGATCCAGGTAGGAATGCTTGGCTCCTCCCCTGGGCGCAGCATCTCCCCATGGGATGATGGGATTGGATCAGCCCTGCAGGGACACTCAGTGGCCATGGACAGCAGAGATCTCCTGCAGGGAGGATTGGCTGTGGCAGAGAGAAAGAAAAAACTGCCCCATGGACAGCAGAGAACTGCCCCAGCTCTGACAGATGGGAACAGAACACACAGCCCCATTTCCAACCTAAGACATATGGGAAGCTTCAGGGAGTGGGAACTTTCCCACTTCAGGGAGTGGGAACTCCCAGCAAATCTGGGAAAAGATGTGGCTGGACACTGTTTTATGCCCCAGCCTTTCAGCATTCATTCCTCTGAGACAGTGCTGAGAAGTTGCTTCCTGACTCTGAGGCCCTGAGTTCACCTCAAGTCCCTCATGAGTTGCTTTTGGTAGAGGGGATGAATGTTGTTCCTTGGCCTCTCAGGCTGCAGGAGCACTGTGAAATATTTTCCTTCAGCTGTTAACCATTTTGTGTTCAAAAGAAATAACCTGGTTTAGCACCAGAGGAGCAGTGCAGTGAAATAATTCCTGTTAGTCTCAGCTGCCCACATCACAGGGAGTTGGAGGAGTTTGCCACAACCACTGGTGTTTATTCAAGGAAGCAGTGCTGCTGTTACTGGGCAGAGCAGGAATTCTGAGCTGGGGGCAGGATTATGTGAAGTTGCACAAAAAATTGTTTTGTATTTATTTAATCCAGCTTTACTGTGGGTCCAGGAGTGTTTATATTTTAACAAGACTGGCATTACTCAGGTGGAAAGGCAGAGCTTGGCTCCTTTCTTTCAAGGTTAAATTTGTAGTATTCCTTACAGGATTTACCTGTTCTATTTCCATCATAATTTTAGATCCATAGTGTTGCAAAGCAAGGAGATGAGGGTCTGCAGTTGATCTCTGTAGCTCCTCTAAAATATTAACTTTAATATTAAAGTTCTTATAAATATGCTGAAAAACTCCAGCTGGAAAACAGGGAAAAATTTACAAAACAAAACAGTAGTGATCCAGAGGGAGAAAGGTGCCCTTTTGTTTTTCAACTAAGAAAATAAAAAGTAAATTTCAGACAACAGAAATGTTAAATTTTTCATTTTATGCAAGAGCTGTCTGCTCAGTGTTTACACTGATTGATGCTGTAATTTTATTTAAATTAATGCCTAAGTGCAGTCACTACCTTGCAATAAATACAAGAGAATTCTCACTGTTCATTTCTTTGCAGATGAAATCAGTCCCAAATCCCCCCCTGCCCTGTTCAACCTCCCCTATCGATTGGTGTTTGCTGTTGCCTCAGAAGATTCTGTGCTTTTTTATGACACTGAGCAGTCCTTCCCCTTTGGTTATGTCTCCAACATCCATTACCACACCCTGAGTGACATTTCATGGTAAGGAATTGTGTTCCTGAGGTTTATTGTCATGGGGAAATGTCCTTTTTCCACGTCCACCGTGAGCCCTGCCTTGGCTTTGTATTTCATTTATGCCACACACGTGGTCACTCAGTGTCTGAGCAGCAATCCATCCCTGTTTGCTCTGTAAATTAGAGAATTATTTTAATCAGTTGAAGTAAAATCTTGGTCTTTAATGGGAATAAATCAATCCCAAACAGGTCCAGTGATGGATCCTTCCTGGCCATTTCCTCCACGGACGGGTACTGCTCCTTCGTCACCTTCGAGGAGGATGAGCTGGGAGTGCCCCTCAAGGAAAAGCCCCAGATCCATGTCAGGACTCCTGGAGCAGACAAGAAAGCCAAGAAGAGCCAATCCCACAAAGTCATTTCTCCAGGTTCCAGGCTGCCAGAGGGGACCCCTCCCAGCAAGGATCCCCCAGTGCAACCCCAAACCCCCAGCACTGCTGGGAAGGAGCTGCCTTCCACCCCTGTGGGCATCAAAACCATTCCAGTGCCATCCCCTTCCACCCCTGTGGGCATCAAAACCATTCCAGTGCCATCCCCTTCCACCCCTGTGGGCATCAAAACCATTCCAGTGCCATCCCCTTCCACCCCTGTGGGCATCAAAACCATTCCAGTGCCATCCCCTTCCACCCCTGTGGGCATCAAAACCATTCCAGTGCCATCCCCTTCCACCCCTGTGGGCATCAAAAGCACCCCAGTGCCATCCCCTTCCACCCCTGTGGGCATCAAAAGCACCCCAGTGCCATCCCCTTCCACCCCTGTGGGCATCAAAAGCACCCCAGTGCCATCCTCAGAGGAGAGGAGGAGCAGCCAGGCAGGCACCCAGAGCAGCAGAGGCCCCCAGCCCAGGAGGGTCACCCTCACCACTCTGCAGTCCTGTTTCAAAACACCCAGGTGAGATTTCTGCTGCCCCTTCCACTTGGAAATAAAAGGGCCAAGGCAATTTGTGCTTGTGCTGCATTTTAAAGGCTGAGCTTTGCACACAAATTCCCAGCCCTGGCTCTGAGTGGGAGCTCTCTTGATGTGGGGTTTTTTTGTTGTGCTGCAAACGAGAGGTCAAATTGTCTCCTAAATGTGGAGCTTTTAGGTTTCTGCTTGAAATGTGAGGCAGCAAATTCACCTGAGCCTTCACAACAGAAAGTGTCTGTCTTGGCCAGGAGTTGGGCTTTGATCCTCTTGGATCTCTCTCTTCCAGCTCAGAATATTCTGTGATTCTGTCTTCAGCTCCAGTTTTGTGCACAAAAGTGGTACCTGAAGCCTTCAGCTGCCAGGAGCTGTTTAAAAACCCTTCTGCGAGTCTAGCCAGGCCCTTGGTGTGGAACTTAGAACATGGATTAGGTGACTTCCTAAAAGATCTCATTTTTTAGGAATTGCCAGTAATCCAGGTGTTGATTGTACTGGGGCTCTGAGCACCCTGCTCCAGTGGAAGGTGGCCCTGCCCATGGCAGGGCATTGGAAGTGGATAATGCTCCATTCAACTTGTAAAAAGAAGGGAAAATGTGCAGTAAAACACATCTGAATTACCTTTGCAGTTAAGTGATTCTATATTAATTAAATCTTGAAGTGAAACACTCATGGAAGTGATGTCTATAAAGCAGTTTAACTGTTTCTGCTCTTTTAAAGGAGAATAAACTTGATTTCCTTGAAGCCAGACACCCCAGCCTCTGCATTTCCAGACCCAGCCCCCATCCCTCCTTCCTCAGAACAGGAACATGGTGAGTTTTTGTGGCTCTGAACACCAGCCAAGTCTCTTCCCAGGCAGATTTTTCTATTACAGATTTATATTGTAGAAAATCCTCACTCTGATTACAATTTCTGAAGCTTCTTCTTTGTTTTGATGCGTGCTTTGAGAGATTGAGATTGTTTTGAGAGGTGCTTTGGGCAGTATGAAATGTGTTCTCCCTGCTCTGGGGCAGCTGATGGTGGCTGTCCCTACAGTTTTGTAGCAGTGAAACCAAGGATAAATTCATGGGGGTGATGTTCTCCAGCTTTTCAAAGACTTTTGTAGTTCCAGCTTATCCTTGTTGCAGGTGCTGGACACTCTCAGCTCAGGGCTGGGTGGTTTTTAAATCTGAATTGATTCATTTGAAATGATTTTCCTGTCTGATTCTTCCAGAGAAGCCACTGCCATCTGATGAGAGCCTCCAAGCTCCCCCAGCCCCAAAACGTGCCAGGACTGAGGATTTGTCCCTTCCTGCAGCTGCTGGAGACCAGAGCAGCTGTGAGTCCAACAAATAAAGGCTGAGCACACCCCTCCCAGCCTGAAGGCAAAGCAGCCATGTCTGAGTGCATTTCTTTTTGCAAAAATTCAATCCTCAATTCCCAGTCCCAGTTCCCTGGGCAGGTTTGATGCAGAAACATCAACATTTCTGTGAAGAAACTGCCAGGAGAAGATCCAGGTTTCAGGAATGTGGTTCTGCAGCAGGAGGAATAGTTGGGAAGTGACTTCAAGGATAAGGAAATCAGGGAAATGTGGGGATTAAAAACCCATCCAGTAAGATGTGAGTCTCCACCAGAGTCCCTAAATCAAGTTTAGAAAGCATTCTACCTTCCAGGAACTGTCTGGCAAAAAGAATCAAATGCATTCATAAGATTTGATGTTGTTCAGGACCTAAAAAAAGAGGAAATGGTGTCATTCCAGCATTTTTGGTTATTTCTGGTGTAAAATGATGCTCCCCAGTAGCTGTGGGGTGGAGCTGATTCACTCTGAGCTCAGCACAAAGCTCAGGGTTGGGATGTGGGAGCAGAAATGGGAAGATTTAACTGCAAGAAACAAGAAAGCAAAAGGAAGGAATTCTCTGAAGAGCTGCTGGAAGAATGAAACAGCAGAAAGTTCTTCTTGTTTAATTTCTGGACTCAAAAAAGAAATGCAGCTGTGAGATTTTCCTGAGGCAGCAGGATTTGAGTGTGTACATTGAAATTTCCCCTTTTTCCCCAACTCCCTTGGCCAATAAAACACAATCCAGTGGATGGGAAACTGCTACACCTAAAACTTCTTTTTAGCATTTAATACTTCATAAAAGCAGAAATACAAATGTTCCAGAAGTGACTCACAAAAGTCTCACAGGGAGGAAATATTAACAAACATCTCTGTCAGTCCTTCAGGCAAATGAATCTTGCCTCCAATTAAATTTCAACAATTAATGAGCAAAAAGTTGGAGGAAACTTGGTGGGATCTTTGTTTTCTCACTGTGATGAGGATGGATCTTCATTAGACTTAATTAAAGCTGAGTTTTCTTCTAGTGAAGAATTACAAAGAGATCATTCTTACATTTCTTGGGTTTCAAGTAGAATTTGCAATTTTTTAGATTGATTTCAAGTGGATTTTGTCATTTTTCAGGTGGGTTCAAATAGAATTTGCAGTTTTTTGGATGGGTTTCATAGAGAACTTAGAATTTTTTTGGATGAGTTTCAAATAGAATTCACAATTTTTTAGATGGGTTTCAAGTGGATTTTGTAATTTTTCAGATGGGTTTCAAATAGAATTTACATTTTTTAACCTGGGTTTCAAATAGAATGTGCAATTTTTATATGGGTTTCAGGTGGATTTTGCAATTTTACAGATGGGTTTCATTTTAAATAGAATTTGCACTTTTTACATGGGTTTCAAGTGGAATTTGCAATTTTTCAGATGGGTTTCAAATAGAATATGCAATTTTTCAGATGGGTTTCATTTCAAATAGAGTTTGCAAGTTTTCAGATGGCTTTCAAATGGATTTTACAGTTTTTCAGATGGGTTTCATTTCAAATAGAATTTGCAATTTTTCAGATGGGTTTTAAGTGGATTTTGCAATTTTTCAGATGAGTTTCAAATAGAATTTGCAATTTTTAGATGGGTTTCAAATAGAATTTGCCATTTTTTTAGATAGGTCTCAAATACAATTTGCAATTTTTAGATGGCTTTCAAGTGGATTTTGCAATTTTTCAGACGGGTCTCAAATAGAATTTGCAATTTTTCTGATGGGTTTCAAACAGATTTTGTAACTTTTTAGCTGGGTGAGGATTCATGATTGTCTTGTTCCTGAAAAGACTTTTGGCTGTGTAATAATGGTTCATTTTTAAACAGCCACACCTTGTGCTCCTGTGCTGTTGAATTTTAAATTTTTACCTACCCAGCTGCCAATATTAATTTATCTTGTCATTAATTAACCACTGCCTTCTGGTCAAAATTTGTTTGATCCTTGCCCATGGATTCCAAACAGGCTCTGTATTTTGTCTGCACATTCCCTGTGTTTATATGAATTTTGTTATTAAATAAAGAAATAATATAATATAATATAATATAATATAATATAATATAATATAATATAATATAATATAATATAATATAATATAATATAATATAATATAATATAATATAATATTTATATATCATTATAATAATATATTAATATATTAATATAATTTTATAAATTCATATATTATTATGTATTATATGATAATATATACTATTATAATATAATAGTATATAATATAATATATAATATAATAATATTAATATAACAGTATATTATAATAATATTATAATATATAATATAATATATATTATATATATAATATATAATTATATATAATTATATATTATATAATATATATAATATAATTATATAATTATATATATTTATATATATAATATATAAATATATTAATATAATAATTTTATAAATTTATATATTTTTATAATATAATATAATATGCAGTATATAATATAACATGATATAATATAATATAGTATAAGTATAACATAATTATAAATAAAACTTAAAAATATATAAAATATATTTATAATATAAACTTTTAGCTTATAAAATTTATAATATAAATAAAAATAGATAAATTAATATAAATAAATAATACATTAAAATATAAAAGCAATATATAGATATAAATAAACAATATATGAACATAAAATAAATATAATATAAATATAATATAAATATTATATAAAATATAAAGACCATAAAATTAATTTTTTTTAAAAAACACTTTTTGGGGATTTTTGGGTGTTTTCTGCTCTGGCAGCTGCAGGACCCTGGAGAAGAGGCAGATGAATTATGTGCTAACAAAATGTCAGGAATTAAATGACATCAGGGATGTGATTCCACCACTGCCCTGGGCATCCTTCCTTTTCCAGGAATAATTTTTTTCCTGATTTTTTCCCAACCACAGCCCTGGAGTGGGCAGCGCAGGGACAATTTGTGGCAGTCCCAGATCTCAGAGTGCTGCCTGTGAGAAATGGAAATTGTGGAATTCAGGGAGGTGTGAGAGGTCCCTGCCCTGTGGGAGCTCCTGCTTTTCCCTGGCCACGGGGAAGGTGGGAGATGGTTGGAAGAGAGGAGGGAGTGTCCATGGGAATGGAGGTGGCTGGGAGAGGAAAAGGGACAGGAAGGGGTTAATGGGAGCTGGGATGTGCAGAGAGGTTGGAGAAGGAGGCAGAAATTGGGGTGGGTGTGTGGGAGGGAAGCTGAGAGGGACTTTGGTGTCTCTGGGAATTCCTGTGCAGGAGCCTCCGCCCAGTGAGGATCCCTCTGTCCCAAGAACGCCTCATTTCCCAGCCTGGCTTTTACTTGGGAGGGCTTTTGTGGGGTTTTTCCCCTCTGGAATGGGGAGGCTATTTTTTATTCCCACAAAACTCCAATTTCTGACTCTCCTGCCAGCAGGTGACAGCATTCCCTAAAGCAGAGCAAACTGAGCAGAAACTCCCCTCTACTCCAGGCTTCATCCTTCAGACATAATTCATCCTCTTTACTTTTATATTTTTTTGTTCTACAAACTGATTATTTCAGGGTTTTTTTCCACGTGCTGAAGAAGCAAAGAAGGGTTTTAGAGGGAAGAGGACACAGCAAGATGACTTCAATCATGATCACAGCCTCTCCTACTCAGGGCATCCAGAGCCTTTTCCAGGAGGAACTGGCAGCACAGAGTGCTCCAAGCATCAGATCTTGGATTAGCCATGGGCTGAGGGGGTACAGGTTCCCAGGACTGCACATCCAGCAGAAGCTCTGACTGCAGGAACAGCCCACAGAGCTGCTGGCAGCCTTTAGGGAGAGGCTGGCGTGGATTTAGGGCTTGGGAGAAAAGTCCAGCAAGGGAAGAATGTTCAGTGCCTGGAGGAGGTGATGGGAAAAGAGGAGAGACAGGACAAGGGGGAGTGGCTTTGGGATGACAAGGAGTGGGCTTAGGGTGGATAAAGGGAAGGAATTGTTCCCTGGGAGGTGGCACAGGGTGCCCACAGCAGCTGGGGCTGCCCCTGGATCGCTGGTGGTGCCTTGTGCAGGCTGCCCCAGAGCAGAGGCTGGGCAGAGCTACAGAATAAAGCAGGGATTGATTCAAAGCATCTCCTCCATGGATGCACCTTGGGCAGCACCAGAGCCCAGCCAGGGCTGCACCCAAGATGAACCAAAATGGCCCCAAAATGCACGGCCGGGCACGGGGTCTGTCCCTGGGATCAGTTCTGCTCCATTTGCACCTTGCAGTTCATTGTCCCATTCCAGCTTTAGCCCCTGCAGTCCCACCCTGCTTGTTTTTCTCTCTCCAGCCCACGGGGTTTGTGCTCTGGGGCTGAGATTTGGATCATTTGTCCTTGGTGCCCAGCTGGAGCAGGAATTGTTTTGTCTCCCTGCTCTGTGCACAGAGCTCACCATCCCAGAATGTGAAGCCCAGACCTGAGGCATCCCTGGCAGTGCCCAAGGCCAGGTTGGACATTGGGGCTGGAGCAGCCTGGGACAGTGGGAGGTGTCCCTGCCATGGCAGGGGGTGGAGTTGGATGATTTTTAAGGTCCCTCCCATCCCAAACCCCTCTGTCCTTCCCAGATATTTTCCCCTGCTCATTCCAGACGTTCCTGCTCAGATCTCTCAGCCCTCACTCAGCAGCACTTTTACCAATCATCTCTGAAATCAAATCCCAACATTTGGTCCCAATTATGCCTCTCCCTGAGCAGCCCCAACCCCACACAGCAGCTCTGTTCTTCCTCAGGTGTGGGATTTTGGGATGCTGCCATTCCCCTTCCAAGGGGATCTGACAGAGCTGCAGAGGGATGGGACTGGGGGTGCTGAGGCTGCTCCTCCTTCCCCATCTCTGTCAGAGAAACTTTTCCATGTTCATCATCTTGGGGTCTCCCTGCAGCTGCTCCAAGCCCAGCAGAAAGGCTGGAATGAGCAAAAAAAAGAAGGGCAATGGCTCCTGGTCTGGATCAGGAATGGTGTGGCCAGCAGGAGCAGGGAGGTCATTCTGTCCCTGTCTGTCCCTGTGTCTGTCCCTGTGTCTGTCCCTCTGTCTGTCCCTGTGTCTGTCCCTGTGGCTGTCCCAGGAGCAGGGAGGTCATTCTGTCCCTGCACTGCTGAGGGCACACCTGGAGTGCTGTGCCCAGCTCTGGCCCCTCAGCTTGGGAAGGACCTGGGGACACTGAGCACATGCAGAGGGGCCAAGGAGGCTGGAGAGGGGCTGGGAACACAAACCCTGTGAGGAAGCCCTGAGGGAGCTGGGGGTGCTCAGCCTGGAGCAAAGGAGACTCAGGGCTGCCCTCCTCACTCTGCACAGCTCCTGAAAGGGGCCTGTGCTCAGCTGGCCCTGGGCTCTTTCTCCAGCAGCACTGACACACCCAGAGCACACAGCCTCGAGCTGCACCAAGGGAAATCCAGGCTGGAGAGCAGGGAAAAGGTTTTTCCAGCAAGGGTGAGAAAGTTCTGGAATGGCTGCCCGGGGAGGTGGTGGAGTCCCCATGCCTGGGTGTGTTTAACAAAGCCTGGATGTGGCACTGGGTGTAGCCACATTTCTCTTCACAGAGAAACACAAGGCACAACTTCCCAAGAATATTTCTGAGATTCACATTCTCTGAACCTCAGAGAAAGGAAAAACAATTCTTGTTTCATTTCCTGCTCCCGTGTTTGTTCTCAAGTGGAATGCATGGTGGAAGATGGTTTACCTGAAGAGAATTGATAATTGGGTTCTGGTGGGGTTTGATTCACTGACCAAGTGAATCCAGGTGTGTGTGTCAGGACTGTGGGCTGACAGTCACGAGATGAGCGCAGATTCAGTTTAGATGTAATGTAACATTATCTAATATAGTATAGAATAATATAGTATAATAATTAATTAGCCTTCTGATAAGATGGAGTCCACCTCATCATTCCTCCTGGACGTTGGGGGCAAAAATATCTACCAGGGTTTAGTTGTGTTTGGGCTGGGTTGGACTCCATGGTCTCGAAGGTCTCTTCCAACCCAGTGATTCTGGGAATTCTGGGAATTCTGGGAACTGGGGGCAGTTTTCCCTCCTGTGGCTGCTGAGCTCCCAGCCCAGGGGTGTTGGTATTGCTGAGGATCCTGCTGCTTTTTCCCCCAGCTGAAAATTCCCAGGAAAAGCCCTGGCCCCGAGGCCTCTGTGCCTGCAACCCGAGAGGATTTGCCTCTCAGAGCATGAAGAATTAAAAAGGTTCACAGATTTCTTTCTGTCTGGAAACTGGGTATAAATTGGGGCTCTTCCAATGCCTGGGAAAACCTGATCCTGGTGCTCCTGAAAGGAGAGGAACCTGTTTGTGTCTTTGAAGTTTTTGCCATCTTTTCTGCAGGGGCTGAACTCCCCAAATCTTCCTGTTTGTGCTCCAGTTATTTGTGGTTTCCACTTGAAATGTTTTCCTTGCTGAGAGTTGAACCAGGAAAGCTTCATTTTGAAGGGAATTATTTCTCTGTGAAGTTTTCCTCCTCAAGATTTCAGTTTTAAGCACAATAATGCTAATTTTTGATGATAAATAATGTCAGGATTTGTCTCAGCATAAACTCCTCCCCTTCAGCCACCAAAAGTAAATAAATAAGCTGGGCAGGAGTTTTTGTTTTGTTTTCTGCCAAGCTGAAATGAGGAATTTTGAAGTGTTGTTTGCTGAGGGAAATGGAAAAGGGCCAGGTTGGAATGGGAATGGCTGTGGGATCTCAGCCTGCTCAATTGATCTCCTTCAAAATGGTACTTTGGGCTCACTGAGTGCTCCTTCTGCAAGGCAGGAGCTGCAGGAGCCTCTGGATGTTTTTGTTTTCCCCTTTCCAGTGGGGTTGCACCAGCTGGATGTGCTTAAAAATAAACAGCAGGGCAGGAGAGGAGGTGTTGGCTGTGTGCTCCAATATTCCAAATCTGAAATCTCTAAAAAATCTTCAGCTCTGCTCTGGGGTGGATTTTACAAGAAGGGAAAATTGACAGCCAGGAACAGCCAAATCAGAGTTCCTTGCTTGGGTCAGCAGGAATAGCACAAAACACTGTCCTGCTGCAATATTTTATTGGATAAAATACGAAATTCTGAGCAGAGAGTGCAGGAAAAAGCTGGGTTCTTGTCCATGGAAATCCTTGGAATGGGAAATCCTGTGTAGTGGCAAAGGGTGGGCATAAAACAACTGCACTTTATGCCCAGGCAGGGTTTTCCACCAAAAAAATTGGAGAACTTTGCCAGGAGCTGGGATGTGCTGGTTCCTGGAGCAGGGGGGTGGTAAATTCACCATTGTTTCTGTAAATTCACCAGTGCTTCTGTTCACTCTCAGCTTCCCAGAAGGAGGGAAGGGATTTTCCAGAACATCACAGAATCATGGAATGGTTTGGGTTGGAAGGGACCTTAAAGCTCACCCAGGGACAGGTTCCACTGTGCCAGGCTGCTCCAGGCTGGCCTTGGGCACTGCCAGGGAGCCAGGGGCGGCCACAGCTGCTCTGGTGTGGCTGTGGGGGTTCCTGCCCTTGGATTTTTCCTGTCAGTGTTGAAGAATTTATGTGATACTGCAGAGAAGGGATTATAAGAGAAAATAGAATAAAATCACTGAAATTCACAAATTATTTCAGCAGTCGGGATGAAGTAATTCAAGAGTTGGAACATTAAAATTTCACTTTCAAGCCATGTCAAATATGAGGAGTATTGAAACTGATTCCTTGTCCTTTTTTCTTCCTTCTCGTTTCTGCAGGAAGAGGGGATTTTCACTTCTAGAATTTCTGCTTGGATAGCTCAAGATGAATTTTGGAGTGAGGTTTTCAATATGATCTATAAATCCCTGAGGGTAAGGAGCACAGGCAGAGCTGTGGTTTCACCCTATCCACTGCACACACGGTCTTGCTATAAAAATAATTATTGTAATTATATCCTGTAGTAGTAACAACTTCCAGCATTGTTTCGGAGCTTTATCAGAAGGATCCAGGTGGAAAATTCTTTCTGATGGATAAATTCAGGCTCATGAGCCTTGGCTGGGAGCAGCCACACGATGGCAACGTTGCTAATCCTTCATTTTGTTCATGGAAGCAGCTCCTGGAGCTGGGCTTTGCTCAGAACGAGGAGTGGAGCTCTGGAGTTCTCTGGGGTTTCAGGGAAACTTTTCCTTCATGGTTTGACCTGGAGAGGGACTTTTCCCAAGGGATGGAGTGATGGGAAAAGAGGGAATGGTTTTAGGATGAGGGAGGGCAGGGACAGGTGGGATTTTGGGAGGAAATTCTTTATAATGAGGGTGGTGAAGCACGGATTACTTGGAAGGTTTTGGACTTCCCATCCCTGGCAGTGCCCAAGGCCAGGCTGGACCCTGGGGCTGGAGCACCTGGGACAGTGGGAGGTGTCCCTGCCATGGCAGGGCTGGCCCTGGGTGGGCTTTGAGGTCCCTTCCAACCCAAACCATTCCAAAATTCCATGCAATCAAACCATTGTGAGACACTTTGTGGCTCTCAGCTCAACATGGGCAGGTTTTTAAGAGGCAGGAGGAGAAAATGCCACTTTCCTCTTTTTTTCCCCTCCTTTTTTTTGCTTTTTTCCCCCCCTGTAAAAAGCTTGAACCCGTAAAAGGCTTTTCCCTGGTGACAACCATGCAATTCCTGAAGTGGTGCAGCTCTGAAACAGGAGAACAGGATCTGGCACTGCTGAAGGAGCTCAACCAAGTTCAATCAAGATCCTCTTAGATCTTGGACATGATAAATATGGGCGAGTTTTGGTGGAGACTGGAAGAAAAATGTGTCCTTTCAGCCAAAGTAACTCTTATCCCGACAAACATTTTGCTGGATTGTTATTTGAATGAATATTTAATATAAAACATGCAACCTGCTCTAATAAGAGCACATTCATAATTTTGAGCAGGCAAGCCCTGTCCAAAATTCCCCTGGCTTTGCTCTGGGTAAGGAATAACTTAAGAAGGAAATGTTGGACTGCAGCAGCTCTTGGCTGAAGGACACAGTACAGCAGGAACAGCTGTGGAAGCAGATTTACTGCAAGAAGTGAGGCTGCTAAAATCCTGACAGTACTTTGATTTTTTTCTGCCTTTTTTTTTTAATGAAAAAGTCCAATATAGAGTTTATGACTTTTCATACAGTTATTTATTTTAGGAATAAGAGAGCTGCCAAACACAGCAGGTAGTTAATACCCAATTCAGACTGTGTTTAAATAGGGAAGGAGCTATTGGCTGCATCCTTTGGGATTCTGTGATTAACCCACAGGGAGCTGGAGGTGGCTTTTTCCAGAGGCTTTCGGGTGAAACATGAGTGGGAGTTGGCTCCCTTGGGCTGGAGTGAAGTTGGAATCAGATGTAGCAGATAATTCAGCTCATCCTGAAATGATTTCTCTACTGAAATGAGCTTTTCCTTTGGACATGGGAGATGGAGCTGCTGGAGATAACCTGGAGCTGGGATGGAGATTCAGTCTCTGCCTCTGTTCCAGACATGGATCTTTCCTGCCGAGGGTGGTGAAGGTTCTGAAGAGTCAATCCCAGCTGAGGGAGCTGGGCAGGGGCTGCAGAATCCCTGAGGGAGCTGGGCAGGGGCTGGAGAATCCCTGAGGGAGCTGGGCAGGGGCTGCAGAATCCCTGAGGGAGCTGGGCAGGGGCTGCAGAATCCCTGAGGGAGCTGGGCAGGGGCTGGAGAATCCCTGAGGGAGCTGGGCAGGGGCTGCAGAATCCCTGAGGGAGCTGGGCAGGGGCTGGGGCTGGAGCAAAGGAGGCTCAGGGGCCCTTGTGGCTCTGCACAAGTCCCTGCCAGGAGGGCACAGCCGGGGGGGTCGGGCTCTGCTCCCAGGGAACAGGGACAGGAGCAGAGGGAACGGCCTCAGGCTGGGCCAGGGCAGGCTCAGCTTGGACAGCAGCAGCAATTTGCCCATGGAAAGGGAGCTCAGGCCTTGGCAGGGGCTGCCCAGGGAGCTTTGCAGTGCCCAGCCCTGCAGGTGTCCCCTGCAGGTGGCACTGAGTGCTCTGGGCTGGGGACAAGGTGCCCATGGGGCACAGCTGGCACTGCATGGGCTGGCAGGGCTGGGCCAGCCCCGGGGATTTGGGGTTCTGTGTCTCCTGTACTCAGGAAGGAGGCTCAGGCTGCTGGGCCCCAGCTGAGCTGCCCACGAGTCCTTGGTGGGACCCTGGAGGGTGACTGTGATTCTCTCTGCGTGTCCCATGCCAGGCAGAACTTTGGGATCAGCTCCAGAGGCTCCATGTGTGACCCCTGCTGCTCCCAGTCAGCTCTGGCATCTCAGGTTTGGGGGATGAGAGGGTTCAGCCACAGTTTTGGGGGATGAGAGGGTTCATTCCCAACCCACAAGGGGCTGGGGGCCTCTGGTTAGTGCTGAACAGTGGCCACTTCTTTAAACCCCTCTGGTGAACTTGGCAGCATTCACTGAATTGTTATTTTTGCTTGGTGCTCATCATAAAAAAGGAGGGATAACAATCCTTGCATCCCTCCTGAGTGTGCTCTGAGGTTAAATCATGGAATCCCAAAATTATTTGTGTTGGAAGGGACCTTAAAGGTCACCTCATTCCAACCCCCTGCCATGGGCAGGGACACCTCTCAGGAGATGATGGAACTCATTAGGCAGAAAACAAAGAATTCAACAAAGTTGGCCAAAACACATCTTCAAAATGTGTTGCAGGAGGAACAGAGGAAACTTTGGCTGGGGCTGGGAAAAGAGAAGCAGATCTGGCAGCGGGATTGACAGGAATTGCTGCAGGTCTGGTCACACTGAGGGAGAGCTGGAGCTGATGCCCAGACACCATAAAAGCTCCAGAGGAAGGGAAGGTGTTGAGTCCATGGAGTGTGAGCTTCTCTAAAGAGCAATATTCTCCTGTTTGGGCCTTGGAAGCAGCGAGACATTCCAGAAGTTCTGTTCACAGCCCATTTCTGCTTTTATGGGCCAGTTTGCTCGTGTCTGCCACGTAACTTCTGCCAGGAGGCAGAACCACAGCTGGGAGAGCCCAGATTGCTTTGGGAGTCTGGAGAGGAGGAGCTGAGGCTGTGGCAGAGCCTGAGGTGCCACCACTGGGGTTCTGCTGGCTGCACTGAATATTCCAGTGCTCAGGATGTGCTGCTGGCCACGGGATCAGCTCCACGAGCCCAGAGATCCCAAACGGGGGCGTCTGCCTGGATCCAGGTTCCAAAGACTGGGTTCAGGTCCCAAAGGCTGGATCCCAGTTCCAGAGTCTGGATCCCAGTTCCAAAGTCTGGATCCCAGTTCCAAAGGCTGGATCCAGATTCCAAAGTTTGGATCCAGGTTCCAAAGACTGGATCCAGGTCCCAAAGACTGGACCCAGGTCCCAAAGGCTGGATCCAGGTCCCAAAGTCTGGATCCCAGTTCCAGAGTCTGGATCCCAGTTCCAAAGTTTGGATCCAGCTTCCAAAGTTTGGATCCAGGTTCCAAAGACTGGACCCAGGTCCCAAAGACTGGACCCAGGTCCCAAAGACTGGATCCAGGTCCCAAAGTTTGGATCCAGGTCCCAAAGTTTGGATCCAGGTTCCAAAGGCTGTATCCAGGTCCCAAAGGCTGGATCCAGGTCCCAAAGTCTGGATCTCATCCCAAGACTGGATGAGTTGGGAGCTCCAAAGAGCCTCACCCCAGGGCTGAGGGAGTGGCAGTTCTGGTGGGGCACCTGCCGGCTCCTGGTGCCAGGGGTTCTGTGGGGCTCTGGATCCAGCACAGCCCCGTTTGTTGCGTGCCCAGGTCACTGAAAGAACACTTGGATGGTACTGGAGATGGGAATTCCTTTCCTTTGCTCTCGGTTTTTTTCTCCTGCTGGCAGCTTGCTTGGTGGTTTTCTCTTGTAGAGGAAGCAAGCACTAATTCCACAAAACTCTAGAAAACATCAACCAGTGCAAAGCTGATTCCCTGAGTTCACAGTGCTCAGTGGAAGGAAAATATTTTACTGAACTGTCCCAATTTCCAGATTCTTCATCCTCTGCTTCCTTCCAAGAATGAGTGGGCTTAAAATGGTCTGACTTTGCAAACAGGATGTAACCCAGATCTGGGGTTACTTTATCTGTGCTATTTTATCTGTGTTATTTTATCATGGGTTTCACAGAATCATCCAGGTTGGAAGACACCTTCAAGATCATCCAGCCCTGCCATGGCAGGGACACCTCCCACTGTCCCAGGCTGCTCCAAGCCCCAGTGTCCAGCCTGGCCCTGGGCACTGCCAGGGATGCAGGGGCAGCCACAACCTCTCCCAAGCACTTTAACTCTGATTTTCAAGGCTTAGTGATGCTCCTGAAATTTTGCTCTCTGTGTTTTCCACGGAATGATAAAATGTGACCAAGTGGAACAAAGAGGCAGCTCAGGGCAGGGTGGAAGGCTGGAATTGCTCTGTCCATGATCCCTTTTCTCCCACAGAGAGCCATGAAAAGCAGCTGAGGTTCATTAGCAAGGCAGCCGAATTGGGCTGGGATTGCCAGGGATAGCAACAGTGGTGGTAGCCCCAGCCTGGATGGATTTGAGAGCACCCCCGGTGATCAATACCAGTGATTATGACATTTTTAAAATAAAATTGCTTGTCCTTGACTCCAGTGGAAGGGAGATCTCCCTCACACATCCCACGGGTTGCAGCTGCTCTGCTCAATACCAAACACTTTGTGAAATGGCCAGCAAAAGCCTTTCCTTGCCATCCCATCCCTCTGAGGGGGCAAAATCCTCCTGACTTTGATTGTCTCTGCTCTGGAGGCCTTTTAGTTAAAAGCTCTCTAATAGATTTGGGAGTATTGACAGTAATAATGAGCTTATGGGTGAAATGGTGACCTCAGGGAAGTCAATGGAGCTGGAGTTCCAGCATTTTAAATATCCACACATCTCTATGAAGTCTGTACTTGTGCTCTCAGCAGGTCAAATCTCTGCATTGATTCACTCCCCTTTCCAACAGTTTGCTTACCAAACATCTTTGAAGTGTGAGCTAATGAAATTAATGTCTTTTCCTCCTGCTTAAAGCAGAAAATAAAATTAACCACCTTTTCCCCCAGGAAAAAGGAGGGAGGTTGGGTCTGTCCTGCCTTTCTTGTCCATAGAGCGTTTTAAAGCCATTCAGATGTTTGAGTTTATGGGAAACTGTCTGAAGAACAGTCAGGATTCTCAGGGAAGGGTTTAAACATGGCTTCTGATGGGCTGAAGATTTGAAAAGGATGATCTGAATTAAGTTGGGAATCAACACCTCCAGGTGCCCCTTTAGTGATAAGAATAGGAAATGTGGATACAATGAATGTGGGGAACAAGCTGTATTTGTAATTTTTAAGAAAACAAGTGAAAAATAACATTCATGCTACATGGCAAAGCAAGGCATGCAAGGAAGGGATAATGTCTTTTAGTAGATCAAAGGAGGAAAGAAGGAAAAGAGGGAAGGGAAAGGGAAGGAAATTTCAAGGAAAGGAAAGGAGATTTCAAGGAAGTGAAATTTCAAGGAAATTCCAAGGAAAGGAAATGTCAAGGAAATTTCAGGGAAAGGGAAAGGGAAAGGGAAAGGGAGAGGAGAGGAGAGGAGAGGAGAGGAGAGGAGAGGAGAGGAGAGGAGAGGAGAGGAGAGGAGAGGAGAGGAGAGGAGAGGAGAGGAGAGGAGAGGAGAGGAGAGGAGAGGAGAGGAGAGGAGAGGAAAGAAAGAAAGGAAAGAAAGGAAGAAAGGAAAGAAAGAAAGAAAAAGAAAAGAAAAGAAAGAAAGAAAGAAAGAAAGAAAGAAAGAAAGAAAGAAAGAAAGAAAGAAAGAAAGAAAGAAAGAAAGAAAGAAAGAAAGAAAGAAAGAAAGAAAGAAAGAAAGAAAAGAAAAGAAAGAAAGAAAGAAAGAAAGAAAGAAAGAAAGAAAGAAAGAAAGAAAGAAAGAAAGAAAGAAAGAAAGAAAGAAAGAAAGAAAGAAAGAAAGAAAGAAAGAAAGAAAGAAAGAAAGAAAGAAAGAAAGAAAGAAAGAAAGAAAGAAAGAAAGAAAGAGAAAAGCAGACACTGGTGTCAGTTTTAGCATGGAGTAAGATCCCCTGGTTCGCAGCTCTGTGACAGAAACCATTTCTCTCTCTATTGACATCTGAGCACTTCCAGGAACTTTTGCCAGGATTTATAAACTGTTCCTACTCCTGTCACACATTCTGCCTGGCTGGGGATTGCTGCAGTAAGAACAGCCCTGCACAGGAGTATTCCCACCACACCAAAACCTGGCCAGGGAATGAATTTATCAGTAGATGGCAAACCCTAATGACCCACAGCCATTTCCTCCCTTGGAACTGTGCTCCAGCATTCATGGCTGTCCAAGCCCTGCCTCAGGTTGATATCCAATCACTTGGCAGCATCCCTTAGGATGGAAATGATGGAAAAGCCTAAGGCATTTACCACCTCCATTGAGCTGAAAAAAGCATCCCAGAAATCCATAATGGACCATGAACAGTTGGTCTCCATCTTCCCTAAGAAGCTGTTGTGCAGTTTGTGTCCATTCCCTGCATCTCAGAGTCTGTCCCTGAGATGTTTGCAGGGTCATTGATCACAGAATTTGGGCTGGAGGGGACCTTAAAGATCACCCAGCTGCACCCCTGTGCCATGGGCAGGGACACCTTCCACTGGTGTCCAGCCCTGGAACCAGCCCAGGGAGGAGCTGGAGCTGCTGCAGAGAGCCCAGAGGAGGCTCCAGGATGGGCAGAGGGATGGAGCAGCTCTGCTGGGAGGAAAGGCTGGCACAGCTGGGATTGTTCACCTGCACAGGAGAAGCTTTGGGCTGAGCTCAGGGTGGCCTTGCAGGGCCTGGAGGAGCCCCAGGAAAGCTGGAGAGAGACAATTTCCAGGGCATGCAGGGACAGCACCCAGGGAATGGCTGCCAGTGCCAGAGGGCAGGGCTGGGTGGGATCTTGGCAATGAGGAATTGTTCCCTGGCAGGGTGGGCAGGGCTGGGATGGAATTCCACCCCTGGATCCCTGGCAGTGCCCAAGGCCAGGCTGGACACTGGGGCTGGAGCAGCCTGGGACAGTGGGAGGTGTCCCTGCCATGGCAGGGGTGGCTCTGGGTGGGCTCTGAGGTCCCTCCCAGCCCAAATCCTTCTGGGATTCTGGGATTCTATGAATATGCAGACCAGGCTGCTCCAGCCCCAGTGTCCAGCCTGGCCTTGGGCACTGCCAGGGATCCAGGGGCAGCCCCAGCTGCTCTGGGAATTCCATCCCAGCCCTGCCCACCCTTCCAGGGAACAATTCCTAATTCTCAATACCCCATCCCTCCCTGCCCTCCTTCAGTTCAAAGCCATTCCCCTTGTCCTATCACCACAAATAACCAAAGTCAGGTCCCAGATCACTTTTATTATTGTTGGTCTCAGCAAATTGCTTAGAAAATCCATTTATTTTTAAAAACAGTGGTGATGTTAACATGAAGCAGTGCTGAAAACCCTCTGTCCAATCCAAATCAACATAAAGCCAAAGGCAATGGTGATCAACCACAAAAAGGAAGGTTCAGAGTGAAACCAGGGGAAATGTTGAAAATCTCCCAGCTCCAGAGGTGACACAAGGTGACAATATAATTGCAAACAGATTTTTCTTTTTGCCAAATGAAGAATTGTTGCCTCATAGGTCTTGGAATTATTTTTTTCAGTGTGTTGGTCCATCTGTTGAAAGTGGGAGACCTATACATTTCTGGTTTAAGAGAAATCCATTGATTCTCTTTTTTGTCATAATTTTATATCCTAATATGTGTGCCTGGGACTTTGCTGTAATGTGAGATGGAGAGGGCTGGGCTTCTTTGCTCATTATTTTAATTTTTGATTGTTTGAATGCACTGTGGAACGATGGAATTCTGTGAGGATTTGAGAAGGAAATGTCTGGATTTGGTACTTCTGACAAGCAGTGGTCACAGTCCATGGGTGTTGGCATGAAGGGTGCCTTATGCCCCAATGGAAGTTCCCCAGAAATCACTGGAGGGGATGGAAATAACCTTGCCAACCCTATTGCACCTTCAGGCGCAAAATACCAGCATTCATCCTAAGAAATGAGCACATTTCATTACATGGCATTCATGAAATAGGATTCTAGAAACTGTTTTTCCACTCCCTATAATGCATAGATTGTGCAGAATGCTAAATCTGCTCAACAGCTAAAAGTGACGAATTCTGAGACTTTTTAATTTTAATTTTTAAAGTATATTTAATATCAAATGTCTGGTTCCATTCTATTCCTGACATTTGTAGAAAACCCAATTCTGAGCCACTTAGAGGGTTTTTTTCCCTTGTGATGCATTTCAAAAAATGCACTGAAATTTTATTTTGATCAGGTCAAAACATTGTAATATAACTTCAAATATTGGCTGTAACAGGCTGTCAAATACATCTGTCACGGTGCCATTGAAATTCATATTTCAAGGGACTGTACAAAAACAAAATTAATACCTTGTCATGTTCATGAATTATGGAAATGAGGAGCTGAGCAGGCAATCTGCTGGAAATCATTGTGTATCCCCAAAAAATTCTGGGTTTTAGGGAAAACTGTCTTTTTTTGGGAAGAAACAAAGCGATGTTGCCAGTTCTGCTTCACAGGGCACTGACTCCAAACCAAACTATAATTTTTAACAAAACACCTCTTGAATTACCTGGAAAGCTGTGATGGGAGGTAGACAGGGATGTGCTGCCTTGGGAGTATCTCAGCCTCCTTTGACTTTATTTCCCAGGTTTTGCAGGCAGCAGTTCTGCATCCACACCCTGTCCTCCTCTGGGAAGAAAAGGAAGGAACGAACGATTGTGAACTCCAACATCCATTCCAAGTTCTCTGGTGCGAGGCACGGAATTCCCGAGGCAGCCGCGCCCGATCCAGGGAGAGCTCACACGTAGTCACTCAGTCTGTAGCCGCTGTGGGACGCAGATGCCAGGGAAGGAGGGTGGTTGCCCTTGGAGGCACTGAGTGGCCTGGAGGACGGAGGCGCTGCGGAACGCGGCTGGGAAGGCGCCTCATTCCCGAGGCACGACGTGCACAGCAGGGCCCCACCCAGGATGGTCAAGGCCGAGGAGACAAAGCCCAGATAAAGAGCCTGCCCTATCTCGTACTTCATCCCAGCGGGCAGCGTGGGGCTGTAGAACTCCACCACCACCTCGTTGGTGCACCACGACACCGGCACCAGGCAGAGCAGCCCGGCCGCCACGAAGCCGACGCCGCCGGAGCCGGCCATGGAGGCCTTGGTGGGGCTGCCCTCGGCGCAGCGCGTGCACCTCATGCCCACCACGGCCACGGCGGCCGCCAGCACGGCCAGCAGGCAGGAGGTGACCATCATGGCCCGGGCGGCGCGGAGGTCGGCGGGCAGCGCCAGCTGGGAGCGGTGGGCCTGGCACTGGTAGACGCCGGTGCTGTGCCGCACGCACTCCATCCACAGCCCCTTCAGGTAGGCCACGGCCGTCAGGATGTTGGTGCCCACGTGGGCCGAGCGCCACCAGTGCGGCAGGATGGTGGCAATTAACGTCCCAATGAAGCCCAGCAGGCTGAGGGAGAAGCCCAGCAGCTCCAAGGCCCAGCTGGCCATGGGAATGTTTGTCCTGTGTGGTTCCCTTAATGAGGCGCCTCCGCTTGGGTTCGCTTGGAAGGCGCGAGGTTTTCTTGGAAGATCTGCGGCTGTTTCGCCCCGACACCTCCTGCTCTCCTAATAAAAGGTAATTGAGGGAAAAAGGAGTTAATTATTACCCCAAAGCTTTGCCTCTCCAGCCAGTGAGGTGCGTTTCAAGTGCAGCGAGGGCAATAATTAGCATAGCTATCGCTGTTAATCGTGTTTTTGTGGAAGTAATGGGAAAGCAATCTTCCCTCTTCCCTTATATAAACAGCCTTGTGCTGCCCACTGGGAAGAGAACTCAAGACAATTTATGAAATGGAAAAAAAATATTTGAAATGCAAATATTCCTCTTCCCAGCAGGCTCTTCAAAAAAACAAACATGATTTCCTCTCTAAAGCGGAGAATTAGGTAGTGTTAACACTTGGAATGAAGGAGATTTATAAAGTAGGGAACTGCAGGTTGCTTTACACGACGAAAACATTCCCAGAAGGTCATAGCAGGACTAGGAAAACAATAAGGGTGTATTTGCTCAAAGTAGGGAGCAAAAAGAGTGATTTAAAACCTGTGGAAGAGGATAACAAATATTGGATTAAAGTAGCTTTCCTGACTGCCCAGTATTTCTTGAGGTTGCATTTCAAGAAAGTAACTCGAAGGGGAATCATTTTCATTAGGATCTGGGGAGTTTCAGGTCGTGATTTCAGGTTGTGGGTGAAATGTGGAATCAGTTGAACATCCTGGAGCTTCTGAGGGACAACACCTTCACACTTTGGTCATGTATAAATCCAAGCTGGAAAAAAAGGAATGGCAACTCTTCCTCCTGTATAAATCCCAGACTAAGTGGCCTTTTCCAGTGGCTGCCTTGCCAGCTCTGTTATCCATCACACATGATGTGTGTGGGCAGAAACACGATATTTTAATATATAAAATAACCCCTGCATCACAATCCAGCCTGGAATTCAGAAACAGGAATGAGTGTAGGCTCCAGCTCTGCCAAGCCCTGTGCATGTGCTGAAGCTCCTGCTCAGAGGAGAAAGTGGAAGTGTTTGCTAGAGCTGGCCCAAGCAGGAAAAGGGAGGAAAAGCATCTGGATCAATAATCAAAGCCATCAGGACAGCAGAAGGAGACAGAGGGAGCAAAGTGGAAGCTGCTCCACGTTCCCATTATCTCAGACTTGTCTCTAAATACCCTGGAGTGCTTGGAGTGGCATCAATGCCAGGGTTGGTCTCTGTTGTTGTGGCTTTCACTGCTCTCTGCCTGACAGCAAAATTATGGAATCGTGGAATGGTTTGGATTGGAAGGGACCTTAAAGTTCACCCAGTGCCAGTGCAGGGACACCTCCCACTGTCCCAGGCTGCTCCAGCCCCAGTGTCCAACCTGGCCTTGGGCACTGCCAGGGATCCAGGGGCAGCCACAGCTGCTCTGGGAATTCCATCCCAGCCCCTGCCCACCCTGCCAGGAACAATTCCTCATTCCCAATACCCCATCTAACCCTGCCCTCTTCAGTTTGAAGCCATTCCCTGTGTCCCGTCCCTCCAGCCCTTGGAAATTGTGTTTCTCCATCTTTCTTGCAGCAGGGGTCATCTCTTCCCCAAACAATCCTTTGGATGTTGTGAAAAGAAAGGGAAAAGGGAAAAGCACAAGGATTTTGTGGCCTGGGCAAGAAAACACCACAGGCTGAGGACCCTGTGCTCCTACACATTCCTTTGATTTGGAATTTGCCATGGGATGGGCAGCAATGGAATGTTGGATTTGCTGCCTGGAAGGGAAGAGCAAACCAAAGAGCAGCTTTTCTTTAGTGTGCTGGTTCTAGGAGAGTTTTTCCTCCTGTTGCCAGTTCCTGGCCTTTCAGGTTCTCTTCATGTAACACGGAAATGAAAACACCTGAGTTGATGTGGCTGCTGAAGGAATTGACCTCGTTTGCAGATTCTGAGAAAATCACAGAGGGTTTTATATCAGAAATCACCATTCCAGGGGAGGTCAGGCTGCAGATTTCTCTCAGCTATCACAGATATGACAGGCCATCAGTTAGGGCCAAGCACAGCACAAAGGAGCAAACTGTTTCCTCCAGCACTACTGGAGATATTTTATTTCTGTCCCAACCATGGGAAGTCCTCATGTATGTTTGCCTTGCAGGTTATTTGGGTTTGAGTCTCATATTAAGGAAAATTAAGCAGTATTTTACTTTTTTATATTATTTTTTGTTTTCTGCGAGGTGCTCCTGGATCTAAGCACGCCATACATCTCAGGGAAATTATCCTGGGAATATTCCTCCATGATCAGGGAGATGTCCATATGGTTTTGGGTCACAGCAGGACCATGAGGGACCTCAAGACATCTCACAGGACATCGGCAACTGAGCTGGAAACGGAGCTTGGGTCTCCTGTGTCCTTAATCCCAGCACCACCTTCCTCATCCCTGTTTTTGCCTGGTCTGGACAGAAGGCAGAATTCACAGAGTGACCAGGTTGGAAGAGACCTTCAGGACCATGGAGTCCAGCCCAGCCCCAACCCCTCAACTGAACCCTGGCACCCAGTGCCACATCCAGGCTTTGTTGAACACACCCAGGCATGGGGACTCCACCACCTCCCCGGGCAGCCATTCCAGAACTTTCTCACCCTTGCTGGAAAAACCTTTTCCCTGCTCTCCAGCCTGGATTTCCCTTGGTGCAGCTCGAGGCTGTGTGCTCTGGGTGTGTCAGTGCTGCTGGAGAAAGAGCCCAGGGCCAGCTGAGCACAGGCCCCTTTCAGGAGCTGTGCAGAGTGAGGAGGGCAGCCCCGAGTCTCCTTTTTTCACTCCCTCGTGATGAGCACGACCCAAGATTATCCTCTCCAATTCCTCACCCCACCCAGGACCTTTCCCACCCTCCTGAGGAGGGATCCAGCTCACTCTGGTGCATTTGCAAAGAGGCTCCCGAGGTCAGGCACGAGGCTTTGCAGCTGATCCTGGGGAGAACAGGACCTCAAAGGAAAATGTGATTTACACCCCCAGTCCTGGGAAATGGACCCCCCCATTTAATGGAGGTCAAACCAGTCTGGGGCTCAGCAGCAGCTATTTTTAGATGTCATTAAGGTGTTATTTTTAAACATCAGCCATTAAAAGCTTTCTAATTTAAGCAGCCAGCATTAATTAGCCCCGCTTGCTCGGCGTCATGTTTTCCATGTGCCTCCCTCAGCAGTTCCAGCTGCCCCTGGTGCTCAGTAACACTTTCACTGCTGGGCACCAGCCTTCCCCTGCTCCTGCCAAGGGGTGAAAGCAGCAGGAACTCAACACCTTTTATCTCCAGGAATATCTGCAGCCTGGTGGAAATATCTCACTTTACAGCTCCTTTGAGCTGAGGAACATTCTGTGGGATCAGGTGAGTGGTGGCTTAGATGTTCCCTATTGGCTGAGCCAGGCAAATATTAAATCAAAAATCAGCCTTTTTTTCATGTGTGGGTTGTGTTTGGTGCTGTTTCTTTAGAAAGTGAGCAAATTTTGCTTTCTCACTTGGGAGTCACCCTTTTCTAGCAGGGATCAGGGACAGGATGAGAAGGAAAGGCCTCAAGCTGTGCCAGGAGGGGCTCAGGTTGGATATCAGGAAAATTTTCCCCATGGAAAGGGAGCTCAGGCCTTGGCAGGGGCTGCCCAGGGAGCTTTGCAGTGCCCAGCCCTGCAGGTGTCCCCTGCAGGTGGCACTGAGTGCTCTGGGCTGGGGACAAGGTGGGCATTGGGAACAGCTGGCACTCCATGGGCTGGCAGGGCTGGGCCAGCACCAGGATTTCTGTGTTTAGGATGAGCTGCTCAGACTTTGCCTGCAATTCAGTCTAGGAGAAACACAGGAACCAAAAAAAGGCAAAGAAATAAAAGATGTGAGAAGGCTGTGAATGCCTGGCAGCTGTGGGATGAAAGTTTGTGGGGGCACAAGTGAGAGGGGAAGGGTGCCCTGAGCCCCTGGGCATGGAGAAGATGGGGAGACACCCTGCCCATTCCTGCAGGCCAGCCTGGATCCAGCACATGGCCCTGCCCTTCCCCTTCCCCCTCCTCCTGTGCAGCATGGCAGCCCGGATCCTGTTTCAGGGCTTGTGCTGGTGCATTTTTCTCTCCCTTAGATGTTTCCATGGGAGAGCTCCGGCCCATCCATGTGGGACAGATCACCCTGGGGCTGGGCCTGGGGAAGGAGGGTCAGCAGAGGGGCTGTGCTGCCTCTGGAGAGCCACCAGAAATCTGGGAATGAGAGGAGAGCTGAGCATGCAGACAGACCCCCAGCAGGTTATGCCACTGGCAACACATCAGATTTCCTTTTGGTCTTTAACAAAACAATGGTTGAAATGTTGGGAAGAAGTTCCTGGAAGCACCTGCACCACGGGATGGCACTGGCCAAGATTTTGCAATGGGCCAGTTTGGGGATCAAAGCCCAAAACTCACAAAACCTCCTAGCACCACAGGTGAAGCTAAATTGGGCTGGAAACCATTTTAAGCACTATTAAATAACATAAATAACTTGAGGAGGGGGAGCAGGAGTGAGCCCAGGTGAGACAGGGATAACAAACAAGGCAGGAGTGTCCAATGGATATTGGCAGGGCATGCACAGAACGAGGTCATGGGTTTGGGCTGCTGCAAGGAAATGCAGCTGGGGAAGGAGCAGCAGGGTTTGGTTTGGCTCTCAGGGTGTGTTTCTGGGCAGTGCAGAAATCTGCCACGGGAAATGTTAGAAACTCAAGGCCTGAGGCTGTTAAAAACCCAGTGGGGAAAATCACCCAGAGTAATTTGGGGGGGAGCGCTCGTGGAACTGGGCAAGCACAGAGGTCTCTGAATTACAAGAGGGGCTATGACTTACAGTAACTCTGATGCAATTATATATATATAAATATAAAATGTACATATATATCTATATAATAATTACAATATTCATATATATCTATAATATGTACAATAATGACAATATGAATAGAGGGCTATGAATTACAATAACTCAGAGACAAGAATATGTATATTATATATATAATACTTAAAATATATTATAGATATCATATATATAATATACAATAATTACAATATGGATAGACACCTATGAATTACAATAACTCAGGTAAAATAATATATATAATATAGATATATAATAATTACAATATATTATTATATAATATATTGTATAATATATAATAGATGATAATTACAATATTATTAGAGGGCTATGAATCACAATAACTCAGATACAATTATATATATTATATACATAATATATAATAATTACAGTTTGAATAGAGGGCTATGAATTACAATAACTCAGATACAATAATACATACATATAATGTATATATTATAATTATAATATATTATATATAATATATAATAATTTCAATATGAATAGAGGGCTATGGATCACAATAACTCAGATACAATTATATATATTATATATATAATACATAATAATTACAGTTTGAATAGAGGGCTGTGAATTACAATAACTCAGATACAATAATATATATAATATATATAATATATAATAATTACAATATGAATAGAGGGCTATGGATCACAATAACTCAGATACAATTATATATATTATATATATAATAAATAATAATTACAGTTTGAATAGAGGGCTATGAATCACAATAACTCAGATACAATTATATATATTATATACATAATACATAATAATTACGTTTTGACTAGAGGGCTATGAATTACAATAACTCAGATACAATTATATATATAATATATAATAACTACAATATGAATAGAGGGCTATGGATCACAATAACTCAGATACAATTATATATATTATATATATAATACATAATAATTACAGTTTGAATAGAGGGCTGTGAATTACAATAACTCAGATACAATTATATATATAATATATGTAATATATATAATATATATAATATATAATAATTGCAATATGAATAGAGGGCTATGGATCACAATAACTCAGATACAATTATATATATATTATATAAATAATACATAATAATTACAGTTTGAATAGAGGGCTGTGAATTACAATAACTCTGATACAATTATATATATAATATATATAATATATTATATATAATATATATAATATATAATATATAATAATTGCAATATGAATAGAGGGCTATGGATCACAATAACTCAGATACAATTATATATATTATATATATAATACATAATAATTACAGTTTGAATAGAGGGCTGTGAATTACAATAACTCAGATAAAAGAATATATATAATATATATAATATATAATAATTACAATATGAATAGAGGGCTATGGATCACAATAACTCAGATACAATTATATATATTATATATATAATACATAATAATTACAGTTTGAATAGAGGGCTGTGAATTATAATAACTCAGATAAAAGAATATATATAATATATATAATATATAATAATTACAATATGAACAGAGGGCTATGGATTACAATAACTGATACAATAATATCTATATATAATATATATATATAATAATTACAGTATGAATAGAGGGCTACGAATCCCCATAACTCGGCTACAATGGGCAGCCAGCACAGCGAGCTGCGCACATGCAATGGGGATGATTTATGCGAGCCCAGAGCAGAGCTCCTGAGCCCGGGGCTAGCGCGGCTCCATCCCCCCGGGCATGCAGGGTTCCAAAGCCCTGACTGATGCCGGGGCTCTCTGCACTTTGCCAGCAGCCAGGAGTGGCGCAGGGCAGCGAGCCCCGCGGGCTCTGCGTCACTGCAGCCCCGGGGCTTTGTGCGGATGCTGGTGCCCCCCTTCCCCTCTAATCTGCGGGGCTGATGAAAGCCCAGCCCACGCAGAGCCGGGCCCTGGCTGCACAGATCGTGTTCCACAAGTGGATATGCTTGTTCCCAGCACGGAGACTTTCTGAGCTTGCTTTGCCTGCTCTTAGTTGGGAAGGAAAACGGTCCCAACACACACACAAAATATATATTTTGATTGTCACGTCTATGTTTTTGCCAAAGATTTATTTTTACTCCAATCTCATGGGTAAATATTGAGATAAACTCTTGTCTTGTCTTTTCCCTGTGTATCAACTTATAAAGAAATGGTACATGAGGTTCAGAGCAATGCTCTTATTAAAAAAAAAAGCTACGTTTAGCATAATAAAAAAATGTGATGTTCAGACCAATGGCTCTGTGGTCCCACTGTAAAACACCAGGGGTTCAAGCACCCATGGATTTACCCTCAGCTGGAGTTATTTTCATAGAGGAAAAAAGTCAAATTATAAGCCAAAAGTCAAAATTATCAAAAAATATCACCAGTGTTATCACCCAAAAAGCACCCACCAGTGTCAGTGGAACTTGTTGGATTACACCTTTTTTTGATTTACAGATGGGGAAACTGAGAGGAATTTTAACAACTTTTATTCCATTTTTAATCTAATAAGAAGGGTATGACTATACAGAATTACATTAGAAGTTGATTATTTCTTAATTACAATACATTATAAGCATTTCTTGGCCTATCATCTTTAGCCACACCATGCTGTAAATGCCTTAAAACCAATAATCTAAAATTACCCCTCATGGGTCCCACTACAGTGCATCTTTCACAGTTCTGTTTCTCTAAAATATCTAATCTTATTTACAAAACCATCCTTTGAAACTTATTTCTAGTTCCATTTCTCTCTCAGCAATGTCTGTCCTATTCAATGGCATTTCTAAGTCAGCATTTCTCATCTCAAAGTTTACACACAGATGCACACACTGTGTGAGCCTTCTATTAAACCTTAAGAATTTTCTATAAATCCATTTCCCACAGAACCAATCACCTGATTTTAACAGCACTGAGCATTTCCCCACCTTGCCTCGTCACACACAGAATTTTTTGTAGTGTTTGGTCCCCCCTGGAAATGGAATCTGGCATCTCTGATCTGCCCAAGCCTCCCCAGGAGCTTTGGGAATGATTCCTTTCCCTGTTACCTCCAGACCAAATGAGGGATGGGCTCTAAAGGAAATAAATGTTGATTTATCATGTTCATACACAGGATTTCATTGTGTTTGTGTGTTTGCAGACAGATCCAATTTAAGATTATTCAGACAGGTACTGAGAACTCTTCCAAAGCCACAGATTCAACTGCAAGAAAAGAACCATTTTTGGAGGATGTTGACTCCTCCAGCAGAGTCTCACAGGCAAACAAACCCTTCCAGGATTCAGTAAACCAATTAATTATTTTATTATTATTATTATTTTATTCCAGTGAATCAATTCCAGTCAATTTCTGAAAAGAAATGAAGGTTTTTGATGTGTATTTTAATACTATAAATAAAGGGCAGAACTAAATAGTCCATTGCATGCAGAATGTACTTTATAAATGTAGATATAATAAGTTATAACATCCTCCTTTATGTTATCCCATGGTGGATGTTTATTATCATTCAAAATTAATAACCTTGGCTTCCTTCAGTGAAAATCTGAGCTGCAAGAGCTTTTGTTCACATGCCAAGCAAAGAGCTAAATGTGAATATCCCTTTCTCTGACCACATCAATCATTTTATAACCACAGTCAGATCATTTTGCTCTTTCACTCTTGGTTTTTTTTTTTTTTCCACACCACAGATTTTATGGTAGGACTGAGAGCCTGAGTTCAAGATGTGACAAATGATCCACCCAGCCACCCCAAAAAGCAGGTGGCAGCCCTTGAGGGGGCTGGCAATTAATGCCATATGTGACACAAAACTCTCCCTAAATGTACCTTCCTCAGCCACTGCTTATCTGTGGGGCTGAGGGGACGAAACTCTGAAATCTGAGGAATAAAATTAAATGGAACCAAAATGGAGACCTGATCCTGTTTTCCTTGTTGCCTCTCCAGTTTTTCCCGGTCTAGTGACTTTAATAAAAATTCAAAGTTTCCTCCTCTGAGAAAAACCCCAAATAACACACCACAAAAAGCTGCATAATTCCATGATGGAAACAAAACATTTGGTGTCTTTTGAGGAGTATTTCAAAAAGAGAGAGAATTTTAAATCCAGCAGAGATGATGTGGGGCTGGTCCCAGGCAGGAATAAACCATGAAATAAAGCCAAGGCAACCACAAAAAACCTTCCCTGGCACCCAGGAGGAAATCTGGGGAAATAATGAGGTGATGCAGGTCCAGTTCTACGTCCATGGAGGTTCCCACCCAGGGAAGGCGCTGGAGGCTGCAGGGATGTGAGGAGGGTTTGGGGCTCCTGCTGCACATCTGGCAGGGAGAGCAGCAGCTGCACTGCCCTGATCCATGGCAGAGGGGGTGGGAGTAGGTGGAGGATCAGGCTGGGTTACAATGTGCCTTTCAAACTTCTCTTCATTTCCTAATCTCCTCTTTCAAAAAGCAGAGAGGGCTGGGAATGAGGAGAAGAATTTTGCTGTGAGCCAGGCAGGCCTTGCTGCCCCTCAGATCTGCCCACCCTCGCCCACATCCAAGCAGGGAGCTCTTCTTACCAGCCAGTTTGGGTTTGTTGTTTTCTTTTTTTTTTTTCCCTGAAAATATTTGTGAGAGGGCCTGGGGAAGTTGAAACAGCAGAATTTACAATGCCAGGGTGTGGAACCTCACTCACCTGTCTGGTGAACCTGAGCACAACCCAAATCTCTGATCCTTAAACATTAATTAATCAAGCTGTGAGACATTAATCAAATAAAATTAATTTAAAAAGTAAAATGAGTCCATACTTAAGGGCTTGGCTTAGCTAAGATCCAGTACATGGTAATAAGGACATCACATCATTTTGCATTTTGCATTCCCAGTGTGGAGGCTGAAAGGGATTTCTGGCATTTTGGAGGGAATTGGTGCAGAATTTGAGGGTGCTGAAGGTAAAACTGCAGCTGGGAAGGGGGCACAGGGAAATACTAAAATTACTGGGGCAGAATTCCCTGGCAGAAGCACCTGCAGCCCAGGGAAGGGACACAGCAGCCACGGTCTGCACGAGAGGAACAGCTCAGAGGTCTGGAGAAAGAGCAGGAACAAAAGGATCAGACTGATCCGGGCAGGGAAGCAGTAAAATGAGAATCAATGAAAGAGACAGCAGTAAAACATGCATCTGTGGTTTAATCCTGGGTAAAGACCCAGATTAGTGACATCAGACTCTGCTGTTTGTTTGGAGTTTACTCTGGAGCCGTGGCTCCCAAGGCTGAGGCAGCTGGGATGGAGCCCATGGATCCAGCCCAAGGATTTATCCCAGACATGGCTGATCCTGTGCAGCACAGGCATCAGGCAGAACTAAAGTTTGGATGGAAAAACTGCCTTTCCAGCCCTTGTGCTCATAAAAATAAAGCTGGCATGAGCTGGCAGGGTGAGGGAATTCAGAAGTTTCATAAATTGTCACATCATTTCACAGTCACTCAGTGCTTAGCTGGGCCTTGAAGGTCATGAAGGCTAAACATGGACATTGTGTCTCATTTTTTCTGTTGGATTTTGTCCCAGATGCCATATTATTTCACCCAAAAAGGCTGAGTCTGGTTGACAGAATCCCAGAATCATGAAGGTTGGAAAAAACCAAGATTATGGAGTGCCAGCTGTTCCCAATGCCCACCTTGTCCCCAGCCCAGAGCACTCAGTGCCACCTGCAGGGGACACCTGCAGGGCTGGGCACTGCAAAGCTCCCTGGGCAGCCCCTGCCAAGGCCTGAGCTCCCTTTCCATGGAGAAATTCCCTCTGAATTTGCACACAGCCGTGTGAGCTGCACAAACTGCACCACTCCTGAATAAATGGGATAGGTGGCACCTGTGGCACCCAGGTTTGGCAAAGCCCAGGAGCTCAGCTGGCATGGCTGCTCCAAATGCAGCTCTGGAATGGGCTTGGCAGCCCCAGACTGGCCAAACATCCCCATTGTCCTCTGCCACCTCTGGGCAGAGGTTTGGACTGGCTGCTGTTGGTGTGAGCAGAGAGCAGCTCCTCCAGGTCCATCTGATGGGAGGGATGGGATCAAACCTGATCCACAGATCCTTCCTTTGTGCTTTGCCTTAACTTTGCACTGGTGACACTCATGGGTACCCCCGGATCCCTGGAAGTGTCCAAGGCCAGGCTGGACAGGGCTTGGAAGCAACCTGGTCTAATGATTGGCTTCCCTGCCCGTGGCAGTGATGCCTCAGGTTGGAGCTTTTCTATTTTTCAGATTCTGTGCTGCTTTAGTGTGTGGGGCTGGGTTCACATTCTGGGATGGTGAGCTCTGTGCACAGAGCAGGGAGACAAAACAATTCCTGCTCCAGCTGGGCACCAAGGACAAATGATCCAAATCTCAGCCCCAGAGCACAAACCCCGTGGGCTGGAGAGAGAAAAACAAGCAGGGTGGGACTGCAGGGGCTAAAGCTGGAATGGGACAATGAACTGCAAGGTGCAAATGGAGCAGAACTGATCCCAGGGAGAGACCCCGTGCCCGGCCGTGCATTTTGGGGCCATTTTGGTTCATCTTGGGTGCAGCCCTGGCTGGGCTCTGGTGCTGCCCAAGGTGCATCCATGGAGGAGATGCTTTGAATCAATCCCTGCTTTATTCTTTAGCTCTGCCCAGCCTCTGCTCTGGGGCAGCCTGCACAAGGCATCAGCAGGGGGTTGAAGTGAGATGATCTTTAAGGTCCCTTCCAATCCAAACCATTCTGGAATTTTTGATTTTACACAAAGTTTTAGGTCCTGCCACTTGCATACCTCCATGGGAGACATTCTATTCCAGGCTGACAGAGTTCCATGACCAAACCAGCCCAAAGGTGACTGACACAAAGCTCAGGATGCTCGTGGCTTCCTGCACCCGACCTGGGGCACTGAACCTCATATAAAAATCCCTGGAAACACCAAAATGTCACTTTTTCTTGGAGCTGGGACATTGTTGAACTCCTCACTGCCACAAATTAACCTGTATTTGGTTCCCTCAGCTGTGCCTTTGGCCATGTGTGAAACTCTCCCCACAGTTTTGATATTTTCATTTGTTTCTCAGAATGACATCAGCAGAACCAGCGCTGTCGGCCACAAGCTCATTCATCTTTCCTGTGGCTCTCAGAGAGTGCCATAATTATTTAGCTTCTTAAAACCTTCACACTCTTACAGCTCTCATAAAGTAGTTATTCAGCTCTTGATATTTTCTCCCCAGCTGTGATGATTTAATCTGGCCTGGGGTTTGAAAGGCTCAGCCAGGAAAATCCCAGAGCGCAGTACAGCTCATTTATAAGGCTCAGCATTTCTGCAGTACCCAGCCCGAGCTGGGCTCTCCATCTGCCTTATCTAAACACTGCCATCACACTGCATTCAGGCTTTCCTGGGAAGTTAAACCACCACACAGACTGGCCTGGAAATCTCATCCTGTATTTGAAACATTTTGTGGCACAGCTCGGTATTAATTCAGGTAGGGTGCGTTTGTTCAGGGAGGTTTCGTTCTCCTGCCAGCAAGGGGGAAGCACTGTGGTCTCTTCCCCACAGAAATTCTCAAAAAAAAAGCCCCCAAAAGATTAGTTCAGTTATAACTATATAAATCACAGCTTTTTATAAGCATCACAAAGTTGTTCTGAGGTGATTATAACACAGGTGAAATCCCCTTTTTTTCCTGGTGATGACAAAAACCCCAAAATAACTCAGCCATGCAGCAGTGCCATTTTATTTATTTCAGAACCAAGCCCCCTCTGAATTCCACAGCCAGGAAATTCTCATGATTAAGATGCCTCTTCAAGACATTAAATAACCAATATAGTTTATGCTGCATATTAATGGTCAACAAGACTTTTAGAGTTCAAATTTCACACAGAAATTGCAAGTACAAACTCCTCTCACTACATATATTTGCTGTTGCTGAGCTAACATTGAAAGACACGTACTAACTTTTTAAATTTCCTGACTTTTATGATTGCTCAATTTTGCAACCTGAACATTATTTTGAAAGTAGGATTGTGTAAAATTTCCCTCAAGGGACTCAGAGAGCTCTGTGCTTTTGAAATGTGGCCTTGCTGTAGCTAATTTCCCTCGTTTGGTTGGAGGGTGGGTTTTTTTTGGGGGGTTTTTTTCCAACCTTGCAGACAGGAGCAAAATTGCAGGACCTCAAAAATAATCAAGCGTTTTTCTGGTACCCCGGTGCCTTAATTTTGTGCATTTGCTGAGTTTTCATTCTGCAGTGCAGGTGCACATCTGCTATGGATCACAGCCCTGTCCAGGAAAGCACTTGACATCCCCAGAACCACTCACAGGCCTGAGGTGAAACTTTTGCTTCAGGGCTGTCCTGGATGGGGGAATATCTTCAGAGATATTTCAGACTGAAAGGAAACTGAATTTAATTTTCCTGTTGATGCAGGTGGGGTTTAAACAGATGACAAATTGCAGGTAATGGCTGCAGTGCTCCCTGAGCAGGAGTGGGAAATGGATCCTTTCTGTCTACATGGAATTATAGAGCAGCACTGTAAGAGGGAGAAAATGTGTTCATCTGGAACAATCACAGGCTTGCTTGGCACGGCAAGGTGAGAACTGGGTTCTGTGCCCACCACTGCCTGGTTTGCTGGGGGTGAGCAGAGAGTGGGAGCTCCTCCATTAAATGGAATTTTTAGGTGCAAATTCTCCCCTTGTGAGGGGCCTTAGCAATACACAATATCTGAAGCCCCTCCAAAGAGGATTATTCAGTGTCTGGAGGTTAATGCTGGCTCTCCACGATGAGGTGGCTTTTGGAAATGGGAATTTTGACTGCAAAGTAAGGACAACATCCCTCAGCCCAACACGGAGCAGTGCCAGGCACCTGCATCTCACCCAGTCGTCTTCCTCTGGCAGCAAGAATCCCATAAATCCCATAAATCCCACTCTACACCTGTCTGGGCTGATCTGGTTTTATTACTGACCCTAAATAACAGAGCAGACACGTTCCCCACAGGAACTCACCCCTGCGTGTAGGACCAAGGGCTGCAGTGGAAAACCAAAATCTTCTTAAACAACGAACAAATCACTCCTGCTACAAACCCCACAAAACCTGGTGGAAGCAAAGGTCTTCCAGAGGGCTCAGTGTCACACAGGAGAAAATTATTCACACTGCTGCAAAAATCTGTGCAAGGATGGGGGGTTAAATTTGGGAAGTGCTGGGAGATGCAGGTTCTTTTCCTTTGAATGCCCATTAATGCCTTCCCTTTCTTCCTTTGTTTTTAGGGGAAAACACCAAGCAGCATCCCCTTTTTGCCCACAAAATGAAGGTATTGTTTCCAGTGCCTTTTTCCCAGCATGGAGCAAGTTTTCCTATGGCAGAGGAAAAATTTGCAGCATCAGCTTTTACAGGGACTCAAGGATTCAACCATTACAGCATCGCTGCCTTATTAATCTGATTATTCCCGATCTCTCACTCCTATTTCCATGGTGTCAACACCCTTTTCAGAGGCAGTCACATCTTCCAAGGAGTTTATCAGTGCCCATCCAGAGGTAGAAAAGGGTGTTTGTTGTTCTGACTGAGCCTTGCCCAGGAATTACCCCTCCAGTCCTTCCTTGGAGCTGCGATTCCTGGTGATGAAAGCTCCAGACCTGCTGGCTCCAAGGAGTTACTTTTTACTGGATCAACTTTTCACATGTCATAAAAAGCAGAGCCACACGAGAAATTGAAGTTATCTGTGTAGCCCCAGGTGTCAGGGAGCAAAAGACTTCTAAAGCCAGTGATGTGATTAGGAGAAATAAGGAAATGAAATCATTTAATGGGAATGCGCTGCGTGGAGAAGGAATCAATAAACAGTTCCCAGGAGTTATCAGGGGCCATTTAGTGCTTTTTTTGGATCTAAACTCTCTAATCCCTGCCCTTTCTGCTTTATTTGTCCTGCATTCTACCACGTATCACCGGGCTGGGATGCTTCCTGAAGATCCCAGCAGCTGCTCAGCCCTGGGATGGAGGTGCTGTGGAAAGGTCGAGTTTTCCTTGAATCCCATCTTGGATTCTCCCTGAGAACTCTCTGTCTCTTCACAAGTGCTTTAAGGGCTCATTAAGGATATGGATAGAAGCCTGTTTCCACAGCCACTGAGTTACCTTCCTCTTCCTGTGGATTAATACCTGCTATGGAACAATCATCCCTGCCCAGTAGCAGCGAGTCCATCTGGATGCTGATAGACAAAGCAGTGCCTGGCTGCTGAATCGCTTAAAAAAGCAGCTCTTGCCAAAAAGAAAGGAGGCAATAAAAGCCTACAGGCCTCCTGTGACACCTCTGTGACCTTGCTGTGACTTCAGAGCCTGTCCCTGGATGTTTTCTGAGTTGCCTACCTGGGGTTCTTTGAATGACAGGAAAGGGATGAAGGAACAAGGATTGGAAACTGTCAGGCCTGAATTCAGCAGCCACTGATGTCACCCTTCCCTTGGGCAGGCCCTGGGCCAGGACTTTCATCCTCGGTGGTGCCACATTATTCTCCTGTCACTGCTGACAACAAGAAACCTCACAAGGGTGAATGCTGATCAAAAGCTCAGAGAGGAACAAATTACAGACGGAATTTCGGCCAGCAGATGCTTTTTATGCAAGGCCGTGTTAAGCAACATCAAAATATTTTGTTTGGTGGTGTCCACCTGAGCTGAGGAAGGTGTGCCAGCAACCAGTAGGGCAGGTTCATTTCTGTCCCTGAACCCCTGTCACATCTTGATTTTTGAGCCTTGTTACAGCCTGTATCCAGTCAGGTGCATGGCTCTGGCCCCTGATATTTATCATTGCTGGAAAAACTCAGAAACGCTTCCCTGAGGGCACAAGTCCTGCTTGCTCTGCTGGAAGCTGAGCCAGGCTGTGCAAAGCTCAGGAAGGCTTCAGGCTTTGCCCTGTTCTCCTGCAGATTAAAAGGCATTACCTGTGAAAAGCACAAAGTTTTACCTGATAACACAAACGACTCACTTTTAACCAGCCTGAATTCTGCAGTCAGGATATCCCTACACGCAGGAATTCTGTGTGCCATGGGATCACACCAAAGCCTGAGCCTGAACACATCTGATTTGGGAGATCTGTGTTAAGGTTTAGACTGAGTTTACAGCTGAAGTTGAATCTCCACACACTGAAGTCTTCTTGTGTGAGTTTTTCTCATTCTCTGCCTCAACAAATCTGTTTTACTTATGAATGTAAAAATTGGGTTGGGTTAGATCAACACAATGTCCCAGCACTGCCAATAGCTGAGGATTAGGAAATAAATAAAAAGAGGATGTAGCATGGCTTTTGCAGAATATTGTCCCTACAAGCTGATCATCACAGATTTCTTGACCCTAAAGTGTTACCTTCATGATTCACCTTAATGAGTTTTTCTTTCATTGTTCTCTCCAGTTATTTTTTGAACCCATGCAGGAGTTTGATGTCGATTATCCCATGACAAAAGGGACAAAAATCTTTGTTTTCTTAATATTTTGAGTCTTTTCCATCCCAATTTTATTGTAAACTCCTTTCTTCCTGTATTAGAACCATAGAATAGTTTGGGTTGGAAGGGACCTCAAAGAGCATCTCATTCCCAACCCCTGCCATGGTCAGGGACATCTCCAGGTTGGGAATGACCCAGGTTGTCATTCCCAATTTAACATCTCTGTGCTGCTTTTGGAACACAGGTGCCACTGGAAGGAAAATCCAGACCCACGGAGTTCACATTTATTTGATATCAGGAGATAGAAACCAGTTTGGTTTTTCATATTGAAACTCCATTTCCACCTCCTTCCCCCCCTTTTTCCACCATTTTCAACCTGCAGTTCTCAGCATAATAAAAGGTAACAAGCACGAGTTCTTGGCAGATGGAGGGAAGTTATTTAATGCCTGTGGAGAATCTGTCCCCACATGTTTAATAAATGCTTTCTTTCAATAAATGTATACTCAGCTTTAAGGAACATGGAAAACTTCGGGGTTTTTTGCATCAAGTGCCAAGATAATAATAATCTGGCAAGTGACTGCTTACTCCAAGTAGTAAAAGGCCAGTGAAGCCAAGAGTTGCTGTTACCACTATTTTAATCATTATTTGCTGGTGACCACCAGTCTTCAGTGAAAATTTCAGGTGCCTCTGGTATTTTTCAATTTTTGCTGAGTGCCAGGTGACTCAGGGCCCAGCTCTGCTGCTCTTTCTCACAGAGTTTTATCTGATTGAAAATTAGCCTCCAAAGACTTGAGCTGAAGCAGAAAAACCACTCGTGCTGAGGAACAGCAGCAGAATCTGATCCCATGTTTCTGGTCTCTAAATGGTTTTTGAGTAGCTGGCACCAATGCTTTACATTCATCTTTAAATACTGGAGGTCTGGGGTTATTACAAAACCTTGGAGGTTTTGTTTTTTGGGTTTTTTTTAAAAACAAAAGTATGTTATTTCTATTAGATTCTGTTTGTAAAAATTACATATTGTTAGGTTGAATAGTGCAACCCCCGAAACGAAAAGTAAATGACAAATTCAGACTTCTGGAATTGTGTAAATTCCACTGAGAAAATAACCCTGAAACCTCAGCAGCCACATCTGTGTATATCACTGCTCAATTATTACCCTTTTACTAGACTGCAGGTTATTTTGCCTTACACCCAATGGTCCAGGGGAAAAAGAAAAAAAGCAGCCCTTATTGACAATCATGGGGAAAAAGTTAAATCAATAAAATGAAAAATTATCTGACAATAATTGCAGTTGCAAGGCTTGCTCCTGGGCACACCATGAAAGCAATCTGAACTTCAAACCTCTGTTATTGCACTGCTCCAGTTCAGCTGTACAGCAATCCACTTTGGGCCTGGGAGTGCCAGATGCTGAAATCACTTCTGGGGGGAAAAGTAGACTAAAAAAAATTAGACTAAAAAAAAATAGACTAAGAGTATTCTAAAAGCAAAGTCTGAACAAGGATGGATGGTGCCTGAGTGGATTTGTGTTACCCTGGAGCTCAGACCAGAGTCACCCACAGAAGGTGTTGCTCTTGCTGCTGGCAAGGAGAAATGTGGGTACAGAGATCAAAAAATGATGGAATATCCTGGTTTGGGAGGGATCCCATCCTGTGCCCCCCCTGCCCTGCCCAGACCCCAGCATTCCCCAGCCTGGGCATCCCTGGCAGCGCTGGCCAAAGGCTCCTGGAGCTGTGGCAGCCTCGGGGCCGTGCCCATTCCCTGGGCAGCCTGGGCAGTGCCAGCACCTGTCAGAGCCCAGGACATTCCCCTGGCTGCCCTGGGTGATTCTAGACCCTGGCAAAGAGCTCAGAGACCTTGGCACGGAGTCAAAGACACCTGTGCCTTCCATTTTAGCCCATGGAAACAATTCCCAACTTTGTGTGAGGATTTACCAGCCACAAGGGTTTGAGTAGAATGGTAGTGAATTTGTCACAGGGTGAAAAAGTAGAATTTTGGGGATTTAGAATGAGGGTTCAAGAGGCAAGATGGAGGAATCTGGGTGTGTCCTGTCCTTCTTCTTCTTCTTCTTGTTCTTGTCCTCCATCTTCTGCTGGGATGGTGGCACTTTTGGATTGGTTTAGGGTAGGGACAGACTGTCTAACATAGGTGATAGGTATTGGAAAATGATTGTAAATAAAGTACACACAGTGTTTAGTATAAAAAGCTAACACCACCCCAAGGGCAGTGGCTGTGCCTCAACCCAACCTGCAGGACAGATCTCAGCAGGTCAGAGAAAGAATGGAACAGATAACAGAAAATAAACAGCCCTGAAAGTCAGAACCGACGGATCTCGACTTCTTCAGTCGCAGGGCTGGGAAAAAAGAGACTTTCTGATACCTTGGGAGCCATTTCAACCACAGAAACCCAAGAGCACCCTCTGGGGGAAGAATCTTTCCCTAAAACCCAACCTAAATCCCTCCTGTCCCAGCACTCCCTGGGTGCTGTCCCTGTCCCAGAGCAGAGATTGGAGCTGTCCCTCAGGAAGAGCTGCAGCCCCTGAGGGGTTTCCCCTCAGTCTCCTCCAGCTGGACATTCCAGGGTCCCTCATTTGCTCCTCTTCCCTTCCAGACCCTTCCTCATCCTCCTGCCCCTCCTTTGGATGCTCCCTAATAATTTTTTATCTTTCTTGTATTTGGTCACACACAAGACTGGGAGGGGTGCTTGGAACTGATTCTCACATTTCCCATTTCCTGAGGAGGAAACTTCTCCAGACAGAGCTGAGATCCCTTCTGAGGGCACAAATTTAAGCCCAAATCTTCCTGGCCACACCCTAGCAGCAATTCTTCAGGACAGGCTCCACGATGTGGTCTCAAATGTCAGCCCAGTGAGGGAATCCGAGGCAAGCAAAGCTTTGTGCTGTGGCAGTGGCTGCATCTTCCTCTGTCTGGGAAACCTCCCAAAAGAGAATTACAGTAATTCCAAAATGAGCAGCCAAGAGAGCGGGCACTGCTCTTGAAGGATAATTGCAAAGTAAATAAGGCTGCACACAACATTTGCAAATTTTACAGACATTTAAATAAAGAAAAATGAGACCACTCTTGTGACCCACAGACATTTAAAAAAAGGAAAATGAAACCACTCTTGTGACCCACAAGTTTTTCCAGCAAGAGCTCAGAATCAAAAAGAGCCAGGATAATCTTGTTAAAACCCTTCTAATTGCATCCTCTTCTGATACACATGACACAAACATGTATTAATCACCTACACATTTACATTTTCTCTGCCATTACCTGGCTTTTCAAGACTGCAGAGCCCAGAAAAGGGTTTCATTTCAATCTGCAGCACAAGGCTGTAGGATATCAATGAGCTGATAAAATGTTCCATGTTCAGCACAGCCCGAGTGAAAGGCCTCCCCAAGTTCTCTGAAATGCCAGAGTTCAAACCCTGCTTTGAAGTGACTCTCAGCTGAGTGGTGACTGTTTCCATGTGTCACAAGTGGTGTGAGGCCCATGTCAGAGGAAAGCCATGAGGACAATCTGTGATAAATAACCTGGAAAGCTGCTGAAATCTGCTGCCTTGTCAAGGATCCGTGACATGGATCCTGTAGGAGCTGACAGCACCTCAGGAGCAGGGAAGAGACCTCCTGGGAGAAGATCAGCTGGTGGGAGCAGGCAGGAAGGCTCTGCAGAGGGATCTGCACAGGCTGGATCCATGGGATGAGGCCACCACAACCCCAGGGAGCTCCAGGCTGGGCAGAGGGGCTGGGAAAGGCCCTGGGGGTGCTGGGGACAGGGGCTGGACACGAGCCCAGGGGTGCCCAGGGGGACAAGAGGCCCCTGGCAGCTGGGCTGGATGAGGAATTGTGTGTGCAGCAGGAGCAGGGCAGGGATTGTCCCCCTGTGCTGGCTCTGAGAGCCCCTCCAGGGCTGGGCCCAGTTCTGGCCCTGCAGGAGAGCCCTGGAGGGGCTGGAGCGTGTCCAGGGCAGGGAACGGAGCTGGGCAGGGGCTGCAGAATCCCTGAGGGAGCTGGGCAGGGGCTGGAGAATCCCTGAGGGAGCTGGGAAGGGTTCTCAGCCTGGAGAAAAGGAGGCTTGGGAGTGTAGCAAAAAAGGGAGAAGCCACCAGGTCTGCAGGAGCTGTGGTTTCATCTCTGCTGTCAGGATTTGCCCTCCTGCAGCTCAGGTGTGTGGCCATGATATTTTCTGAAAAACCCTTTTGCTAGGATTTGCCCTCCTGAGAAGCCAAGAAGCCTCAGAAACAAAATGTAACCAATGGTTATCTGCTGCTGTGGAATGCAACAGGTGGATCTGTGATTGGTCTCATGTGGTTGTTTTTAATTAATGGCCAATCACAGCCCAGCTGTCTGGACTGTCTCGGTCAGTCCCAAGATTTTATTATCATTCCGTTCTATTCCTTGCAAGCCTTCTAATGAAATCCTTTCTTCTATTCTTTTAGTATAGTTTTGATATAATATGTACCATAAAATAATACATCAGCTTTCTGGAACATGGAGTCAAGATTCTCATCTCTTCTCTCATCCTGGGACCCCTGCAAACATCACCACAGAGGTGGATGTGGGCCCAAGGCTCCCACTGCTCTCTCTGCTTCAGGAAACCAAAATAACAACAGGAAAACCTCATTTCACCTCCAACTAGCCAGGAAATTGTGCCACTCCTGTTTGGATGTGGAACTTGGTTGAGCAAATTAGGCTTTCATCACCTTCAAGTTAAACTGTTGCAAGGAATATACTCTGGAGGTGGAGTCAGGCACAAAAAGGCACTCAGAACCCATGGCTGGTTCAGATTTGTCTCCTGAGTCAGACATGCCAAAAAAACCACTTCACACCAGTGCCCTGAACTCCTGGTCCAGTTAAAGGTTCAGCAATCTTGTTTTCATCTGTAAAATCTCAAAATGGCCCAAGTGTCTCACAGAACTCACCGTTCTTCCTTCTTGCTCTGTAAGGAAGAGGGATCAGTAAGGGCAGCAGTCACCATTTTCCAAAACATCAACAGACATTATGAGCAAAAATTTGTTCCTTTTGAGGGTGGGGAGGCCCAGAGAAGCTGTGGCTTCCCCTGGATCCCTGGAAGTGTCCAGGGCCAGGTTGGAAGGGGCTGGGAGCAGCCTGGGACAGTGGAAGGTGTCCCTGACCATGGCAGGGGTGGCTCTGCATGAGCTTTAAGGCCCCTTCTAACCCAAACCATTCTGGGATTCCATGATTTAGGAGCATTTATCTTTGTACTTTGCAATGGCTTCATCTTCTACCACTCTTGGATATTTGTGAAAATTTTATCCATGTGAGGAGTCTGGAATTTTGAAGATCTCATGTGCAGGGAAGAGGGGTTCCCAACAGCCGAGCCCAAATTCAGAGAGGAATGGTTTGAATGAAAAACAAGGATTTAGGGTCCCAACTCCCCATGATGTTCTTGGCATCAGAAACAGGTGGTAGGCACATTTCCTGAGGACAGATAAAATAATCTCCCCTGTCCTCCTAGAGCTCAGGGAAGGTGACAGGTTGGTGATTAGATTCTCCCTAGAGCTGCCTCATGGCCCCACTGTGGAAGGTTCAGGAGTTTACTTGGCTTCTGTGCTTCATGCTGAGTTAAAAACCCTACAAAAAGTTCTTTGTGTGTGGAAGTATCCCAAAGGACAGGAGATAACATTTTCCAAACCAAAGTGGAGTACTGGAGGAGCTACATCATTTCCATAATAGTTCCTACCACAGGATTCAGCAGAAATATTCACAGAGTGCCTCAACTGTACAAAACAACAATTACTCCATAAAAAACTCACAGAAAATTCTATTATTTTCCTTAAATTCAAGCTTTTCCTTTTTTTCCTTTTCAGTGATCTGGGGATTTGACAACAGAAGCTGTTGGTGCAGTGACCCTTGACTCCTTGTCTTGAGAAGCAGCGAGGGAAAGAAAATAAATCTCATTAGAGATGAGGATTATAGAACTCAGACACGAAGCAGGGATAAGGAATAATAAAAAACATTGAGTGGGAGTGAAAAGAGAATGTGACAGGAGATCCACAGCCCTTGGCACAAGGGAGGAGGAGGCAATTCCTGGAGCAGAAAGGGGATGAGGAGGGCATGGAGGGCAAGGGCTCGAGACGTGTGAAACACATTTGGGCTGCAGTGATGTTCTCCCTTCCCTCCTGTTCCTCTTTGTAACTGTTCCCCATGACTCACACATCTCGTTTTGCCTCTCTCTCAGGGCTCTTTCCTCGTTAAAAAGGCTGAATTTTAAAACATCTTGAGGACAAATGGAGCCAAACGTGTGATGGTTGCCGTGGCTCGAAGCGAGCAGAGATAAATGTAAAGGACAGACTAAAAAACCAACAGGAGACGTCCCTGGGGGCTCTGTCAGGAAGGTCTTTTGATCAAACACATGCATGAACCTGAAAATCAGGATTTTCCCATGCTGAAAAATGGCAAGGAAAAAATAGTAACTGCAGATCTCCTCTAGTTAAGGCTGGTGGGGTAGAAAAGATCAATCCCTTTGTATTTGTCTGCTGTACAACTGTTATTCTCTGATTTTACACTCTACCTTTCTTAACATGTTCAAAACTTTCAAGAATCTTCTAAGAAGTGGTTTGGATCTAATAAATCCTTTTGTTTTAGGAGCCAAGATCTTCTTGTCTTACTCACAAAGAATAGTCCAGGTACCCACCCTGCAGTCCAAGAAAGTGGAGTTTTACTCTGTAATGCAAACCCTGAGACTGATTGAATTGCCCTGCACTTCATACGCTGCATGTCGTGTACACTCCACATTTATCCTAAACCCATCTTTTACAGCCCACTCTAAAAATTCTTATTAATTCAACAAGGAACAGATAAAATTCCTTCCACCATCTTTATCATTATTGATTATTATTGTTCAAAAAAGCAAAGTTTAACCAGTGTGGTAGCAGAGCAAAATCAGGGTTGGTTTCCCATCCCATTCAGTTCCCAAAGAAGAAATCAATGGAGCAAAATCAGGGTTGGTTTCCCATCCCATTCAGTTCTCAAAGAAGAAATCAATGGAGCAAAATCAGGGTTGGTTTCCCATCCCATTCAGTTCTCAAAGAAGAAATCAATGGAGCAAAATCAGGGGTTGGTTTCCCATCCCATTCAGTTCCCAAGGAGGAAATTCATGGAGTTATTCTTGCAGTTATTGCATGAGCAGTTTAGTTTTGAGCTGTGGGGATAACATGTGAGGGGCAAAAAGAAGGGCAGCCACACAGAACCTGAATATTTTCTTTCTGCAGCTTCTTTCACATCAACTGCAAACTTCTTTTAGTGGCTAGAAATGGTTCCAAAGAGATTGTGGGCAATTCTGGTACAGGGAATTCAGCCCAGATGCCAAGGTCTGAGCAGATGGGGCCAATATTTAACACAAGAGAGTAAAACAGAGGACAGCAGCAGGAATTTCTTCCTGGAAAGGGTGGTAAGGATTTGACAGGGGCTGCCCAGGGAGCTTTGCAGTGCCCAGCCCTGCAGGTGTCCCCTGCAGGTGGCACTGAGTGCTCTGGGCTGGGGACAAGGTGCCCATGGGGCACAGCTGGCACTGCATGGGCTGGCAGGGCTTAATGGAGAGTGGAAGGATAAAGATCCAGCTGGGGAATATTGAGCAATAATCTGAATTTTGGGTGACTGACAGCAATGCTTTTTTGGTTGCTGAGTATTGGAAATGGAGTTTGAGCCAGTGTTTACAAACAGCTCTGAGAAAGAAATCTCTCTCTCTTTGTGTGTGGAAGTATCCCAAAGGACAGGAGATAACATTTTCCAAACCAGTGAAGTACTGGAGGAGCTACATCATTTCCATAATAGTTCCTACCACAGGATTCAGCAGAAATATTCACAGAGTGCCTCTGACTGTATATTTAAACAACAATTACTCCATAAAAATTCAGGAGGAGTGAGTTTTTCACATGCAGGAGTGTGAAAACTCTCAGCCTGGGGTTGAATCCATGTCCTCAAACACTCTAAGTGGATCCTTCTGTATAATAAGGGCTTTTCCAAATCATTTTCTCCCTCCTGGGAAAAGGAGGAATATGAGGAAACCTTTAGTTACCACCACGGCTAAGCACACACTTCAGTTTGCTTTCCAACAGGAAAGGATTTAAGGCTCTGCCTCTTCTCTCACACAAATTAATTATCACCTCTTTTATCTTTAAGCAAACTTAGGATAGACCCGAGGAGAAGGACAGAAATCTTGTACTGCAAAAGCAATATTGACATGATTGTTAAAGCTGTAAAAGTCAGGCAAGGTGGGATGAAGGTGAAAAATCTCCATCAGCCAGACCCAGAGATTTATGGCAGCAACTCTTGCCTAGAAAAGGAGGGGTGAGGAATAAAAGCTTTCACTCAGACTCATAATATGTTATAGTTTGGGGGTTTGGTTTCATTTGCTCTTCCTTCTTCTGAGACTAAGAGTAAATTAATTAATTTAATTAAATTTATCTGTGCAGGATGCAACTGGTTCAAGTCTTTGTCCCCCTCGCACCTTTTACCCAGGTATTGAGTTACAGCCAGTTAAATACTCCCATCATCATTATCTTTGTGATAACAACAATAACCACAAGAATTTCTTATCAAACACACTGATTTTATGTGTGTGCAAAATTACACTAAATAAAAAAATGTCCCACTTCTCCAAAATTTAGCCCAATCTTGAAAACTGAATATGAAAAAGAAAACATCAAGATTTGTGGCGGGTGTTTTGAGCCCACCCCAAAAATCCAGTAGTTACATACTGCTGGGAGATTAAGGGCAGCATGGGAGGCAGCAGAAATTAAGTTCAGGTGTTATTAATTTTGTTGCAGACCTTTTACCCTTAAAGACTGAGGGTCAGGGCTATAAAGCAGGGAAAGAGAGGTGCTTGATTTGTTTGGGCTGGTGAGGACAGAATAGGACAGGACAACCCTCAGCTCTGCTTTGCTGGGAATTAAAATGCAGCAGAGAGTGGGAAAAAGCAGGTTCAGCCTTAGTTCTTCAGTATTTGGGGGAGGGAGGGTAAGAAGAGTGTAGCTCTGTAAAAAAATCATATAATTTACTCACTTCTCCTTGCAAGGGCTCTGGTTTACACAGAAGTTTTAAAATTCCCCAGTTTTCTGGCTGTGGCTGCCTTCACTGAGCCAAACTGCTTTGTAGCTGGAGTGAGAGCTCATGTGAGGATGGCTTTGGCTCCCAGCTCCCTTTTTGCTGTTTAATGTTTGCTTCTTGTTCTTCCCAGAACCTGAAAGAGAAAAGATTTTCCTCTGCTCATCTCTGTTGGGACAATGGAATGAGCAAAGGCTGAGGAAATTTGGGGGTGGGAGTTGTAATTAATCCACAGTACTTTCATTTCTTAGGGAGATGAGGGGGTCTGGATGATTGGTGTGAGAGTTGGGACCCACATTCAGCACCCACCTCCCTCTGAATGTCCTGTACAGCTCCAGGGGCTCCTGGACTGGATTCCAGCAGCTTTCCCAACCCTCAGGATGATCCCAACCCTTCCATCACTTGGTCTGTAACAGGGTGAAGGTTTGACAGGGCAAGAGCAGCCTCAGGCTGGGCCAGGGCAGGCTCAGCTTGGACAGCAGCAGGAATTTCCCCATGGAAAGGGAGCTCAGGCCTTTGGAAGAGCTGCTCAGGGAGCTCTGGAGTCCCTGCAGGTGTCCCCTGGAGGTGGCACTGAGTGCTCTGGGCTGGGGACAAGGAGGGGGGTCACAGCTTGGACTTGGTGGCCTTGGATCTCTTTTCCAACCTCAATGAATCTGACATTCTAAGTGCATGAATTCATTAAGAAGTGGGCTGAGAAATTGTGTTTCCTGCCTAGCCCTGAGCATCCCTGTGGTGAGCAGTGCTGTGTAGTAAATGCAGCTCTGCTGCTGCTTTTCCCACCCTGGAAGCATTCCAAGGACAGTTTTCTCTGCCTTGCTGCCTATTTTCATAAAATGCTCAGGAACTTGGTATCTCAGAAGCTCCTGCTCTCTCAAGGCTGGTTGGTGAGTTCAAAATTACCATTAAATGTGTATTTCAAGCACAGTTGCAACTGCTCTGCTCTAATCTGTGGGAAAAGTGACATCCAGGTCACAAGTTTATCCTGAACAATGACCTAACAGGGAGTGTTTGTGAGAGACAAACACAGCCTTATTGATGACATTTGCTATTTCAATCATATAATTATGGATAGGACTCAGGAACTGAGATGCCCTTGTGTCCTGATTTTCTGTAAGTACTGAGGGTTTGTGAAGGAAGTTTGGTTATTACTTAAAAAAAAAAATATATATATATTGCCTGAGTGGAGAAGAAAGACAGGGGGATCTCTCAGAGGTTTAATTTTGTATTGTGTTTGCCTCTATTATAAAATTGTTAACATACTCTCTCCCTCCCCTGGAAGAGCAATGGCAGCATTTAAAGCCACTTTTACAATTTTCATCCTGTGTCTAAATCCTCCCTCATCCTGCTGCCTCTTTCCAGGCCTGAGCTTTTCCCCAGTATTCATTACCCCTCTCCAACAAATAAAACACCCCACACCTGCGAGTGGAATTTCATCTGGGCAGCAAAAATGGAAACTTGGTCCTGGTGAAGAAGGGTTTGTGCAGCTCCTGCCACTCTGAGGGGCACTGCTGCAGCAAGGAGTGAGCTGAGGATGTTAAACTGAACACTCTGCACTGGCACAGAGCTTGGAAAATAATGCCAGGGGGCTCAGGTTACTGCATCAGCCCTTGAAATGTAGGCCAGTGGATCTTAACAAGGTGGATGTTCCCTATTCCCCTTCTGAAATAGCTGGGAAAAGGTGAGCAGGTTTTTGTGGCTGCAGAGTGTGAGTTAATATCCTCAATTCCTGAGCTCCCCTGCTAATTACAGCTCCCTTCACCCCTGTATTGTACAGTTTCACCCAAACACTTAAAGCAGAGTGGGGAAAAAGCCATCACAAGAGCAGCAAAGACCAGACCTGCAGGAGCAGCAGACTCAGCACCTGCACTCTGTGAATTAATAAGTTCTTGGGCTTTATTACAGGCCGGCTCTGTTTGGGTTAGTGCTTGGCAGAGCTGTGTTCAATTTGTACTCAGCAGTGTGTGAACCAGTTCTCTGGATCCTTTCAAACAGTTTCTGCTCCTTCAGATCTGTCTGCACTTGTCCAAAAGCTAAGAAGGCTCCAAGAAACTTTGGCAACCTGTGATGTGAACAGAGCACCAGAAAAAGCTCTCCAAAACCTGAAGTTTGTACAGAAATAAGGTGGCAATTTCTACAAAACGAAACTTTGCACATCTGGGCATCTTTGCCCTGACTTTCATTTAGATGCAGAGGATGCTGTGCTATTATTAATAATAATAATATTTATTTAAAAGTCTGAGCCTTTCACAGCTGGACCTAAAATTCAGTGCAAACTTCTGATGTTGACTTGTGCAGCCGTGGCAGGGAAGCTGTTTAGAAGCAATCAGTGAGGTACCAAAAAATTCCTTTGGCTGGTGCTGTTCAGTTACAAACAACAAGAACAACACCAGGTGGCTGAAACAGCCCTCTGTGCTCACAGCAGGCTGGAATAAACTCTCTATTTCCTTAGGTGAAAAAAAAAATAAATAAACCCCCACTAAAATCACTCCCACCCCTCTTTCCCTGAAGTTTCATACCCTCTTAACACAAGGTGTTACCTCAATTTTTTTTCCTGCTGTTAATTAGGCAGGAGAAGAGGAATCTTTATTTGGAACAGCACTAAGCAAATATCCCACACTTATAAACTCAATCTGTGGAGGAGCTGGAATTTTTTTAAACCCTAATTAAAACATAACCTTTATATTTCATCCTGCTTTATAAAACATCAACTTTATATTGCTCAGGAAAATGGGGTTTGTTATCCATTCTCCCTCATCTGTGTGTTTAACAGGAAAGACAAGAAGAACCTGTTCTCCACCCTGTGACTTACCTGCAGCTCTCTAGCATCCCAGCAGCTCTTCCCTCTCTGTGCTTCAGGAACATCAGCAGAGCTTGTGGAGATGATCCCTGGTGGGTTACAGGAGCTGAGGAGTGGCACCATCACCCCCTTGGATAGCCAGGAGATGTTCCATGTTCCCTGTGGAGAATCCCTGGCGGGCAGGGAAACGCTCAGCCCATGCCAGGGCTGTGCTGCTGTGGAGAGAGTGAAGAGTGATCTGGTCTCTGCATCAGCTGCTGCTTCCCTACAGAGATGTGACACGGAGCCCTCGGAGGTGACATGAATCCCTCAGAGGTGACATGGATCATCAGCAAGTGACATGGATCCCTTGGAGGTGACACGGATCACCAGGGGGTGACAAGGATGCCGTGGAGGTGCCATGGATCACCAGGAGGTGCCATGGATCCCTTGGATGTGACACAGTTTCCTCAGAGGTGCCATGGATCCATTGGAGGTGCCATGGATCCACTGGAGATGACACAGATCCCTTGGAGGTGACATGGAGCCCTTGGAGATGACACAGATCCTTTGAAGGTGATGTGGATCACCCAGAGGTGACACAGATCCACAGGAGATGGTGTGGATCACCAGGAGGTGACATGGGTCCCTTGCAGGTGACATGGATCACCAGGAGGTGACACAGATGCCTTGGAGGTGCCATGGATCCACTGGAGGTGACGCAGATCACCAGGAGGTGCCATGGATCACCCGGGGATGCCACGGAGGACGAGCCCAGCAGCTCACAGAGATCAGGGTTCCAGGAGACCTCCAGAGCCGGAATTCCAAGCACATCTTCCCACCTGGAAATGCTCCAAGCAGATTTGCTGAGGAGGAGCCTGGGGTCAGTACCCAGCTGGGAGGACATGACCCAAGCTGTCTAAATTTGTCATGGCAGGGAGGTGGCAGAGAGCAGAGCGTGCCTGCCCCGGGCGGGTACAACGCTGGAAACAGGAGCGTCGGGTTCAGCTGATTGTTTACAGTCTCCTGGAGACCAGGGGCTGGGACTTTTGGAGGGATGGGCACTGAAATGGAGACAACGCCACAGCTGGGCAGGACTGGCTGAGATGGGCTTACTTCAGTCTAATATCCATGATTAATTCCCTTTTTCCCTACAGCAGGGTGGGTTGTGGCAGGGAATTCAGCTGCAGGATCAGGCCAGGATGAGTAACTGATTTTCCTATGCCTCAAACCCAACACCAGAGACCCTGGTTTTTTGTAACATGAACTTGGAGGGATGTAGCTAAACTAAGGAAGAAAGTCATATTGAAAGAACGCACATGAAAATATTTTGCCTCCACTTTTTCTTGCTCCTTTCTCCTGCTATGTTCCCCTGTGAGGAGTCACTTCCCTTTTCAGGAAGGTGTGTTGAGTTCTCTTATCCTGCTCCAGCCCTAAAGGGGACTTGTCATCCACACCTGGAAAATAGCTGGAAACCGTGGCCAAAATAGGGATGGAACAAGGAAGAGGCTCAACTTTCTCTGTGTTAATCACAGAGTGATTTGTGTCAGAAGGGACCCTAAAGATCATCTTATTCCAATCCCCTGACGTGAACAGAAATTTCCACTACCCCAGGGTGCTCCAAGCCTCACCCAGCCTGGCCTTGGGCACTTCCAGGGATCCAGGGGCCTCTCCCAGCCCGGCCTTGGGCACTTCCAGGGATCCAGGGGCCTCACCCAGCCCGGCCTTGGGCGCTTCCAGGGATCCAGGGGCCTCACCCAGCCCGGCCTTGGGCACTTCCAGGGATCCAGGGGCCTCACCCAGCCCGGCCTTGGGCGCTTCCAGGGATCCAGGGGCCTCACCCAGCCCGGCCTTGGGCGCTTCCAGGGATCCAGGGGCTGCCGCATTTCAGGCCCTGCCCGATGGCTGAGAATCGGTGAGCTGCAAAAGGCTTCTGTGAAGTTTTTTTGGGGGGATTTTCTCCAGCACAGGAGACAAGGCAGTGCTTTCCCCAGACCCCACTAGATGTCAGTGTGCTCTGCAGGTCCGGGCTGCGGGAGATGCTCTGAGCTGAGCTCAGCACGCTCCGGGTTCCAAGGAAAGTTGTGCTGTTGTTGTTGTATTCCTGCCTTTGGGAATCACAGACTCGCCAAGGTGGAAGAGCCCTCCAGGATCATCCAGTGCCACCACCCCAAACCCTGTCCCCAAGGCCACAACCAGTCTCCTCTGGGACAATTCAGTGACTCCAAACCTCCCTGGGCAGCTCAGACCAAGGCCTGACCACCCTGCCAGGGAAATTTTCTGTCCCAATCTCCAACCTGAGCCTGCCCTGGTGCCATTTGAGGCCATTTCCTCTCCTCCTTTCCCTGCCCCTCCTGTCAGGAGCTGTGCAGAGCAATGAGGTCCCCCCTGAGCCTCCTTTGCTCCAGGCTGAGCCCTCCCAGCTCCCTCAGCCTCTCCTCATCAGATTCATGTTCCAGCCCCTCAATGTCCTTTTTGAAATAAAGAGCCCAAAACTGGCCCAGGACTTGTGTGTGGCCTCACCAGTGCTGAGCACAGAGGGAATGGGCACCCTGATAGGTGAGCACACATTTGGGGATGCCTTGGGGTGGTTGAGTCTCATAGATGGACAACCCTACCCAAAGGAATGGGCTTGAAACCCTAAAGTGCCTTGGGAATGTTGCAGACACCAATGTCTGAACTGGAAACCTCAATATCTGAACTGGAAATCTCAATGTCAGAACTGGAATCATGCTTGTTCACCACCAGGCCGCTTCACCCAGAAACATTTATTAAAGACTCTCCCAATATTCTTCTGGAATCAGAGGCTGTAAATTTTCCCTCTGTTTTGTTGTAAAGGCTGCCCCAGAGCAGAGGCTGGGCAGAGCTAAAGAATAAAGCAGGGATTTATTCAAAGCATCTCCTCCATGGATGCACCTTGGGCAGCACCAGAGCCCAGCCAGGGCTGCACCCAAGATGAACCAAAATGGCCCCAAAATGCACGGCCGGGCACGGGGTCTGTCCCTGGGATCAGTTCTGCTCCATTTGCATCTTGCAGTTCATTGTCCCATTCCAGCTTTAGCCCCTGCAGTCCCACCCTGCTTGTTTTTCTCTCTCCAGCCCACGGGGTTTGTGCTCTGGGGCTGAGATTTGGATCATTTGTCCTTGGTGCCCAGCTGGAGCAGGAATTGTTTTGTCTCCCTGCTCTGTGCACAGAGCTCTCCATCCCAGAATGTGAACCCAGACCCACAGACTAAAGCAGCACAGGATGTGAAAAATAGAAAAGCTCAAACCTGAGGCATGATTGTGAATGCTGCCACTGGAAGGATCCTTGGGGAAGTCCAAGCCTTCCAAGGGCAGGTCTTTGCATCAGCCACTAAGCTCCCCAGCCCTGCCTCCCTGCAAAAGTCAGGGATGTTTGTGCCTGATGCCTTTGGTGCAAATCATTCCAAAGTGAAGAACTGGCCCAGCATTGGATCCAGATGTGGCTTCAGAGTCCCCGACCCTCCCTGTCCGTGCTGGACGTGTTGGAGCTTTCCTCATCCCATGTTCTGGGCCTGCCTCAATCACAGACATTTCACTCTTGATTTATTTTTTTTTAAATTTAAAATTCCCACTGCCACTATATCATCCACTCCTGGCAGATCTATAAAAATCTACTTGTTAAGCTGTTTCAAGGGACTGTCTCTCAAATAATATTAATATTCCTGAGGTTTGGTGTTTAACAAAAAAAATGTGGGTCAAACCATTGCTGGTGACAAGGCAGGAGAGGATCCCTCCTTCAGATGTTTGATGTACATCTGAACTGGAAGTTTGGCAGAGCCTTCCCAGATCCTGAACAAGTATTTGGGTCAGGTATTTGAGCATTTTTCTCTTTTATTTATTCCATGATTGGCGTACAGGGCCAGCCTGAGATGCTCTCTAAGGGAAGAGCTGTGCTGTTCAATGTAAAGCAGATTAGGGGATGTAAATTCAAACTGAAATGCAGCAACAGGGAAATATCCACCCCATTGATCTCATCACCACAGAAAATATTAGGGGAAATTCCTGAGCTGACCAGGCTTGCTGGACTGTGCAAGGTCTCCCCAAAGTGATGATGCACTGGATCCCTAAATAGCATCCCTAAATTAAAATGTAGAAACTCTTTCTGTTTCAGCAAACAGCAGAGGTGTGTGATCAGCTGTTTGTAGAATCACTCAGTGTCAATGCTCTAAAATGTATAGGCTATTTAGAAATTATTAATTATTTAATGCATCTCAATAAAACCTGTTCCTCCCACGAGGCATAGAAACATTCTTCTGTCCAGCTCAAGACTGACACGGTATTTTTTTTTTTGAGCTCTGAAGCCCTTTCACAAAATACCAGAGTCACTGAGGCTGGAAAAGCCATCCCAGTCCAGTTTCTGACCAATGCCCACCTTGTCCCCAGCCCAGATGCTACACAACTCCTAAATCACAATATTTCTCATTCCTGGTGTTACTGTGACATCATTTTCCTTTCGGGGCTGGATTTTCATGAGAGAATCCTAAAAACTCCACAGGCTAATAAACCACAGCAGACACTGAAATAATTCTGAGTAATTAGAATAATAAATCATAATTGTTGGTAAGGTCAGGAATGGACAAAGTCAAGGAGGAGAAGGCATTTTGTGCTGTGTGAAAGGACCAAAGTGTTTGTGACCCAAATTTTCTGCTCAGACTCTGCTGAGTGGTCAGAGCTCTGCTGACTTCTCATTAATTGCCCTTGGGCTGCTGCCAAAACAGAATGTTCTGCTCCTGAGAACAAATTCCAAGGATGGAGGTTCAAATGGACACAGGAGGGATTTCACAGCCCTGGGCAGTCAGGGATGGGGCTGCTCAGGGAAGCTGCTGGAGGCCAGAGGCTCCTTTTGAGGCTCAGGCAGAAATATCTGGAGTTTGGATGAAGAAACACAAATCTCTGGGTTCTGGACCAAGAAAGTTTCCCTGAAATTCTTGCCCTGCACCTTTGAGTGCAGAACTTGCTGAAGGAAGCTTCTCCTGGAGGAGCTCAGACCTTGCAGGAGAGCAGGACTCTCCCATGGAACCTTGAATTTGGAATTTCAATGAAAGCTCAGCAAAGTGGGAATCAGCTGAAACCCAGTGGTTTGCAGAGGGCCACGTCCTGCTCCAGCCAACCACCACTACAATGGTCCAAAATGGCTTGAAAAATCCTTCTTTTAGTGAATCCCAAGTGAAGAACCCTGAACTCTCACACCTTTGTTGACAAAACCAGAAGAGAGGTGTGGGGGTGTGGGAGTGTGTGTGTGTTTTGTTTGGAAATGTTTAATTTTTGATTTTTAAAATCCATTTATAAAGCAGGGATGGGGTTTGTAGCACATAAGTTTGAATTTAGGGTAACAAGGAGTGGAAATATCTGCATTCACTCTGAGGCGTCTTTAGAACAGCAAAAAGAGCCCTCACAGATGTCTCAGGACTGACTCCTTCCAAATCCTTTTAGGTTTTTCTTCAGGAATTTCTCAGATACATGTTTTCAATTTTAAAATAAAAAATGTTGTGTTCTTCCAGGTTTTAATGAGGTTTCTCCACGACATTTATTTCTTGTTACAAAGGTGGGGAGATGTTTTATTTTCTCATGGTGTCAGACTTTGGGCTCTACTTAACCCCATAGTTTGGTTGGAAAAGACCTCCAAGATCATCAAATCCTACCTTTGACCTTTGATTTTAAAGAAAAATCAAGATTATTTCCCTAATGGGAGCAGAGCATCAGTCTGACTTGGGTGGGAACCTCTGACTTCTGCCTTTGCTATAGAGAATAAATTCCTTAAAAATGGCTTTTTAAAGTGTGTGCAGGAACATCATTTGCAGCTGAATTCTCCAGGTTCTCTGTAGCCCCTCCAGACCCTGGAAGTGCTGTGAGGTCTGCACACAAACTTCTTTTCTCCAGGCAGCTCCAAATTTCTCATCCTGTCTCCACAGGGAATTTCTCTCCAGTCTCCTCAATTTCATGTCCCTGTGGGGGTCACCTGCTCTGTGTCCCCTCCCAATCTCCCACTCACCCCCAATTTCTGCCAGAGTGGCAGAATTAAACCAGAAAAGGTCTTGGCTCTGTGTAAGCTCTGCTCAGTAATAACAAAAAAACCCCAAAAACCACTCTGTATTATCCCTCCTGTATGCAGCACAAACCCAAAGCACAGCTCCATCCCATCTACTGGGGAAAAAAAAAGTTAAATTTACCCCAGCCAAAACCAGCAGAGATGGCAATAATGACAATTATGAGTTTTGGGATGCAGCACAGAAATGAAATCTAAAAAAAAATAATCCAAAAAATGGTTCACATTTAGCCATTGGTAACTAAGACACAGATTTCCCCCCAGAACTGGCAGACTGACTATTAGCAAAATGATTTTTGTATCACTATGATTTGCCTCAGGGTATGAAAACCATGAAGAAATTTGCAGGTGAAGATCTTATATATTATTTTAAATAATTGAATCTCCTTGCAGGTTATGTGAAAAGTAAACCCAAGACTCTGTGCTTTATTTTCTGAGTGGTGCCCAGGCAACAAAGGTTGTTTTATCACCAGTCCCAGAAGTCACTGTGCCTGTTGAGGTTGGCAATGCCTCTTAAACACAATCAGTCAGGCTTTATCACCCAGAAATGTGAGACAACAAAGTTGGTTCTGGTCTCAGTTTCAGCAGATACCAATCTGGTGACTGGCTGGGATCAGGACTGTGCAGGAGTCTCCTCAGTAAAATCATTTCTGAGGCAAAAATTCAGGTCTTGTTTGGGTTATTTTTAAGGGTTATTGACTGATGTTTTTAAGGGTTATTGACTGATTTGGGAGTGGAGTCCCAGCTTTATCACCTTCCACCAAGGGATACAGGCCCACCTGAAGGTAATTCTGAAATCATTGTACCCCTGGCTCTGGGATCCCTGGAATCAGATTCCTGGAATCACACAATGGCTTGGCTTGGAAGAGACTGAAGTTATTTATCCCTCTGCCATGGGCAGGAATGCTTTTCAAAGAAGAAGGTTGCTCCAAATTGTCCATTTTCTGTGGATCTTGCTCAGAAATTTGCCAGTTTGGAGGACCAGTGTGGATCAAGATTGCTGAGGATGAAGGAAGCGAGGCAGCAAAAGAAGCTGCAGCACCAGCCCTGGGTCTAATTCCTGCTTTTCAGCAATCCCTGAGCCAGTGGAGGAGAAGTCACGAAAAGAAAACATCTCACAGAGGCACAGCCAATAATCCTCACATTACATGCTGAAATGGAGCCTGTTTTGTTGTGATCCTAATCTCAGCCCTCTGCTTCCACATCCAAACATGTCTGGGTGGGAGACAAATTCCCTCTCCATCCCAAGGAATGCCCAGGTACAGAGCCTGGGCCTGGTCCTGCTGTTTTAACCTATTCTCTTCACTTTTTTGTCTTTTTTTTTCATATTTTTGAGTTTGACTCTCAGCCTCAGCAGCTCTTCAGCCTGTCTGAAGGTTCCTCAGAGGGTCCCTCCTCTGCAAAGACCACGTCAGGAACATTAAATTTGTAATTACAGACAAAATTAGCCTTTGCTGGGCATGAGGCCTATCTCTAAATCAAACTGGCGTGAGGCAGGGTGGTGTTACTGGAACAGGCTCAAAATCAAGTTATGAACCATGACTTGGCTCAAATTCTCTCCCTAGTCCTCAGTCATTAGGTTTGATATATACAAGAATTTTGCAGGGACACACTGGAATTCCCAATTTATTTTTTGATCAAAGTCTCCACAGAACGGAGCCGGAAAGTTTTGGCAGTTCAGGGAGAAGTTCTGTTATCGCCGAGATCTTCCTTAGGTTCATAAATATAACAATTTCAATTAAATGTGCTGATAAATTAGGAAACATGAATTCCAACCTTCCTGCTCGATCAGACTGACACTTAATTAGGCTGCAGCTACTTCAGAGATCTCCTGATCATTGCCACTTAGCACGCTTTGGCTCAGAGCACAGAGCAGGCTCTGAGCACACAAACCGGGCTCTTTTTGGGTTAAATAAAACCACACAATGTTCCAGTGTTGCTCTTAATTCTCCCCAATTATTTCTACACATTCAGCCTACAGGCCCAGACTGAACCCAGCCCCTTGAACATCTATCATCCTCACATCAGACACTCAACACTGGTTTTTCACTCCATAAATCCACTTTTATCAGGCCTTGTGCTCGCCGATGTCGATTCAGCCTTAAATTTGCAGTTTGTTTGACAAAAATCACTTGGAGAACATTTCTGAGGGGTCCTCAGACCCCACAGTGAAGCTGTTGGCTGTGGATCCATCCCCCTGTGCGAGCATTTTGGATTTAAAAGCTGCCTTTAAAATCCTCGTGCTGTCAGAATTTGCCAGAGATTGCAGGAAGAGCATCTGGAGTGTGGGATTTGCAAGTTGTCCCTTTTGACAATGGATAAAAAATGAACATCCAGCGATTCCTGAGCAGCATGATAGGGCCTGAGGATGTAAACAAAGCTGAAAAGCTTGGATAGAAGGGATAAAATCCAAAAATAGAGGCTGTGTTGGGCGAGTGGTCACCTCTGAATATTCAGCAGTGGGGTTTCTAAGCCTTGTGGTGCTGTTGCAGCACCAGAATTATCAAAGAGAAAATTTGTGAAAACATCCAAATCCTCCTGGATGGATGGGAAAAGACAGTAAGGGAAAAGAGCAGGGGCAAAAACAAGGGAAGGAGGCACTTGTGCCTCATGGCAAACTGGTTCAAGTGAAAAGAACTGGGACAAAACAGCCATGGAGTCACAACTTCCTCACCAGGGCTGGAAGTTGGAATTTACAGAGGTCCCCAGGATGAGGTGAGAGATGAGTGAATCTGACTCCATGTTCTTAGAAGGCTGATTTATTATTATATCATCTATATTATATTATATAAAAGAATACTATCTTAAACTATACTACAGAAAGAGAAGGGATAGAGACAGAAGGCTTAACAAGAATGATCATAAAAAACTCGTGACTGACTCCCCAAAGTCCGACACAGCTGATGGGGATTGGTCATTAATTAAAAACAATTCACATGAAACCAATCAAACATGACCAGTTGGTAAACAATCTCCAGCCACATTCCAAAGCAGCAAAACAGGGAGAAACAAATGAGATAATATTGGTTTTTCTCTGAGGCTCCTCATCTTCCCAGGAGGAGAAATCCTGGTAAAGAGATTTTTAAGAAAATATGACAGTGACAGCAGAGAAACACTCTGAGAGCAGGGCCAGGGCCTGAGGGAACATCTGGGGCTGGGCCAGGAGGGATTTAGGTTGGATTTTAGGGCAAGGTTCTTGCCCAGAGGGTGCTGGCACTGCCCAGGCTGCCCAGGGAATGGGCACGGCCCCGAGGCTGCCACAGCTCCAGGAGCCTTTGGCCAGCGCTGCCAGGGATGCCCAGGCTGGGCTTGCTGGGCTCTGGGCTCGGATTGATGATCCTGGGGGTTCTTCCCACTCAGGATATTCCATAATTCCATGATTCTTTGATAAACAGAGCCTGAAAGTCTGTTTGCCTCCAGGACGTGAGTCTTTGGCCGATCTACATAAAAGCTGCCAAAGCAAATCTTTTTCTTTATGTAGTAATAAAAAGATGCCTTTAATTTGGTGAAAACTTGCTTTCAGCTACTTGTCAGCTACATAAACTCAGTTCAGATTAAACAAAAAGAGAAAAAACCTCTTTGTTTTTCCACAGGTTCTCGTTAAATTAACTCCAACAAATACTCCTGGAATTGGTCCTCCCAGCTGTGATAATGCCACAGACATGGACCACCCTGCCAGCCTGTCAGCTTTAAAATATTACTCCTAGAATAATGAAAAATCGCCACTTTCTCACTATGGCTTCATGATTTATGTGCAGTTCCTTCAGAGATTGATCCGTTGGTTTGTTTCCTTACCTGCAATGAATGATGAATATTTTAAAAAACACTTAATGCTGGACCTGGTGCAAATGAGATAATTTTACAGTGACTTGTTTGGTTGTTTCCAGAATAATTGGGCATTATTACCTGCCCACCATGCGTGAACTATGGGTCTCTGGAGGGGCTAAATGCCTTCAGTGGATGTTTCCTCAATATTTCCATGAAGTTCATCAGCTCTGTTCCTACAGGAGCTTTTACCAGATGGCTCTGCAGCCCCGGAATGACATTTCACATTTTCCATCTATCACTCACCGATGGAAAATGGAACAACTTGATTTGTAACTTTTGACTGACTCACTTCTGTACCTGCACTAAGGAATCGTGTCCCAGGGAGGTGGAATTGGGAAGGAATTTGTTGTGACCTGGAGTGGGACCAGCACAATATTGAAGGGCACAACTTGCTCTCCTTTGTGTGGGGTTTGTAAGGCTGCTCCTGGGATGCTTTGGCAAATAAAACAGAAGAATTTTTTAAAAATTCATCAAGAATCCATAGTAATTTGGAATTGCTCCTGGGAGAGAACCAGGAACAGAGGTCACCTCACCTTTGGTGTTTTTTTGGCAGTGGGGAGCTGAGGGCAACATGTAACCCAAGCCTCCCTTTGTTTCCATCTGGGAAATGTTTTGGCAGCATTATTTTATTTTATTTTATTTTATTTTATTTTATTTTATTTTATTTTATTTTATTTTATTTTATTTTATTTTATTTTATTTTATTTTATTCCATTTTATTCCATTTTATTGTTTTGCTTTATTTTATTTTATTTTATTTTGTTTTATTTTATTTTTTATTATTTTATTTTATTATTCTATTTTATTCTATTTTATCATTTTGCTTTATTTTATTTTTTTATTTTTATTTTTATTTTATTTTACTGGATGGTTTTGTTACACTTTTTTTACATAACTGAACCTTTGAGATATTCAGTGCCCTTGTGTCTAATAAACCACCAACATTCCATTTTTCACCAACAGTCTTCAGCATGGATCAGGTGGCAGGAAATGGCCACTTTTGAGAAGATATTCAGAAAACTGCTGTTCCCAAACATAATCCTGCCTGTGCTGTCAGGGTTTGCAAGCCAGGAGCAGGATCTGAGGACAAACAAGGCTGGTTTGTGTTCCTGCCATCCTTGGTATTCTCCTTTGAAGCCAAATTTCTCTAAATTCTTCCTTTTAGCAAGGAGCTGGAGCTGCTGCAGAGAGCCCAGAGGAGGCTCCAGGATGAGCAGAGGGATGGAGCAGCTCTGCTGGGAGGAAAGGCTGGCACAGCTGGGATTGTTCACCTGCACAGGAGAAGCTTTGGGCTGAGCTCAGGGTGGCCTTGCAGGGCCTGGAGGAGCCCCAGGAAAGCTGGAGAGAGACAATTTCCAGGGGATGCAGGGACAGCACCCAGGGAATGGCTCCAAGCTGAAACATTTTGCAGGTTCAGATCAGTATTAGGAAGGAATTGTTCCCTGAGAAGGTGGGGAGAGGCTGGGATGGAATTCCCAGAGCAGCTGGGGCTGCCCCTGGATCCCTGGCAGTGCCCAAGGCCAGGTTGGACACTGGGGCTGGAGCAGCCTGGAGCAGTGGGAGGTGTCCCTGCCATGGTTGGAGTTGGATGATTTTTCAGGTCTCTCCCATCCCAAACCCCTCTGTCCTTCCCGGGTATTTTTCCCTGCTCATTCCAGAAGTTCCTGCTCAGGAGATCCCTCAGCCCTCACTCACTTGGCGGCACTTTTGCCAATAATCCCCAAAGTGTTTGAAAAGGTGAACGAGGAGATCACCAACAGCTCCAGCCACACCTAAAGTGTGAAATACTTCCATCATTTGAAGTGGAACGTGAAAGAGGCTGCTTTGGGATGGCAAAGGAGCCTCCCAGAGCTTCCCCAAACCCTTGGGGTGTCTGAAAATTCTCCACTTTTCATCAACCTAATCCTACAAAAACTTTTTGCTCCAACATCTCTTCCCTGGCTCAGGTCCTATTTTGCCATGGGGGTTACTCCTCTCCAGATGTCTCTGTCTCTCTAAAAATATTCCTGACTGGAATCTTTGGGATATTTTTGAACACAAGAGAAATGTTTATGCTGGGAAATCATTCTTTTATGGTGGCAAGGAGTTGGGTGTGGGGAGACTGCTGCTTGTGCCTTGAATTGTGCTGTTTATTTGTTTTGTCTGTGTTATCTCCATCCCTGTTTTCTCCTCCCGGGCAATTTTGGGCCATGACTACCTGTTATTGTGTCTGCTTTCCCAAATAACCCTCACTGGAGTCTGGAAGTGTTGCTGAAGCCTGTTATGAAAATTTGACAAGGTGGAAATCAAAGAAAGGAGCAGATCATATTCAGAGTTGCACCATATTATTTTGATGTCAGAAAATCAAATGGAAAGGCCTTTTTTCCACTTTTCTGAAAAAAAAAAAAAAAGAAAACCTCATTTTTATTCATAAAAGAGGCTGCTTCTTTAGCTGGAAAGAATTTTCCCCCTCTCACTAGGAATATAAATAATGCAAGTAGAAGAGAACAGAGAAGCCACATTAATCATGCATGTATGGATATATTTTATTTCAAAATTATTTTCTTAAATCTAAAAAACATCCATGACTGTCTTATCCGAGTACAGTAGTTTTCATAATGTAGTGGACATATATAAGTATTTATTTCTTCCCTCAGAGACCTGGGTTTCCAAACATTTTTCTTTTTAATATCCAGAATTCATGTAAGGTTTAGGATTGACTTAGGCTGAAGCCATAATTCTTCAAGGGCTTGTGCACATGCCTGACTGGAGGAATGTAAGTCCCTCTCAGTTCAATAGAACAACTTTGTCTAAGTTAAATGCTTAAGGAAGATCAAAGCCTGAGCCTAACTTCCCAAATACGAGTCAGGAACATTCGTTATAATGATCTAAGCCATGCACAAAAATAAAAATAACCTTTGGAAAAGCCACTGCAGTTTCAAACATGACAGGATAAAGCAGAGGCGAGAGGTGGAGCCTGGATCTGTGCTGGCCCCAGGAGTTATCCCCACAAGAAAATCAGCTTTTACAGGAGAGGTGGGAGGCAAAGCAGGGCAAGGGAAACCAGGGACTGGAAAAGAGCTGAGCTCTCTTCCAAGAGAGTTTTAAACTACAAAAAGAGGTAGAAAACCACCCTGAAAACACTCCTGGCCGTGACTTTCCGTGCAAACCGTGCTGGTAAAAGCTTCAGCATGGAGCCCATTGCACTGAGATGTAAATATTGGTAAATATTTGCAATATGATTAAATATTTACAATATTCAAAATATATATTAAATATACCATTTAAGAATAAATTCAATAAATTACAATATATAAATAGATTATAAATATTTACCAATATATTGGTAAATATTTACAATATATTTAAATATTTACAATATTTAAAATATATATTAAATATACCATTTAATAATAAATTTAATAAATTACAATATGTTTAAATATTTACAATATATATTAAATATAAGATTTAATAATAAAATTTTAAAATTACAATATTTAAAAATATTTAAAATATTTAAAATTGCAAGGGAGACCCAGAGTGGCTGGACCTGAGCTCTGTGGTGAGCAAGGAGGAGGTTTCCAGTTTCCAGCAGGGAATTCAGCAGACAGTTGCTGCTCCAGAGGCATCTTTTCCCCATTTTTTGTGTGGGTCAGGCTTTTTTTCCATCTGTGAGGTTATCAGGGAGTTCATGGGGCTGCTAAAGAAGTTGAGGGCTGATTGAAGGGAGGGGCATGCTGGAAACTTTGAAAAAAAATTAATTTCCTGTCGAAATATGTTTTGTGCCTCGGTGAAATAGCAGGACCTGAACGTGCCTCTGGTTTTAATAAAAATGTTTAGGGCTTGGTTTTTGTTTTTTGTCAGTCGGAGAAAATTCAGCCATCTCCACTACAAAGCCTCTTCTCCATGTGAGGGAGCAGATGGGAAGTTTGGACGGCCAGATGGTGAGCAGGGATTCTGCAGGGCTGGATGGACATTTCTCCTCCCTTCCCATGGAGATCTGAGCCCGTTCAGCTCCCCAAGGAGGGAAGGGAAGGCTCCAGGTGTCAGGACCCAGGACATTGCTCTGGCTGCCCTGGAGGACTCCAGACCCTGGCAGGGGGCTCAGAGACCCTGGCATGGAGTCAAAGACACCTGTGCCTTGGATTTTAACCCATGGAAACAATTCCCAACTTTGTGTGAGGAGTTACAAGCCACAAGGGTTTGAGTAGAATGATGGTGAATTTATCACAGGGTGAAAAAGTAGAGTTTTGGGGATTTAGGATGGGGGTTCAAGAGGCAAGATGCCGGAATCTGGGCATGTCCTGTCCTTCTCCTTCTCCTTCTTCTTCTTGTCCTCCATCCTCTGCTGGGATGGTGGCACTTTTGGATTGGTTTAGAATAAAGACATTCTGTCTAACATAGGTGATAGGTATTGGAAAATGATTGTGAATAAAGTACAGTAGTGTCTTGGTTTGAAAAGGAAGTGAGGTTTTTTGGGGGTTTGTTGTCAAACTCATGAGTGCTCAGATTTGAATATTAGCACCTGGTGTGGTTACTGAAAGCATGGATACCTTCTGAGAACACAGGGGGTTAAAAGTAGAGAACTCCCTGGAGAAAGCTCTGAAAGTGGTCACTTGATTGGGAATCCAAGGTTTTGTCTCACTGTGCTGTGCTGGAAATTTGGTGGGGGGAGGAGGAATGTTTTTAGAAGGTTTTCATTCTGAGTTTTGTGTGTTTCTTTTGCATATTGTAAGTATTTAATAAAGTTTTTCCCCTGGATTCCTAAGTTAGAGCCTGCTTTGCTCTATTTCTACTCCCATCTCACAGCAAACATTAAGGAGAACATACTTCCATGAAGTCACCAGCATTGCACCAAACCATGGCATGCAGTTTGTAGTATAAAAAGCCAACACCACCCCAAGGGCAGTGGCTGTGCCACAACCCGACCTGCAGGACAGATCTCAGCAGGTCAGAGAAAGAATGGAACAGATAACAGAAAATAAACAGCCTTGAAAAGCAGAACTGACACGTAACTGTGTTATCTCCATCCCTGTCTTCTCCTCCCAGGCAATTTTGGGCCATGACTACCTGTTGTTGTGTCTGCTTTCCCAAATAACCTCGACTTTCCCAAATAATCTCGACTTCTTTGGTTGTGGGGCTGAGAACAAAAAGACTTTCTAATACCTCAGGGTCATCTCAAGCACAGAAACCCCAGATGCAGGAGCAGCTCCCATGTCAGAAATGGTGGAAGGAAGGATGGATGAGGCTGAGGGAGACAGAGGAGAAGAGGGAATATCTGAAAATCCTGCAGCAATCATGAAGGAGTGGAGAGGAGACCACAAATGTTCTCTGGGTTGCCAGAGGAACCCTGGAGTTGTGGTGCTCACCCCAAAAGTTGTTCTCATCTTTGTCCCCTTTCCACGGCCTGGGTCACTGACTGCATCCACATCAATTTGCATCTGCAGGGAGAGAGATCTTGGTTATAACAAATCCTCCAATTTCTCTGCAGTGTTTAAAACACACGCAGAACCTTGGTATAGAATAGGATGATGTGAACATTTCCCATTTTCTTACAGGGAACTCACTGGGATGGGCTTTTCATCAGCTCTTCCTCCATGGCCACTGCCCCTCAATTGCATTTACTTGCTACTGAAATCCTTTTTTTTTTTTTTTTCTTCAATATTTGCACTGCAGCACGGCTGGTAAAAGGTTTTTAAAGCGGTGGTTGCTCAATGGGGGAACTGATGTTTTATTTCTTTGTTCGAAACAAACTGGATGAAACTTGAGGAAAAAAAATCAGTTTATTGGCTTTCCTGGCTCCTGAATGCCTATTAGGAATTTGCAATTAATTTACACTTACTTGTCCTAATGTGCTCAAAAGGTGTTTTAGTGGTTTTTGCAGTCATAAGGGGTTTTTTTTAAGAGTTTGATGTAGACTTTCAGTACTTTGTATTCCAAATTTGAAATGTAAAACAGTTGAGACTTAACACCAATATTAATGCATATTCTCTTTTACATCACTAAACAAGTGAAGCTTTTTCAGCTTGGGGTGGAGAATGAAGAACTTAAAGCCTCTCAAAATTTTCCACAAGTGAAGAATTTATTTTCTATATTTTTAGAGAATAATCAGCAAAAAAATCTCCCTGAGACAGGCACGTGCTGATCTAGATTTAAAGATTAAAAGCACAAAACCATTTTGTCCTACACCTTTCAGAGATTTAGTTACAGAGGTCACTGTAAGATTTGTTGCCTCAAAATATGGAGTTTCAGGGGAAAAGAGTGTGATAAGAATATCTTGGCTGTACAAGTCATGGAATATCATCTACAGGGTGGAAGCTCGAATGTGCAGAGCAGATTTTCAGCTCTTTTGAACTGTGGTGGTGCCAGTGAAATAAATCAAGTCTGCACAGTCAGCATGAGCTGAGTTCTTATTTTGAGGTCTAAAATTTGGAAATGCCAACGAGCAGCAGTGAGGAAGATGATGGAATCAAATCATCAAATCACGAGTTTGCGGCAACTTGTGGCAAAATACCTGCAGGCTCAGAAAGAGATGGCTTGAATTTTTAAATTATGAAAGCACCCCAAAAATCCACAGCCAGCAGGGAAGGGATGGGGATGGTGCCCCTGTCCTCAGGTGATTCCCCACCTGCAGAGCTGCCCCAGGCCTGGGCCCAGCCCAGTGAGGAGCTGGAGCTGCTGCAGAGAGCCCAGAGGAGGCTCCAGGATGGGCAGAGGGATGGAGCAGCTCTGCTGGGAGGAAAGGCTGGCACAGCTGGGATTGTTCACCTGCACAGGAGAAGCTTTGGGCTGAGCTCAGGGTGGCCTTGCAGGGCCTGGAGGAGCCCCAGGAAAGCTGGAGAGAGACAATTTCCAGGGGATGCAGGGACAGCACCCAGGGAATGGCCCCAAACTGAAACATTTTGCAGGTTCGGATCAGATATGAGGAAGGAATTGTTTCCTGTGATGGAAATGAGGGATTGGGATGGAATTCCCAGAGCAGCTGTGGCTGCCCCTGGATCCCTGGCAGTGCCCAAGGCCAGGTTGGACACTGGGGCTTGGAGCAGCCTGGGACAGTGGGAGGTGTCCCTGCCATGGCAGGGGTGGCTCTGGATGGCTTTGAGGTCCTTCCCAACCCAAACCATTCCATGATTTTGTGATGAACCCAATCAGGTTTCTCCCCTGGATCTGTAGCTCCTCATAGAGACAATCTTTGCCTCAAGGAGTCAAAATCTACAACAGAAGATAAGAAAGGCACAGACAAAGTGATTTCCCCCCCTTTTTTCAGCAGATCAGCGTCACCTCCCAAGGTGGAACCTGCTCTTCAAACTGCTGGGACCTCCTTGGTCACAGCCTGGGCTGAGGTTGGGCACTGCCAGCGCCTGTTTCAAAGCCCATGGGGATAAAAATGAAAAAATGTTTAGACAGTTGTATTTTATATCCCTCATGTCATTAAAATGACATGAACTGGGGCCATGAGGCAACAGAGAACCAGAATAATTTGCCTGAAGAACGGTTTTGTTTTAGTTTATTGCTGATAATAAAACTATTGCAGATAAATTATTTATATTTAATATTTAATATTTAATAAAATATATTAAAATCTATAACGTAGATAATAATATATAATATAAAATATGGAATATATTGTGTATAATATACAATATACAATACAGTATACATTATATACATTATTCATTATCCATTATCCATTATCCATTATATATCTTATATCTTATAATATTACATATAATATTGTGTTTTGTATTTTGTATTTTGTATTTTGTATTTTCTATTTTCTATTTTCTATTTTCTATTTTCTATTTTCTATTTTATATAATACGATATATTATATTAAAACTATATATAACTATCGATATTTAATAAAAATATTGCTCACAATAATTCTGAAAATACAGGTAATTTGTGAACATGGGAAGACCCTGATGTAGCAGAACTGCATTTTAAATGCTGCAAAAGGAGAAAGATGAATTTGGTGTTGAAATACGAATGAAAGAGTCAAATCTCTGCCTTCCAGTCCCCAAAATAAGGTGAGATAATTTCACTAATGTAAGGGGTCAGTGCTTAATTCCTGATTCCTGCAGGAATTCTGCCTGTTTTGGTCCTTCAGAGACATTTTGGGTTTCCTTCCTCTTTGGCAAGCTGAGAAATGGAAAGTTCTTGAACACAGCCCAAAATAAATTGTAACTATCTGAGTAATCCCTGGTGGAATTCCTATGGGACAGCAGAGCTTTGATCCTCCTTGTCCCTGCTCCTTCTGAGAGTGCTCAGGGCCAGCAAAATCAAGAAATTGTAAAATATTCCAGCTCCAGCCGTTGGTGCAATAGCAGCTCTGAATTACTTAGGCCTTGCCTTATTATCTTGATGTAAAATTCTTTACACACTCTTCCAAAATGCACAAATCCTCGGCAAAACACCTCTGGCTGGTTTTATTATTTGTGTAAATCACAGCTGATGTGGGGAAAAAAATATCCACAAAATGAGCAACTTTTAATGATAATCAAATTTGGAACTGAAAAGAAGGTGAATAAATGAACCAGGGCAGTGCAGGGACTGTTCTGGGAGCCACTGATTTTTTCCTGAAATAATGAAGTGAATCATTATGAGGGGAGAGAATGAAGGGATGAAAGTGGCTTTTATAAAGTGCAAAGGATGGCAGGTAACTGCATTTTGACACGGGGTTTTCTTACAGTTGAAATTGTCCTGTTACTTCTCTAAAAAGTTCATCACTCTAACAACCCTGCTGTGTTTATTTTTATGAGCAGCAGGCCAATCATGGAGTTAAGCAGCTATTTTTGATAATTTTCAAAAGTTTTTTGGTTTGGGTTTTTGGTTTTGTTTTTTTTTTTTAAATCATAAAAAGGGAAAGTGCTGCTGTCCCAGAAAATATCTAAGATTTGCTAATGGTAAAAAATAGGATAAATGGTAAAGTTACTGCATTCATCAGTCAACCACCCCAAAACATTTGCAACCCATTACAGATTTCAAAACTTGGCTGGGAGTCCTGAGGTTCCTTGTAAGCAACTTTCTGCACTTGTGCCAAATGTAGGAAAAGTAGAAGGTACTGCTGAAACATGTGCTGAGAAAAATACCTGACTCTTTGCTGCTGCAGTAGTAATACCAGCAATAATTATAATTATAATTATAATAGGCCAGAAGTACAGGAATAGGTTTGGACTGGTAGTAAGAGGACTGTAAAGTTACAAAAATTAACCATAATAAAAACGTCTCGTGCATGGATCATTTCCTATTTCATTGTCTACGAGCTGCTGTTAAACCATGCTCAGGTTGGGGCTCTTCCTGCTCTTGCTGCAATATTTATCACGAGAATGAGGTGCCAGAACCTGAGGATTTGTCCTGGGACAGGGAATTCTCCCCAGGGGTTTGTTCTAAGAGCCTCCACTAATGGTGGTCTTCATAATATTTTCCTTCCTCCTCTTTCCTTTCTCTGACTCATGTCTGGTACGTCCTGGATTTATAAAAAACTCTCTTACCCCACACATTGGACATCGCTCACCCCTCTCCCACTCTCTCACACCTTCCTTCCCCTCATTATTCCTCTTCCAAGGATGTCAGGCTCCCACGCACACTTTGGGCCATGGAGTCTTTGTTCCTTCCCCCAGCCTTACCAGCAGGGATGGTGCAGAAAGCTGAACTCCTTGGCTGTCTCATTTCTTGGTCACTGGCCTCTGGGATGTTGCTGTTTTCTGTCTGTTCTGCTTCAACAAAGGCAATTTTCAAATTTCTGGTGTTTTTTAGGCCGCACCCTTCCTTCCCTGTGCTGTTCCTAAGTGATTTTACTGCCATTCCTAGCCCAAAAGGGTGGGAATGAGCTTGGGACATCCTTCAGGATTGCAGATGTAAAGAATATTTCAAGCAACATGCACAAGAAACACTCACAAAATCATCTGTATATTGGAAATATGTGGGACTCGCCGGTGCAGTCGTTCCCGAGCGATTATGACTCAGCTTTAATTACCTGTGATACAGATTTTGGACTATAAAATCCTCCACATCAGATGCATTCTTTAAAACTCAAGGCAAGGTTTTGTGTCTTGCTGCTTTCTTGGAACAGATGTCATTAGATTGGTATTCTGACCTATTCTGTGGTGATTTAGAATCACTTTTTTTGTTGTTTGCTTCCCTCTGCTCAGGTCCTCCGGCTGAATTACAGGGCTCTTCTTGCTGTCTGTGACTTCTGGCTCCAATCAAGTTCCCATTCCAGCCCACTGAAGTATTTTCAGTAATATCAGAGTGCCTGGAATCGAGAGCAGAGCAGACATTGGTGAGCTGAGATCCCTGTCCAATATTGGCTCCTGGAAATCTTGGAAGAACAGCCCAAAAAAAGAACAGGTTGGGAGCTTTGAGCTCCTGAGTGGTTTGTGCTCAGGCAGTCAGGCCACCTGCTTGGGTTTGGGGTTGTTTTTTACATTTTGGGCAATTTGGGCAGCTGCTTTTACATGAAATCTCACTGATTTGTGGCAGCTCCACACCAGTTTCATCTTTGGAGGAGTGGTAAGGTGGAGACCTGGGGTGTCCTTTTCCACCAGTTTCTCCTCCGGACACCTCTGATCTGATCCTGGAGAAAAGGAGGCTCAGGAGGAACCTTCTCAGTCTCTACAACCACATGAAAAGAGGTGTAGGAACAGCAACAGGAGGAAACTGCCTCAAGTTGTGCTAGGTTGGAGACCTGGAGGAATTTCTTCATGGAAAGGCCTTGGAATGGCCTGGAGTGCCCATCCCTGGAGTGGAGGTGGCACTGAGTGCTCTGGGCTGGGGACAAGGTGGGCATGGGGCGCAGCTGGCACTGCATGGGCTGGGAGGGTTTTTCCAACCTCAGTGATCCTTTAATTTTGGGATTCTCTGATCCCAGTTTTGAAGCTGAGACACTTTCCTGGCCTTGGACCACTGCAGAGAGAAGCAGTGGTTGGAACCCAGCCGGACCCAGGAATCTCCAACCCAGGCAGAGCCCTCCTGCAGAAAGAACTTGTGCCACATTTCACATGGATTTGTTGCCTCATTATCCATTAACAGGAAAAAAATTAACAGTTCCAAGGCCATCATCTACATTAAAATTAAATTTTAGGCAAAAATAGTCTGGAGGGTAATGAAGAGGAAGCTGCTCTTGAGGAAACCTCTGCTCCTGCTTGGGTTATCCTGATATTTCAAAGACTTCTCCAGGGTCCCTCCATGCCTTCTGCACTGCTCATTAAAACTGGTTCAAATCAGAAGTTCAAATTACGAGGTCATCACAAGTCACGTTTAAAATGAGGGGAATTTACTGGCTGATGTTGCTTTTTGTAAAATAAAAAAAATACTAAGTGAAAACACGAAACACGTCCAATTTCTAAAATCCACCCAAACTGAGCTTAATTCCTGGGTCATGACAACTCCAAATGGATCACAAGGATTTTATATCCTGTTTCTAGGAGAGTTTGCTTCAGACAATACGTCATCCATGCTGTCACCTATGCTAAAAATCTTCCTGGGCTTGGTTGTTATGTCTTTAAAGCAGTTCAGCAGCAAAAATGCAGAGAAATGCAATTTAATTGAAGACCTATTGGCTAGAACAAAGGGGCACAGAAACAGATGCTTCCAGCTCCTCGTCTGGATTGTGGGGATTTTTTTTTTTTTCCTTCCACTGCATCTCATAGGTGCTGGATTTGAGGGAAGGCATGGGGAACACAAGGCTATCATTCTTCCTAACATGATTACAAAAATCTTATTGTATTAGCAGCGTTCCAGATTCCCTTACAGTGTGCTTAAGTGAATTAGTGAGTTTTATTCTCGTGTGAGAGCCTACCATTATTTAACTCTGTAATTTACTATGAAATCCTCATCGCTTTGTCCCAGGAGTTTTATGATCATTTTTCCCTTAATGATCAGAGTCTCCTTTGCACCAAGGAAGTTTGAAGGGACTCTTTTGTTTTTTGATTTAATCATGGCCTTAAGAGATTTGAGACTTCAGGGATTAATAAAGGATCTCCCAAATCATAAAGCAAATCACAGCATACCAAATCATTTCTCCTTTGAGACTGGTGCCAAACATTTTCTATGGTGTTCCAGTGAAACTGGACACTCCCAGCCCAATGGCTAGTAAAGTCAGGGAAACGGGGGGAAAAAAAGGGACCCAATTTTATTTTCAGTGCATAGCTGGAATTTCAGCCTCTCTGCACACAAGTCCTTGCCATTACAATTTATTAGATGTTTTATGCAGCAGATTTTATTGAATGATTTAGGTAGCCTTGACTTGATCCTTTCCAAATGTGTTCAACAGTATTCGGCTACATGCAAAAAGTGTTTTTACATTCTCACTTTCATGTAACCAAAGCTCCCCAAATCTAGATGGAGTTACCCTCCTGCTGCAGGGATTGTTTTGCTTGCAGAATTAGCTTGGAAAGGCCTGGCCTCTGCAGCATTTTCCAGAAGATTTAGGATTATAAATCAGCTGGAGCCGGAAGGAAGAAGAGGGGCACTGGAAGCACCAAGCTGCCTGAGAGCTCTGAAACTCCTGGGAGTGGGAGGGGTAGGGACAAAAGGAAATGCAGAATATTAAGGATGCAGAAAGAACATTTTTTCCAAAGCATTTCTTGATTCCGTGGTGGATTGATGTACAGCCCTGGAGTCTGTCAAAGGCAGTACCTCATCTCCAAAAAAAAAATAACCTCATCTCATGGAAAACACCAGGGGAATGAGGGAGACAGTCCCAGGAATTGCTCCCCACTGGAGCCCAGGGAATTGCTCTGCTTCTGTGCTAAGTGTGGAACACAAATGTTTGGATTTGCCCTCACGCGCAGCCGCAGCGCGGCAGGATTTATAATCTTTGTTCTGAAGGAAGGGGAGAGGCCTTGTCCTCCTGAGTCACCTTGTAACAATAATTACTCTGGAAAAAAAAAAATGGGCTTTATGATTCACAGAATCCCTTATGGCAGCCTGGACCTCTGCTGACAGTCACCAGGGCCAGATAAGGGATATTTCATTTTTTTTAAAGCTGCTTAAAAATATAGAAGTGGCAATTGTGGTGTTTTCAGGTGTTACAAATTCCTTATCTGAGGGCAACTTCCTCCCAAGTCTGATTTAGGCCTTCATTTTTAACTTTAACCAGAGCACCACTCAAATGCTCAATATAAAACAATGGATTAAATTGTCCAGAGCAGCTGGGGCTGCCCCTGGATCCCTGGCAGTGCCCAAGGCCAGCTTGGATGGGGCTGGAGCAGCCCGGGACAGTGGGAGGTGTCCCTGCCATGGCAGGGGTTGGAATGAGATGATCTTTAAGGTCCCTTCCATCCCAAACCTCTCCATGATTTTCATCCCATTCTGCTCCTCTAGCAATTCCAGACGGCCCAAAAAACAACATTAAAGGCCAAAGGATTTAATCCATGGAGCCAATTCTGGCAGGAATGAGCAGTGATCTGAAAGATGTTTTGGTTTCACTTTTTGGTTGCTCTTATAACATTTGTAATAAATAAATTGGATTTTTTTGGTGTGTGTTTTGCTCCTATAAATGCACCAAAGGTAGGGAAAAAAAGATGTTTCAACTTGAGCTGAAGCTCCAAAGGATTTAATCCACAGAGCCAATTCTGGCAGGAATGAGCAGTGATCTGAAATGTCCTTCAGTTTCACTTTTTGGTTGCTCTTATAACATTTGTAATAAATAAATTGGAAATTTTTTTGTGCGTGTGTTTTGGTCCTGTAAATGCACCAAAGGTAGGGAAAAAAGGATATTTCAACTTGAGCTGGGAGCTCACACTTCCAAACCAATCTGGAGAATGTCCAGGCCCCAGTCTGCCCTGCTGAATGAACGGATAAAAAATGAATGCATAAAAAAAGTGAGCAAACCCTCAGTGGGATGAAAATGGCCACTGCCTCCACAGACTCCTATCAGTAGAATTTCAGGTGCACACATTTCCACCAGCCCTGTCTATGCTGTTCTCATTCCACTGCTCCTTTATTTCACTGCTGAACTTTCTTATCAGCATCACTCCAAAGTGCTTTTAAATTATTTGTGGTCGCTGGTACCTTGGATTTTCATTTATTTCAGTTACCTGACTTCTGGAAATAAAAAATATCGATGTTTTCAGCTAGTTTTTGTGCCTTAAGGGATGCAAAGTGAAAGGGGTAAATGTCAGGTTTATCAGAAACACCTCCCTCTTCAGCTGAATTGAAAACCAGGCCAAATGTTTTCAGGGTTTCTCGTCTGGCCCTAAATCTACGCATCATTCACTTTTACAATTTCGTTATGTTTCAGTAAATTGCATTTTTTTTTGGTGTGTGTTTTTGAACTTTTCCAGACCAGGCAGGGAAAGCTGAGGGCTTAAGGTGGATATTTTATAATATTTCTGGGAAAAGCTGCAGCATCATCTTTATTGCTGCAACCTCATACAGAGAATATTTTCTTTTTAGACTTTGTGTTCCAGGTCAGCTTATTTATCTTCCTTTTCTCTTTTATTCTGTGGTGGGAGGGATGAAAATGAGGGGCAGGGAGCAGTTTAGAGGCCTCATTCTTGCTGTTGTGGTAACGAGGTGTTTAAATGGAGTGAGTTCTGTTCAGAGTTACCATTTTCAGCAGCATAAATCCAAATGACCCTGGGGCTGAGCCTGATCATTCCAAAGAGGGGCTCTCCAATGATCATTTAAAATCAATGTGTAATCTTTTAATCACGAGGAAGTTGATTCATGAGAGTAATTGCCCTGGCACTAATCCAAGCTGGATGCTATTAATGCACTAATTGGCATGGCTGGAGCTCCCTGATGGATGTTGGGCGCTCCATGGTCCAAGAGTGAGGGAAATTCAGGCTCTCTGCCATGAAATTTCCCAGTCTGGAATAGGAACTGGGGCTAGCACACAGACGAGAGGTTGGATTCCTCAGAAATGGAAGCTGTAGTCTGGAATCTTCTGAATTTTAACTGAGCAGAAGCAGAGAGGAAGCAATTCTGAGGCAACCTGGTGATCCTTCCCATATTCCACTGGCAGATTTTCACACAGCTCCCACCTTTTGGTGCAATTTGTGATTTCTTTGGCACGTGGGAACTGTTCCAGACTCTTTAAGAACAGCTTTGTGGGGTGTATTTTTGATTTCTGAAGGATTTCACACCAGACTGTGTTTGTGTTGGGAAATAAAACATCACCTGCATGTCTGAAAAATAGAAATTGTTCAGAGCAGAGACCTTTCTTCTCTCCTGGAGCCTGATTCCAAATGCCAGAGGGCTGTTGCTGATAATGTGAGGCCACATGGGAAGGTGACTTTAAAATAGAAATAGTCACAGCCTTGAAACTGCAATTTCACTGCAAGAAATTTTATCCAATTGATCAAATGAAGGAGTGAGACCACACAAAAAAAAAAAGAAAAATGGGGTTGTTCTGGAGCCAGAGCATTTGTATTTTATGAGAGGTGCCAGAGAAGAACATCTTTAAATACATTGACCCAATCTCAGTAAGAAATAAGTACAACAGGATATAAAAATATCGTGGCAGAGATCATGGCAGACTTTGAGAAACATCCTGTATTTCAGGAGGTGTGAGTGCTAAGAGTTCTTTTATTGAACACTTTAAAAGTATTTTTTATTTTGAAGGTTCTTTTTATTGAATGCTGACAGGTGAAGAGAAAATATTGAGTGACAGAGGGAGAAAATATTTGATTATCAGCCAAATGATAACCAATAGATGGGATAGATGGGATTTTAGGAAGGAATTGTTCCTGGCAGTGCCCAAGGCCAGGCTGGACACTGGGGCTGGAGCAGCCTGGGACAGTGGGAGGGGTCCCAGTGTGGAACAAGGTGACCCCCAAGGTCCCTTCCATCCCAAACCATTCCATGATCCCATGCCAACATTCCCATTTATCACACTGACAGGACTCTGGCCATGTCATCAAACACAAACCTTCCACCAGGCCAGGCTGATCAAGGTGTGAGCCTTGGCTTTCCCTCCTTGCAATCCTCATTTTCAGCTGAAAGATGCCCTCAATTTCTGCTCTCTATTGCCCAGCTGCAGCCCAAACCCAGCTTTGCTGAGCTTCCTCATCGAGCCCAGCCTGTCAGGATTTCTTTGAGAATCAGGTTTTGTTAATTACATTAACGAGGCTCCCTCTCCAATCAGATTGCTCTGCCAGGAAAACACAGGGATCCTCTGAGTGCTCTGTGCTCCCCTTCTGAGTTTTATTGCAAAGGTCAGACTGAGAATTCAGATTTCATTCCTGGTTTTCCGTGGCTGCTCTTTGCCATGCCAGCCTGGCAGTGCCAAGGCCAGGTTGGACACTGGGGCAGCCTGGGACAGTGGGAGGTGTCCCAGGGACTGAATTTGCTTTAAGGTTCCAACCCCACCATTCCATGATTCCATGGATTCCATAGGAGAGGCTCTCCCATTACCTCAGCCATGCCTGTATCAGAAACTTGTCTATTATGTCTTAGAAAATGCTTTAGATATCCAACATCCCCAATTTTCTCATAAAACTCTGTCACTGGGATCATCAAAATATTTGGATCATCGAATATTTTCTCCCTCTGTCACTCAATATTTTCTCTTCACCTGTCAGCATTCAATAAAAAGAACCTTCAAAATAAAAAAACACTTTTAAAGTGTTCAATAAAAGAACCCTTAGCACTCCCACCTCCTGAAATACAGGATGTTTGTCAAAGTCTGCCATGATCTCTGCCACAATATTTTTATATCCTGTTGTATTTATTTCTTACTGAGATTGGGTCAATGTATTTAAAGATGTTCTTCTCTGGCATCTCTCATAAAATACAAATGCTCTGGCTCCAGAACAACCCCATTTTTCTTTTTTTTTTGTGTGGTCTCACTCCTTCATTTGATCAATTGGATAAAATTTCTTGCAGTGAAATTGCAGTTTCAAGGCTGTGACTATTTCTATTTTAAAGTCACCTTCCCATGTGGCCTCACATTATCAACAACAGCAAATTTCTCACCAGATGAGGCCAGGATATTAAAGGTCACCTGAATCTCAAATGAATGATCTTTAATGCTTGACTTATTCTCACTGCACGTGATTTTTTCTTTCTTCTATGGGTATTCTGGATGAATATTTTGCTATTTGTTTGAGGGTTTTTTTCACCAAAATATTTACCTCAGCTTGGCTCTTGGGAATTCTCACTTTATACTTCATTTCCTGCTTAGAAGACTGTTCCCAACCTTTTTTTCCCCTGCGTTTTTCTCTCCATCCTTGAAGCCCTTTGTATCTACTCTCATTTTTGTACAGCAATTTTTAAATTTATCCATTTGGCCTGGAGATCTTCCTTAGGAAATTTTCCCCTTTTTTGGTAGGAAAGCTTTTCTACCTTTTCTTACAGAAACTCAACCTTCCTCCATCCTGAAGTTCCAGAGGTCTCCAGCTGAAGTTCCTTGGCTGAATATTCTCAGATTGGTCACTTTGAATTATTGATCTTTTTCAGCAGCCAAGATCTCCGTTCTTTTCCTGAGGGTTTCTCTCTTGTATTTCAATTTTCCCTCTTTTTATGGAACAAGGAACACACAAAATTATTCCCCCATCTCAGTGCACTCACTCACGTCTTCCTACAAAGTGTGAAAACTCTTTTTTTTTTCCCCCCTGAAAATCAGCTACAGGCATCTTGATTTTCTTCCTGGCTTTAACTCTATTTTAACTCTATATGGTTTTAACTCTAGAAATTACATGAATTTAATTTTTTTCATCTGATTTTCTCAGAGTTCTCATCCCACCTCAGCCTGCCCAGGGTTAATTAGTGCAGGGCACTTTGCAACCTTTTGGGTTTAGCTTTGTATCTAACAGAGTCAAGGTTTTAGGTTAAAACACTGGAGAAAAACCCCCTAAAATATGGAAATATTGGTGTAATGCCAATGAAATGTGATTTACAGCTCCCAAGTATCCCTTGCATGTGCAAGTCAGGAACATGGATTGCCCAATGTGTGATTTTTAAGGACATATTAAAAGGGAGAGAAGGGGAGCTTGGAATTGCATTTTTTTGTTGTTGTTTATAAATGGAAATACTTACATGTGCTCACATATACAGGCAATGAGTTCTTTTGTGTACATATTGCAATTTATATATATTTATTCATGGTGCAAAACCCCCAGAGAGGCAGGTTTAGAGCATCACCCCCTTTCCCAACACAGGGGAAAAATCCCTAATTTCTAAACAAACCCATCACATCAAAGTGGTTTGATTTCAGTTACAGAACAAGCAAAAAACAGGGGGGAAAAAAAATCCCAATTATGGAGCACACAGCCTGAGCTAAATTGATACATTCAACCCCAGGGCAGACTTTTTGGACACTGATTACTGGGCTCTCCTGACAGTGTTTGCAGGACAGCTTATCTGCCAGCTTATCTATTCTCCTCTGATAAGAGACATTGTTCAAAGAGCCTGAAAACACAGCTGCCTCTTTCCAGGCTTTCCCTCTCCCTGAAAAGCGGGAGAATCCCTGGCTGCCCCCAGCAATAGAATCCCAAAATTAATCTTGATGGAAAGTGGGCAGCCTTGTTTGGAGGCAGCAGAAAAGGAAAGCACTTGGAGGGGAAATCTGCTTAAAGACCAAAGGGAAAACTTGGAGGGAATCCCTGTGAAAATGCAGGGCTGGGGAAGCTTCCTGGGAACAAAAGGAATGAGATTTTGGGATAAAAGGTTGGAATGGGAGAGTTTTCACCGTAGAGAGGCAGTGCAATGCCAAAAGTGAGAGAAAATGGGATTTTAATGTGTTGTTGGAGCCTGTCTGCCTGGCACTGGCAAAAATTTCTTCACCTTTTCCTTCTGAGCAGGAGGCGTGACATCAAATCCATCAAATCTATCAGATTTATCAGATTTATCAAATTTATCAAATCTATCAAATCAATCAAACCCATCAAATCCATCAAACTCATCAATTGCACCAATTCCATCAAACCCGTCAAATCTATCAGATTTATCAAATTTATCAATTCCATCAAACCTATCAATTCCATCAAACCCATCAAACCCATCAAATCTATCAGATTTATCAAATTTATCAATTCCATCAAACCCATCAAACCTATCAGATTTATCAAATTTATCAATTCCATCAAACCCATCAAACCCATCAAATATATCAAATCAATCAAATCCACCAAATCTATCAAATATATCAAATTTATCAAACCCATCAAATCCATCAAATCCTTCAAATCTATAAAATTTATCAATTCCACCAAACCCATTAAATCGATCAGATTTATCAATTCCATCAAACCAATCAAATTTATCAAATCCATCAAACTCATAAATTTCATCCAAGCCATCAAATCTATCTAATCCATCAATTCCACCAAACCCATCAAATCCATCAATTCTATCAAATTCATCAATTCCATCAAATCCATAAAATTTATCAATCAATTGAACCCATCAAATCCATCAAATCCATCAATTCCATCAATTCCATCAATTCCATCAAATCCATCAATTCCATCAATTCCATCAAACCCATCAAACCCGCATCTGCTTCGTCCTCTCAAGAAAACAAGTGACAGAAATTAAGTGTGCCCTGACATCTACAGCCAATATTTCCATAAATCCCATTTTTTTTCATGATTATTTTGGTCAGCTGGGCAAGCACCATGCTGGAAAATGTGGCACAGGGACACCTTTCCCAAGGATTTTTGATCTTGGTGTGATTTCACTTCCCAGTGTGGGCAGGAGAGAGGGTTTGGAGTGCTTTGAGATGTTCAGGATGTTTTCCAGAGGGAAGCAGAGCCCGCATCCCTCTCACCCTGGCTGGAACCACCCTGGAATCCCAGGTCAGGAACTGGAATGGGATCCCAAGCTGGGAGGACAAGAAAAATCAAACAAAACAGGGGTGAGAAAAAGGATGGTGCATATAGGGGCAGCACCTTTTTACAAACACATAACCCAAAGGTGATTTTAGTGAAGGTCAGCAGTTTTTGGCTCCCATTTTAAGGAATTTTCACGGGAAATAAAAATCCTCCTTTGCTTTGTGCCAGTCTTGGTGCTTTGCACAAGGGTATTTGAGGGAGGTGAATTTTCTTTTCTTTTTAGAGCTCTGCTGAGGCTTTTTGGTACCTGAAGGTCTAAAACCAAGAGGAGGGGATGCACCCATGACCTTGTGACAAATCTGCTGCACCAGGGCCTGTCCTGCTCTTTTGAAAGTGACTCTTTTGCATATCTGGAATTGAGTGTCCTGCCTGCATTTCTGTGAAGTGAAGAGTGGCTTATATATTCTCATTTTCCATCAAAACACGTCTTGTTTGCTCCCAAACCCTGGGGTTTCCATATGCAAAGCTCTGCACCTGAGAGAGTGATATTTACCTTTTTTTTGGGGTTTTTTTCCGTGCTGGTTTTCATTTCAAAACCAGGTCTCTGGTGAGAAGATGAGCAGCACTTGTGATATGAGTGGGGACGAGTTTCCCTGGGGGTTTCCAGCTCCCAGCTTTGCACCTCAGCAGAAATTGTTCAATTTTGTTTCTTCTTGAATTATCTGCGAGATCTGCAACCCAACCCTGTCCTGTAAACAGCTCATGAGCTGCCACAAGCCCATCCCAGGGAATTTGCTTTTATGGAGGCTGGAATAACCTGTGAAATATGTGAAATCGTGGCATTGAACCCCCAGCATCAGCGATTTAAAATAAATTTTAAAGCTCAGAACTCCCAGGTGCTGGTCCTGAGTGTTCCCAAGGCCCAGTGGGGTTGGCTGCAAGCACAGCAAATTCCCATTTCTACATCAAATCCTTTTCCCAAGCCCAACCCAGCAAAATGCATCAGGCAGGGACCTCTCTGTGCCTTTGGAAGCAGGACCACCCAGGGGCTCCCTGAAATGATTCTCAGAGAATGTGGCTTGAGTGGTTTAGTGCAAGGTCAAGGATTCTGGCTTTTTAAATTTCCCTTTTTTTTTCTTTCTCTTGCATCTCTTCTTCCTTCCTCCCATTTCCCAATTGTGGGGAAAAAAAAAATCCCACTTTGACTTAAACTGCAATCCCACCCAACATTCTTCTTTGCACAAGGCAAAAAAAAGGAAAATATTTTAATGGCTCTGCATAGTTAGATTCACTTAGGGAACAAAAATACTTTTGAGCAGTTTTATGCACAGCTGTGATTTTTAAAAATTTGTTTTAAATATCAGTTATTTTAAAATGTGTCATCTTCTCTTTGTTTCTGGTGCAACATTTTTGGCTGGAGATGATTTTCCTCACTGGACTCCAAAGAAATGTTTCTTATGACTAAACTTGGCTGAATATAAATTATCAGGCATGGGGGATTAGCTGTGGCTTTAGATGTAAGGAATGATCACAGGTAAGAAGTAAAAGAAATATTTTTGCAAGCAAGCTCTCTTCTGGAAAGATTTCAAAAACCCCAATTAAGACAAAAATGAATTATTAACTCATGTTCTGCTTCAAAAGATTAAAGAGATGAATACTTTTTCCTGCCCAGAAATTCATTGAATGGGAAATTATCAAGTGCAGGGAGTCCAGACAAATGTCTGAATTCAGCCTTCTCAACTTCCATTTCCTACAGAACAGGAGAAACAGCCTGTGGGACTTTCTAGATGAATAAATGGCAGAATGAAAGAAAAAAGGGAATAATTGTATTATTTGGGCTGCAGAAATCCCTCAGCTGCTTGGTCCCAGCGCTGTTTTCCACAAGAAATGTTCTGAGAGACTTTTCCACACTCAGTTCAGGGTAACAGCTCAGACTGGAAATGGACTGTGCAGGCTTGGGGTTGTCCTTCCACTCTCATGGAGCACAGGAATCCACAGGGAATTCCATCAGAAACCCCTCAGATATTGCTGGAGTGTATGAGTCAGAATCCTCTCTGGATCCTTCAGAGAGAGAAAGAAATGCAGGGGTTGAATTAAAGCCTTTAGAGAAATTAAGATCTATTAAGCCACATAGATATGAAGTAGAAGTGTAAATTTAAGTTGTACTTAAAAGTGTAAATTATAGTTTTAAGTAAGTTTAAGTTTTAAGTTTTAAGTAAGTAAAAGTTACAGTTTTAAATAAGCAGAAATACATTTTAAGTGCCTTAAGAAACTGAGCTAGCCAGTGAAGGCCTTCAGGCCGAGTTTAAAGTTCAGTAACTTAGCTCCAAACATAACAAAAACATGGCAGAGCCTTGCATTTAGAATACATAGAATTATTCACTTAAAACAGATAAAACTACATGAGCAAACAGATAGAACTAGTCATGTAGATAGACAAACTTATATATGGAAATTTAAAGTAAGAAAACAGTTATTTGTGTAAATAGATAATACTTTATACATAATTTTTTAGGTAAGAGCTAACACGACTTTCATACTGCTTTTGCACATTAGAAGCGAGTTCAGATTGGTTTAGAGAAAATGTTTCAGAATTGTGTTTTTAGCTGGTTGGATGTTTTATGAATAAAATGCCCTGAAATGGGGCGTGATCTTCATCAACAACCATTGCAACCACAACCATCAACACCACAACAGCAAGAAGAAGACAAGAACAACAAGAAGATCAAGTAGAAAGAAGCTGCTGCCACTGCTCCTGCTCTGAACCTTGGACTGTACACCAGGTGATGCCTCAGGTTTGAGCTTTTCTATTTTTCACATTCTGTGCTGCTTCAGTGTGTGGGGCTGGGTTCACATTCTGGGATGGTGAGCTCTGTGCACAGAGCAGGGAGACAAAACAATTCCTGCTCCAGCTGGGCACCAAGGACAAATGATCCAAATCTCAGCCCCAGAGCACAAACCCCGTGGGCTGGAGAGAGAAAAACAAGCAGGGTGGGACTGCAGGGGCTAAAGCTGGAATGGGACAATGAACTGCAAGATGCAAATGGAGCAGAACTGATCCCAGGGACAGACCCCGTGCCCGGCCGTGCATTTTGGGGCCATTTTGGTTCATCTTGGGTGCAGCCCTGGCTGGGCTCTGGTGCTGCCCAAGGTGGATCCATGGAGGAGATGCTTTGAATCAATCCCTGCTTTATTCTGTAGCCCTGCCCAGCCTCTGCTCTGGGCCAGCCTGCACAAGGCATCACAGGGTCTCTTTGCCAGATGGCAGCTGCTGCTGCTGCTGCAGCTCAGGACTTTATGCCAGAAAACTTCTAACAGAGACTTCAACACCTTAAACTGTTCACCTTTGAGGCTGATGTATTCCAGCAATAAACAGCTTTTCTACAACCAACAACTGCTCCTGTCTCTTTGAAGACCCAGCAATGCCTCGACACGAGATCCCTTCCAGGGTGTGCTCTGCAAGGATGCCCTTCCACAGCCCTTCTTTCCTCCTTGTTCAAACTCCCTTGGAAAATCAAAATATCCACGGCTTCCCTGGAGGCTGTGGGGAGTTGTGCTGATCCTATTGATATTTTCTGGTGGAAAAATCCTGGTTTGTGCTTTTCCTGGACCATGTGGAGTGTGCAGTTCCTTCTTTGGCCTCACTTGGGCACCAGGAGACATCCTGGAAGAATGAATGAGAGATTTCTGCATGCTCAAGGAAGGAGGAAGGCGTTTCTCCGTGGGGTTTGCTGCCCTCTCACAGACACTTTGATCCTTGTCTTCACTAAATTCCTGCTCTCCCACCAGGAGAAAGAAGAGTCTGCTCCTTGTGACAGGGACAGGACCTGAGGGAATGGTTGGAGCTGGGCCAGGAGGGATTTAGGTTGGGTTTTAGGGCAAGGTTCTTGCCCAGAGGGTGCTGGCACTGCCCAGGCTGCCCAGGGAATGGGCACGGCCCCGAGGCTGCCACAGCTCCAGGAGATGCCCAGGGTGGGCTTGCTGGGGTCTGGGCAGAACCTGGAAGTGGATCATCCTTGTGGGTCCCTCCTAACTCAGGATATGCCATAATTCCATGGTATAGGAAGTTCCCAGGAATTACTAAAATTGGGATTGGGATGGGGATGGGGATGGAGATAGGGATTGGGATTGGGATGGGGATTGGCTTTGGCTTTGGCTTTGGGATTGTGCCCCTGAGCCCCCTCAGGTGATTCCCCACCTGCAGAGCTGCCCCAGGCCTGGGCCCAGCCCAGGGAGGAGCTGGAGCTGCTGCAGAGAGCCCAGAGGAGGCTCCAGGATGGGCAGAGGGATGGAGCAGCTCTGCTGGGAGGAAAGGCTGGCACAGCTGGGATTGTTCACCTGCACAGGAGAAGCTTTGGGCTGAGCTCAGGGTGGCCTTGCAGGGCCTGGAGGAGCCCCAGGAAAGCTGGAGAGAGACAATTTCCAGGGGATGCAGGGACAGCACCCAGGGAATGGCTGCCAGTGCCAGAGGGCAGGGCTGGGTGGGATCTTGGCAATGAGGAATTGTTCCCTGGGATGGAAATGAGGGACTGGGATGGAATTCCCAGAGCAGCTGGGGCTGCCCCTGGATCCCTGGCAGTGCCCAAGGCCAGGTTGGACACTGGGGCTTGGAGCTGGGTGTTTCCCTGGAGCACAGATGGGAATTCTTTGCTCTGAGTCTCCTTTTGAGCATCCAGCACCTTCTCACACCTCTCATCGTTCTCTTGTACCCTTGCAATCAAATTTAACTTCACATCCATTTCACCATCCTGAAACTCTAATTTCCACAGACAGTTTAAATTAAAATCTCCCTTCCTGAATGTGTTCCAAAGTTTCTGTATGAAGCAACAAAACAATTCTTCATCTCAGGAATTGTCTCCCCAGGAACAGTTGATTCAAACCTGGAGATATCTTTTTATAATATTGGTTGATTAAAACCTGCCGGTTTCCTTTGCCTCTGTCTTTTTTTCCCTACAGTTCCTGGATAACATCCCACCTTTTCCCCCTTTTCTTCTCTGTACCTGCAAACCACACCAGATTCCCACTGGAAAAACCCTGCACATCATCTGTAGAGGAAAAATTATGGTTTCAGATTTTAATTAAGAAATTATTTCCAGTAAATGTTGTTTTGGTTGGGTTGTTTTTTGTTTTTATTTTTTTCTTTCCAGTGGATTCAAATTTCACCAGGTTATTTGCATGGCTATTTAAAGAAATTTCCTAAAAATAAAATGAGGATATGATGGTTTAGGCCTCAGCTGAGCAATGTGCTCCAACTCATCCATTACCACGTGCTTGAGTGTGGAATCAATCCCTGTGCTATTTAGTGCTTGGAGAGTGTTGAGTATTTCTGTGATTTCAAATCCTAGTCCTCCTCCTCAGGAGAGGAAAGAAAATCAGATGAAAACACTTTAATTTTCTTTAAAAAAAAATCAAAGAGGGTTGATGGTTCTAATATGGCCAATGTTTTGGGGTGGGGAGGTGCCAACAAGGAATTTGCCTCATTGTTATTAAGCAGGACTTGAACTGCCCCCTCCTGCAGGAGCTGGCAAAAATTTGGGGTTTCCAACAGCTGCCAACACATTTTCACCTCCTGCTTTCTTCTCCAGCTCTGCTGATAAAAAAGGAGAGCAAGGTTCTGCAAATGAAACAAAAATCTCTGGTTTTAATGTGAACTTCAGCCAACCTTCAACTCTTAGGAATATCTCTTTGAAGGAGCTCTCTGTCAGCTCAGCTTTTGGACAAATATATGATGAAAGTTTGATGAGAGACGTAAAGAAAACATTTTAAAATCTCTGTGCTGGCTGAGGAGGGTGGAGAATTGTTTTTCCAAGACAAAAGCCACATTGAACAAAATAAGAGTGTGACATAACCCTGCTTCTCTTTTGGCCTTCACCTGAGTCCTGAAAGAACTCAGGCATAACCTGGATAAGCCTCTCAATATGACTCAGTCCATTCACACAAAGTGCCAAGAAATCTGTATTTATTTAAAGAGAACTCTCCAACAATAGCTCTACCTGCTGCAGCAGGCAAGCCTGACTGGCAGGTAATGCCAGGCTGGAGAAAGTTTCCTTTTAAATGCAGGATTTCCCCTCTTGCTGGTGTTTGAACAGATGGGTTTGTGGCAACAATGCCATGCCTCTTTTCAGTATTATCATTTATTTTAGTGTAAACTTGTTTGAAGCACAAGCTAGTAAAAGCAGCAGAGTATTAGGATTGGAAGTAGTTAAACTCAAAAGGATCTAATAAAATACCCAAGGCAATGATCATTAACCATCCCTGTATTCTCCCTGCCAGTGCCAGTGCTGGAAACGCCAGGGAGAGCTGGAAAACTCTGGGATTTTAGCCTGGAAAAAAGGATACAAGTGTGGACACAGGTGGGGCTGCACTCCCTGGAATTTAAGGGGAGGAGGGAAGGAAAGGACAGGCAGAGAGGGAGTGTTGGTGATGTGGGGGGATAAAGTCAAGGGGGTTGTTTTCCACATAAATCAGTGCCTGTGCTTGTCAGAGTCCCCAGAGAATCAGAAAAGAAATCAGAAAGGGAACAGAAATCAGAAACCAGAAAGAATCCCATAACCTGCATTATAGGGCCAGCAGCAGGGGCAGTGCCCAAGGCTGGGAACCCTGAATGCTGAGAATTCCAGACTTTCTGTGCTGCCAGGCACTGACCCCAAGAGAACACTGCACTGACCTGAGGGCCTGGAGAAGCTTCCAGAATGGAATGGCAGAACTGGGATTGTAGGGGTGGAGTTGGAATAGAAGTGTGTGATATCACAGGGTGGGAAACTCAGAGTTTAAGGGTTTAGAATACAGGAATAGAGAGAAAGCAAGATGGAGGTTTAGGGTGGAGGCTGCTCCTTCTTCTTCACCTCCTTCTCCATGGGTTTGGGTGGTTTTGTGTCATTGGATACAAAAGTCCCCATTGTGGCCATGGGTGGTTGGGTATTGGGTTAAAAGTGAAAATAATTGAGGTGTCATTTGTTAATTGGACAGTTTATCCTTCAAAGGCCTTGGAGAGAGAGACAGGGCTCCACTTTTAGTTTGTTGGAGTGAAGTGCTGCAGAACTCAGGGTTTGTGAGAGTGTGACAGAGATAAGAACTGATAAACATCTGAGTGCCAACAAGAAATACCCTCTCACACATTTAATCCTGACCCTGGTGAAAAAAACCCCAAAACTCAACAGTTGATCAGTGTGGGGAATGGCTCCAGGCAGGGCTTTTTGGGAGGATCCCCTCTGCTCAGAGGGCTGAGCTGGAGCAGCTCTGCCATTTCTTGCTGTGATGTCCTCAGCTGCATTTTTGGGGACACTCAGGCAGAAAAGGGAGGGAAAGGTTCCTTGAGGAGCTGCAGATTTCCCCTGGGATGTGTTTGGGAGCTGAGCTTTGCCTTTGGGCGAGCTGGAGGCCAATGAATCTCTGCCTGATGCAGCAGCTGTTACAAGAGGAGAAAAGATTCTTTTCAGGGGATATTTAGGATATTAATAAAAAGAGGAGAAATAACCCTATAGGGTTATAAAATAGGGATATTTCCCTATTTTACAGGAAAAAAGGGCTTTGGGAGGTGAAGTGACAGAGATCAGAACCCTAAAAACTTCTGTTATTGCCTCAGAGCATGAGGCATTGAAAAGATTTACCTTGTGAAATCCAAAATCAAAGTTAATCCAGGCCAGGGCCAGAAGCTGGACTTCTAATGATGCTTCCAGCTCAGGATATTCCATGATTTTGTGGGATTAACAGCAGCAGACCCAGCTGAGAGCAAGCACTGCTGGCCACAGCAGCAATGATTAGCAGAAGATTGTTAATTGAAGATAATTGATAGAAATTGGTCACTTTTCCTTGAGGGGAACCAAGAAAGGAGATAAAATATGTTAGAAAAACCCCAAATGTTTCTCTCCCTCCACTCAGCTCTGGGGAAACTGAGGCACAGAGGGGTCAGTTTGATCCACACCCCCTGCAGAAGCTGCTGCAGCCCTGCCAGCCCTGCCTGCTGTCCAAAATCTGGGTGCAGTTCCTGTGAAATAATCTCATTTTCCTGCTCCATGGAGCTGCTGCTGGAATTCTGAGGCACCACTGCCATAGCAGCTGCTTCAATGTGCATTTTTTTTTTTGTTCATTCATTCATATTTCACTCCTGATTTTCAGTAGGAACCACGCTGTTAGAATTTTAAATGTTAAAATTTTAAAATTTTTTGTACTACTGAAATTTAATTCTTAAAAAAACCACTATATATTTAACTCAAAATGATAAAAAACTTCTAAAATTCATTACTAACATTAAGACCACAAATATATAGTTAATTAAAAATATAAAAAATATATAATATTACAAAATAAAAAAATTAAAAGGTAACATTTTAAAATATAACAATATATATATAATAAAACAAAAATTTTAAGATAGTAACCAATTATTTTTCTTTACTTTCTTTTTTATAAGTTTAGGTACTATTTTATAATTAAACAAAAAGCATGCATTGCAGTTTAAATAATTAATTATTATACTGAAAATAGAAATTATTTATTAAATAAAATTATAATATTTTAAATATTATTTCTTAATTAAATAATTTAACTTTTAAAAACTTCATAATAAAAAATTAATTATTTGATAACTTATTATTAAAATACAATAAAACTCACAACTTATAAATAAAAAATAATAAACACCTAAATCTGAGCACAAGCTATCATCTCAAAAGCTTCAATCCCAACCTTAACTAAAATAAAATTTAAAAAACCCAAAAAACCAACACCACAGCTCCTCCAGCTTCCTTTTGACACTGCAATAACAAACCACATTTTGCTCATCCCTTTCTCCCAGTGGGAATATCTGGTGCAGAGCTTGGATAATCCACGTGCTGCTGGAAATATTCTGCTGGAGATAAAGAAATAAATAAAAATATAACAGTATAATATAAATAATATATATAAGATTAATAAAAACAATATAAATAAAAGTCGTAAACACCTAAATCTAAACACAAAGATCATCTCAAAACTTCAATCCAAACCAGAACAAAAATTAAAAATAAAACCAAAATCCACAGCTCCTCCGTCTTCCTTTTGACGCTACAATAACAAACCACATTTTGCTCATCACTTTCTCCCAGTGGGAATATCTGGTGCAGAGCTTGGACAATCCACGTGCTGCTGGAAATATTCTGCTGGAGATATAAACAAAAATAGAAACTTATAATAGAAATTTTAAAAAAAAATTAATATTAAAATATTTTAAAAAATATTTTAATTTATTAAAAATTTAAATAAATAAATAAATAAATAAATAAATAAATAAATAACACCTAAATTTAAGCACAAGCCATCATCTCAAAGACTTCAAACCCAAACTTAACAAAAATAAAAATTTTCCCAGGGAATATCTGGTGCAGAGCTTGGATAATGCAGGTGCTGCTGGAAATCTTCTGCTGCAGCTGCAGCACTCAGAGCCTCTCATCCCTGCCAGGCTGGGCAGGCAGCAGCTGATGGGTGTAGAAAAGGCAATTTTGATTTTTATTTCATCCCCTTTGCCTCCAATCCCACTTCCCTGTTCTTACAGCAGGAGAGGAGAGAGAGATTTAGGGTGGCTGCTGTGCTATAAATGAGGTGTCTAGAAAAGGAAAACTTTTTCAGCTCTATTGTAAATGCTCGGGCACCCCGACGAAGGCAGGAGGTGAGGAGGACTCCATGTTCTCAGAAGGCCAATTTATTACTTTATTGTAATATATTATAATAAAGAATATTGTACTATACTAAAGAATACAGAAAGGACACAGACAGAAGGATAAAAAGATCATAATGAAAACTCCTGACTCTCTCCAGAGCCCTGACACAGCTTGGCCCTGATTGGCCAAAGAGTGAAAACAACTCACAGCAGAATCCAATGGAACAATCACCTGTGGGTGAACAATCTCCAAACACATTCCACATGTGAGCACAACACAGGAGAAGCAAATGAGATCAGAATTGTTTTCCTTTTTCTCTGAGGCCTCTCTCTGCCTTTCAGCTTCCCAGGAGGAAAAACCTGGGTGAAGGATATTTTGCAGAGAATGTGAATGCCACACACCTCCAAACATCTGCTGGTTTGTCCACCAAAAGGGAGCAAAAAATGCCAGGATGGGCTGGGAACAGCCCCATGCGGCAGGGGAAGGTAAATGGGATAAGGATCCCGTGGAGTTCAAGGAGCCTTTTGTGATTTGCAATGCCCTATATAAAAAATGCCTTAAATTACCCCAGAAGTATGTTAATAGCTGACTAATGCACGAGCTGGCAGGAGTCATTGCTGCCTGAGCACGGCTCATTAATCTTACCATTCATTAAAAAAAAACCCTCCAAACTTTTTAATAAACAATTTTTATTTCAGAAGCAACCAAGAGTGGGTTGTGCTTTTTGCCAGGCACGCGAGCTGCCTGTGAAAATAAAACAAAACAAAGCACTTATTTACATTTTTGCTTTGCATGTCGAGCTGTCCTTATTCCATCACCAGCTTTGGGAAATGCACCCAGGACTTTCCACCTCTGTAAACTCTCAGGGCTAATTTTTTACTCTTTCTTTCCACCTTCCTGAGCTGAGAACATCTTGCTGTCAAAAGCCAGAGTGAGGTGGGCAGAGTAGGGGAAGCAGAAAAGAGAGGGAAGGACTTGGTGACAGCTGGACAAGCCCCTGGGTGCTGGTCCAAATTCAGATCCGCCCGAGGCGGTGTTCCCACAGCAGAAAGTTTCTCTGCCCCCCAGGAAATACTGAATTTTGGGAAACACAATCCTGGCACCAGTTTTCCTGCTGGGGTAATTCCCTTTTGCCTTTTGCTCGTGGTTGTAGAATGAGAAATTTTAATGGAATGAGAATGTTAATGGAAGAGACAACTCTGCCCAGATTTATTTTTTGGGATCCCTTCACTGGTGAATCCCATCCATTTTTGGGATCCCTTATTCAATGCAGTGGTGAAAATGAGAGATAAATTCCATTGTCACTTGAAAGATAAATTCCATTATCACTTGCAGCTCCAGCAGCGGGCCTGGCTTTGGTGCTGCTCTGTCAGTAAACACTGGGACAGAACAACTCAACATCAGATATAAAATCCTGAAAAATCCATGGCAAAGCCTCTGCTCAGGGCTCTCCCTGGCATTTCACATCCCAGGGCACACACAGGCTAACTTTTCTGAGTAAATGCTCTTCCAGCTTTTCTACAATATTTTTATTTGCCTTTCAAAACAAGGCAGGCCTCAGGATTTATTAATGCAGCAATTAGTATGCTGATCATGCCCAGCATGCTTCAATCTTTATTGGCTGCGCGCAGCAGAGAAAGTTTTGGTTTTATTAAAGCTGAGCCTGCTCCTTGCTGCTGTTTAGTGTGTGTTACAAAGCTGAGCTCAGCCCTGAGTGTAATGTAACCCACATGTTGGGCTGCTTGCTCCAGTGACTTACAGAAATATTTCAGGTAGCAAGTATTTTCTTAGTGCTCCGTTGGAAAAAAATATGGCAGGCACACAATGTTTGCATTATGTGGTGCTTTTCTGGGACAGAAATTCTGCCCCCCAGCCCCCCTGTGAGCCATCCTGAGCTGACAGCAGCCCCAAATAATGCCCCAAACTGCTGGGAATCCTCGTGCTCCAGTGGGTTTGGGGTGAGAGGGACAATGGGGTAAATTAACTTCCATCACCTTCAATGTGAATAAATAAATGAATTGCTCACACACTGCATCCATAAAGCCAAACCTACACCGGGTTTTCCTCTCCTGAAGGAAGGGGCAAGCTCAGCTGGGGTTTTATTTTCCCCCAGCAAGTGCCAGGGGCTGTGGGGATCCTGGCAGGCACGTTGATCTTTGTGGGATGTCTTTCTTTCACAGTGGGGTGCAGAAGCCTCCTAAAAACCCTTGGTGTGAGCCCCTCAAGGCAGCACCATGCTGCCCACAGCATCCAGCTGCTGTTTGCACCCTCCAAGGCAAAGGGAAGAGCCAGGAAGATGGGATTGTGCAAAAATAACTGGGACAAGTGATGTGGAGTTGGTTAAAAATGTAAATTCCCAAACCACACAAAGAAGAGGTGACTTGCCAGGTTGGTTTCAGGTTCAACCTGCAGCAATTCCTACAATTAATCTGATTTTTAGATCTGCTCTAAAGGCACTTCTACCAACATGGTTTGCACCTTGGAACTTTCAGTTTTAGTTCCATTTGTCAGATTTTGGATCCAGGTGATATCTCCACTATGGATTCCCGTTTCATCCCAGGTTATCACCTCCTGTAAAAGGGGAAAAGGAAATGCCTGGCACAAAAATCTGACACAACAATTGGGCACCCTGATAAATATCTTCAATTTCTGGGGCAGGATTTGCCCAAATCTCTCTGTCCCAGCCCCCTGGAGTGCAGGATTTGGGATTGAGGGCAGAACTCTGCATTTGCAAAGCAGGGACAGCAGGGACAGCGCCCCAAATTCCACCAGCACAAGGATCCTGAAACCCAACAGAGAAACCCCGCCAGTCACTCCGGAGCCAAAATTCCATGTTTAAAGATATTGTATTTATTCTGTTATCAAAAAAAAAAAAAAAAACTGGCAGAGATGTTCTTGGAGGAGGGAAATAAAAAACAACCCTTGAAGCCAACCAGCAAATTTCTGCTCCATCAGCTGAACCCATTTGAAAGTCAACACACTCGGGCTTTGTTGGAGCTAATTCCAGCACTTAGGATTTAAAGTGTGAATCCCCCTCCCTCGCCCATAAACACACACATTTAAATGTGCTCGTTTGAGTGTTTCAAGTCCTCTCAAATTCCATGGCATCCACTGGAAAAAAAAAAAAAAAGCCAGTCTAAAGTCAACAAAGCCCACAATGATGTTGTAAAAAGAGGTGCTACTGGGAATTCATTTCTGTTTTCTGTGTTACATCCAGCAGTGTTTGCACAATTTCCAGCCCTGAAGACACAGTCTTAAAGTGGAATTGGGTTCATCTTCTTTCTTAATTATCAGAAGCAGAAATGCAGTTTTTCAGAGTTAGTGGAGCTCAAATCAGGCTGCAGAGATCACACAAAAAGCTCCAGAAGAGCTAAATTTGATGCCAAAGAAGCGTTTTGGGGATTCAAGCACAGGTTTTTCTCCAAATTCACAATGACTGAAATCCAGAGAGTGGCTGCAGACAGCACAAACCCAGAGCTGCTGAAACCAGGGTTTGGCTGCCAAATGGAGCAGGATTTTACCTGGATGCTGCATCTGCTCCTGCCTCAACCTCTTCACCCACCAGATTTATTTTAGTCTCCATTTCATATCTGTGCTGAACCTGGGCCAGTTACCCACCTTTTTTTCCTCCTAGAAAGCACATGAATAACCTTTGCTACTAAAGAATAAATAATTCATGGGTCAGGGCTGCTTTCCCACCCTCTTTCCCACCTTCCCATGGAGCAACAGGGCTCTGAATGGCCCCAGACTTCCCAAAAGCTGCAGAGAGGGACTGAAGATAAACCTGAGCTCCCCCAAAACACATCCCAAAACTGATCTGAAAGTTCTGCCTGGCTGCTCCAGGTCTCCAGGGTGGCTGCACGGGGAATAAATGCCTTAAATCCTGCAGGGAGGATCCCTGGGGCTGGGGGCAGCAGCCACGGGTGCCGAGGATGAGCTGGGATCTGAAATGCAGGGAACTCTCAGAACTTTGGGGGGTGTAAGCCAAAGCTTGGAATTGAACCCAGGATTTGATCTGAGAGCTTGGAAAAGGCTCCCAAACTGAGGTGCTGGAAGGGAGAATGTGGATTTGTAGTTTAAAGCAGAGGCACTTTAAGTGGAGAAAAAATTTAGAGTTTTAGGGTTTAAGATCTAGAAAAAATAAAAGTATTAAAAATATGAGATGTAGCACTGGGTGCCAGGGTTTAGTTGAGCTGCTGGGGCTGGGTTGGACTTGATGATCCTGAAGGTCTCTTCCAACCCAGGGATTCTGGAATTCTGGGAATTCTGTGAAAAGCAGTTCCAGAGGTAAACAAGGAATGTAGGTCTGTGTGTCAGAACATGATTGGCTAAGAAAGCTCACACTGTAACATGGGTCCATAAAACAACATATTTAAGGACTGGGTCAAAAACATAAATATCCTTGTTGGCAGTGTTTTATTGGTCAATAACTCCCTAAAAGTTCTTGTAACTGAGGGTCTTGGGACCTTCTGAACCATGCTGTAACAACGTGAGCCAAACTCACCCTTCCTACCTATGTGGAAAATAAAAAAATAAACCACATGATCAAAAACAAGTCAGAGGTTCCATCTCTAACTCATTCAAAACTCCTTCAAAAATCCCCACAGGAATGCTCCTCCCTGAGGGGCTGAGCTGAAGGAAGGGGTCCCGCAGGAGTGGGGAGGATGTGGCTGAGTTCGAATGATGAATCTTGACAATTGTGGAGCTGCTGCTTCAAGGATTTGCTGTGGAGGAGCAGCTCCCGTGTGAGGAGGACACCTACCAGGGTCAGGACCTGCCTGAAGAAACAGAGATAAAGGGGGAATCCCTGGGGAATAAAGAAACAAGAAAAAAGGAAGAAAAGGAACTCAGAATTCCCTAGAGGCTGGTGAAATGGTGGAACCAAGACTTGTGACTGCACCACTGAATGGATTCTTTGCTTCTTTTCTGCCAGGATCAGGATTAAATGTGTGAGAGGGTATTTCTTGTTGGCACTCAGATGTTTATCAGTTCTTATCTCTGTCACACTCTCACAAACCCTGAGTTCTGCAGCACTTCACTCCAACAAACTAAAAGTGGAGCCCTGTCTCTCTCTCCAAGGCCTTTGAGGGATAAACTGTCCAATTAACAAATGACACCTCAATTATTTTCACTTTTAACCCAATACCCAACCACCCGTGCCCACAATGGGGACTTTTTTATCCAATGACACAAAACCACCCAAACCCATGGAGAAGAAGGTGAAGAAGAAGGAGCAGCCTCCACCCTAAACCCTCCATCTTGCTTCTATCTATTCCTGTATTCTAAACCCTTAAACTCTGAGTTTCCCACCCTGTGATATCACACACTTCTATTCAAACTCCACACCTTTAATCTCAGTTTTATTATGGAATTCTGGAAGCTTCTCCAGGCCCTCAGGTCAGTGCAGTGTTCTCTTGGGGTCAGTGCCTGGCAGCACAGAAAGTCTGGAATTCTCAGCAGCCAGGGTTCCAACAATTAACCAGAGTTTGCTGCATGATGGAGAAATTCCCCTTTCCCTGTGGAGAATCTGGAAGGTTCCCTGCAGGAATCCCTGTTCCCATAATGGGAATTGGTGGCTGTGGCTGCCCTGGCTGCTCAGCACTGTTGGGGATCCTTCAATGCCCCAAATCCCCCATTCCCAGTGTCCTCATGGTCACAAATCTCCCCTTTTGGATCCTTTCACTTGAAATGAACCTGATTCCTTCAGAAATCTGGTGGCCAGAGCAGGAGGAAAGCGCGATCGACACGTGATTCCAAAACATGGCCTTGTTGTCTTGGGAAATATCACAAAATCTCAGAATTACTGAGGTTGGAAAAGCCCTCCCAGCCCATGCAGTGCCAGCTGTGCCCCATGGGCACCTTGTCCCCAGCCCAGAGCACTCAGTGCCACCTGCAGGGGACACCTGCAGGGCTGGGCACTGCAAAGCTCCCTGGGCAGCTCCTCCCAATATTTCCCAACCCTTTCCATGAGGAAATTCCTGCTCGTGTCCAACCCAAGCCTCCCTGGCAAGTTCTCCTGTGTAATCCAGATTTCCTGTATTTCCCAAGCAGAATTGACTCCCCTTCCTGTTGCAGCTCTCTGTTCTTTGTAATGACAGAATTTTATTCTGTCATTTCATTGCCTATTATTTTAAAATAATGATTAAAATATATATCAATATTCATATTAATATTAAATAATATATTTGTAACATATAAAATGTATATCTAGAATATAGAATACAGAATATATTATACAATTATATATATTATATATTATATATTATATATTATATATTATATATTATATATTATATATTATATATTATATATTATATATTATATATTATATATTATATATTATATATCATGTATCACATATAATATATTATATAATGTGTATCATATATTGCATATTATATATCATATATTGTATATTATATATTTATTATATTTATTATATTTATAGACCATATATTATATGTTATATGTTATAAACATATTTTCTATAACATTAATATTAATATTTATGTTAGTATTGCTATCAGATTAATATTAAAATAATTATATATATTTATATCTCTCAAATAGGAATAATTTCATTTATAGTACCTCACACCACGGGGCTGCTTCCTGACTCTGGCTGCTGCTGCTGAACCCCACTTTTGAGCTCAGTTTAGCAAATTTTAGGCCAGCACAGCCTAAAGTTTAAGGAAGCCTGAGTTAAATCATTACCCAGGGTGGAAACTGCCACAAAACAAGAAAAGAGCGGAGTTTCTGGGGGTTGAGTTTTGGTTTCATCTGAACCACAAACCCAAATCTGAAGATGACAAGGTTGTTTAAAAGCTGCTCCTGCATTTGCAGCACAAGCAATGGGCCATGCTTAGCTCAAGATAAGAGTGAATTTTAATAAATTAAATCTGTTTATTCAGACCTCCAACTGCTACAGATATGCTGTAAATCTTCTTGCCTGGTGAGATTTACTGGAAACATCATGAAAATATTCCATTTATTGTACTTGTTTTATCACTTGTGATCTTGCTCAAACCCAAAAATCAAAAATTGCTCTGCTGAAATGGCAGATACCATTTTTAAAGCCTGCTAATCTCAAGGTTTTATTGCTCGGCATGAATTTCTAGGTTTGTTTTTATTTTATTTGAGAGGGGGAAAAAAAAGAGAGGGGAGCACAGAAATTGCTAATGAGCATAATTATGTGCTGCCCAGACTGAAAATGCCATCATGGCTTGCATGGCTTGGGGGAAGATTCCAAAATATTCCAAAATATTCCACCTTGTGACTCTGACAGAAGTGGGAACACACTTACCAGGGGTTTTTAGCTGCCTGCCAGCTTCATGTGTAATTAGCTAAAATAATAAGGGCTGATCAGTTAAAAAAAAAACTGGCACCGATTTAAAATAAAAAGATGTCAAGTCCACTCAGTCTGCACTCTGCAAAAACAAAATTCTGCCAGCAACTTCCTTGAAACAAATCCTTTTAAAATATCAACAGTAATGTGATACACCAGATCTAACAGAGAGAAATTTCACTTCTGTATTTTTACTGCTCCCTAAATGAGACCTCTAAAAGGAGATATTCACCATAAACCTGTGCTGATGACCTGATAACCAGGTGCTGATAACCAGTATTGCTGATAATCAATAACCATGTTGCTGATAAGCAATTTTTGATGGGGATAGAAGGAGATATTCACCATAAAATAAAAGGAGATATTCACCATAAACCTGTGCTTATAACCTGATAACCAGGTGCTGATAACTAATATTGCTGATAATCAATAACCAATATTGCTGATAACCAATTTTTGGTGGGGAATTTGGTGTTGCAGCTCTTCCCATACTTCTCTGGGTGCTCTGTCACCCACAAAAAAGTAGGAAAGTAAGCTATGAAAAGTAGATTTTTTAAAAATAATTTTTATTATTATAGTTTTATTAATTTTAAATTCTATTATTATTATTGTAAAATAATTTATATAGAATTCTTAATAGAAATTTTATAGAAATTAATAAATAATAAATTAAAAATAAATCATAAATAAAAATAAATTAATTTTTAATATAAATTATTTTAAAAATAATTTTTATTAGAGAAAATCTATAGTTGTTTATTATTATATATTTATTATTTATTATAATAAAGATATAATAATATATTATTATTACATATATACATATGTATATATGTAATATATAGAAAATACATATTATTATTATGTATTATTATTATTATATATTATAAGGAAACATGCCCTGCTTATTACCCAGAGTAAATAAGAAGCGATGAGGGCTTTTGAAATGAAATTAAATAAATAAATAAATAAATAAATAAATAAATATTATAACTATATAGAAATATATTATAAATTTATATATTTATATAATATATTTATATATTATAATTATATAAAATATTTATATTTATATTTATATTTATATTTATATTTATATTTATATTTATATTTATATTTATATTTATATTTATATTTATAAATAAAATATCCCAACCCAGCCCGTTTATATATCTACCCAAGGTAAGAAATTCCAAATAATGAACGGGGAGAAAGCCAGAAATAAAAAATTGCTTGGATGCAGGCTCTATCTGTGCTCCATTTGTGCTGCTGTGCAAAAACAGCACAAACAGGGGGTCTCTGTGGCCGCTGGGCTCTTTGCTCGGGGAGGGAGATGGATTACGTGGCTCAGCCCTCCTGGCAAGGAAACACACGGCCCCCACATGTCAGCAGAGGAATCCTCATCACCACTCATGTAAAATCTAATCCCTGCCTGTCATGACAGCCTCCAAAACATGGAGCACTCCCTGAACCACGGCCAATTTTTCCCCTCCAGGAGCAGCACTCCCTGCTCCGTGTGCGTGTTACGCCTCGGTGTAGAAATATTCCCACTTTTAAAGCAGAGATTTAGAGCTGAGAGGGGCTGGAAGGCAGTGGGAATACCATGGGATTCCTTTGGAGGCTTGACACTTGAAACTCAGAGGTTTTTTCCCCCTCTCCCAGGGGAATTCCCAAAGGCAGGAGCATTTCCCCCAGCCTCATTTCGGGATGTGTGAGTGAAATCCAGGACACAATGGATGGATGGGGCTGCTGTAAAGAAGCCTTTGTCCGAAATTCCTGCAGCACTAAGTCCTCCCAGAAACTGGATCTGCAGAGAGCAGCACGAATATATCAGGATGTGTGGTGAGCAGGACAAATGTGGCTTGGCATAAGCAGCTGCAGGGCTGCAGACGTGTGCCCTGATGGGAGGTGAGTGCTGCCTGAATTGCTGCTCTGCTCCAGAGGCACCTGTTGAAATAAAATACAGCCCAGGAGCACCAGGGGCTGGGCTGAGGTGGAGATCCTCAGGAGCACGTGGGTGTCTGAGCAGCAAATCATGGGAATTGGGGGTTTTTTCCAGGTAATCTATGGATGTTTCTGGGTTCCCACCAAAAGAGGGCTTGAAGAGGAGAGGATCTGAGGCAAGACATGGATGCTCTTAAAAAGGAGAGGAAAAACCTCCAGATGTGTCAGGGAATGCTCAGGTTGGACACGAGGAGGAATTTCCTCATGGGAGTGCTGAGCACCAAATCATGGGAATTGGGGGTTTTTCCAGGTAATCTGAAGGTGCTGTTGGGTTCCCACCAAAAGAAAGCTGGAGGAGGAGAGGAACCAAGGCAAGGCATGGATCTTCTTCAAAACCAGAGGAAAAAACCTGATGTGCCAAGGAAGGGTTGGACACCAGGAGGAATTTCCTCATGGGAGCACGTAGGTATCTGAACACCAAAGTATGGAAACTGGGAGTTTTTCCAGCTAATTTGAGGGTGCTGTTGGGTTCCCACCAAGAGCCTGGGGCTGGAGGAGGAGAGGAACCAAGGCAAGGCATGGATACTCTTCAAAAGGAGAGGAAAAAACCTCCAGATGTGCCAGGGAAGGCTCAGGTTGGACACCAGGAGGAATTTCCTCATGGGAGCACATGGGTGTCTGAGCGTGAAATCATGGGAATTGGGAACCAAGGCAAGGCATGAATGCTCTTCAAAACAAGAGGGGAAAACCTCCAGGTGTGCCAGGGAAGGCTCAGGTTGGACACCAGGAGCAATTTCCCCATGGGAGCACGTGGGTGTCTGAGCACCAAATCATGGGAATTGGGGTTTTTTCCCTTTAATCTGAAGGTGCTGTTGAGTTCCCACCAAAAGAAAGCTGGAGGAGGAGAGGAACCAAGGCAAGGCATGGATGCTCTTTGAAACAACGGGAAAAACCTCCAGATGTGCCAGGGAATGCTCAGGTTGGACATCAGAAGGAATTTTCCCATGGGAGCACATGGATGTCTGAGCAGCAAATCATGGGAATTGGGTTTTCTTCCCGGTAATCTGAGGGTGCTGTTGGGTTCCCACCAAGAGCCTGGGGCTGGAGGAGGAGAGGAACCAAGGCAAGGCATGGATGCTCTTCAAAACAAGAGGAAAAAACCTCCTGATGTGCCAGGGGAGGCTCAGGTTGGACACCAGGAGGAATCTCCTCATGGGAGCACGTGGGTGTCTGAGCACCAGATCATGGGAATTGGGTTTTATTTCAGGTAATCTAAGAGTGCTGTTGGGTTCCCACCAAGAGCCTGGGGCTGGAGGAGGAGAGGATCCAAGGCAAGGCATGGATGCTCTTCAAAAGGAGAGGAAAAAACCTCCAGATGTGCCAAGGAAGGGTTGGACACCAGGAGCAATTTCCTCGTGGGAGCACATGGGTGTCTGAGCATGAAATCACAGGAATTGGGGTTTTTTCCAGGTAATCTCTGGGAGGTGTGGGGTTCCCACCAAAAGAGGGCTGGAGGAGGAGAGGATCCAAGTTAAGGCATGGATGCTCTTCAAAAGGAGAGGAAAAAACCTCCAGATGTGCCAAGGGAGGCTCAGGTTGGACACCAGGAGGAATTTCCTCATGGGAATGTCTGAGAATGAAATCATGGGAATTGGGGTTTTTTCCAGGTAATCTGTGGATGTTTTTGTGTTCCCACCAAGAACCTGGGGCTGGAGGAGGAGAGGATCCAAGGCAAGGCATGGATGCTCTTCAAAAGGAGAGGAAAAAACCTCCAGATGTGCCAGGGAAGGCTCAGGTTGGACACCAGGAGGAATTTCCTCATGGGAGCACATGGGTGTCTGAGCGTGAAATCATGGGAATTGGGGTTTTTTCCAGGTAATCTGAAGGTTCAGCTGTTGGGTTCCCACCAAGAGCCTGGGGCTGGAGGAGGAGAGGAACCACAGCAAGACATGGATCCTCTTAAAAAAGGAGAGGGAAAAACTTCCAGATGTGACAGGGGAGGCTCAGGTTGGACACCAGGAGCAATTATTTCCTCCTGGGAGCATGTGGGTGTCTGAGAACTAAATCATGGAAATTGGGGTTTTTTTCCAGGTGATCTGTGGATATTGTTGGGCTCCCACCAAAACTGGGCTGGAGGAGGAGAGGAACCGAGTCAAGGCATGGATGCTCTTCAAAAGGAGAGGAAAAAAACCTCCAGATGTGCCAGGGGATGCTCAGGCTGGACATCAGGAAGAATTTCCTCATGGAAAGGTGCCACCTCCAGGACATCTGCAGGGATGGGCACTCCAAACCTCCCTGGGCAGCTCCTCCCAATATTTCCCAACCCTTTCCATGGGGAAATTCCTGCTGGTGTCCAACCTGAGCCTCCCTGGCAAGTTCTCCTGTGTATTCCAGATTTCCTGCATTTCCCAAGCAGCCCTTGGAAAGAGCTCCCCCGGGAAGGTTTGGAGTCTCCATCCCTGGAGGTGCCCAAGGAATTCCTGGAGGCGGCACTGAGTGCTGAGGACAAGGTGGGCATTGGGCACAGCTGAACTCAGAGATCCTGGAGGCCATTTCCAGCCTTAATCCTGGGGTTCTGGGGCAGAATCTGAATTACCCAAGTGCTGCTGGATAAATGTGGGGACTGGTGGGTACCACAAGCAGCGTTTTGATGCTTTGATCTAGTTTCAAGTCATTTCAACAGGCAGGAAAGTTCTTGAGAGGTATTTGGTATTTCCTGGTCACTTTGGCATCTCCTCCTCCTCTCAGAGATGGAAAATTCACAGAAAAACCTGGGCACTGAAACACCAGGGGGGAAAAGAATTTTATTCTTCTTTGCCTCGTAGGTAGAGGGTGAATTTCTGAGGGTGTTACAGCACTGCTTAAAAAGAAGATTCTCCCCTCAGTGCCCTGCACTGAACACGAGTTCCATGGCCCTGGAATCATTGTGGGTTCTGGTTTTCCTCCCCCCCTGGCTGAGCATTAACACTGGGTATTCCAAACTCACCGAAAGGTTCAGATTAACAGATTATCTGGAATTAAACAGGTACCACTTAGCAAAAGAGTGAAGCAGAAGAAAAAAGAAGTGAGGCCCAAGCTGGGATTGCAAGTTTTTTACTCCTTAGTGTTAATCTTCCTCTTAATGAGGCTGAAAACCCACTCAGCCTCAGGAGCTTGCTCAGCAGGCAGAGAGAAGAGGCAAAACCATTCAAAACTGTGATTTTTAGCAATATTTTTTGTTGAGAGTGTCAGAAATGTAAGGCTACCATGCCATCTGTATTATTATTATTATTGTTGTTGTTGTTATTGTTTTTGTTGTTGTATTTTATTTTTATTTTTATTTTTATTTTTATTTTTATTTTTATTTTTATTTTTATTTTTATTTTTATTTTTATTTTTATTTTTATTTTTATTTTTATTTTTATTTTTATTATCCTAATTGCTAAAGCATGAGAAACACCCAGAAAAGCTGAGAGCAGCTTGTTATCCATGGATTTTTTCAATTTTCTTCATGGGAAAAGCTTTTAAGAACTCCTAGTCAGGGTCAGATTTTGTTACTCCAAACAATTTATTACCTGTTCATATCCACATATTTAGATCCATATTGACAATACAGAGTTTTACAAGGTATTTAGAGGGTTTTAGTCCATAAATTAAACATTGTTTCAGTGAGATAAATGAAATGTTTATAGAGTCACAGTGATATTGGAAATAGAGCAATTGTTGGTGTGATGGGAAAGGAAAGGGGGAAAGGAAAAGGGGAAAGGAAAAGGGGAAAGGAAAGGAAAGGAAAGGAAAGGAAAGGAAAGGAAAGGAAAGGAAAGGAAAGGAAAGGAAAGGAAAGGAAAGGAAAGGAAAGGAAAGGAAAGGAAAGGAAAGGAAAGGAAAGGAAAGGAAAGGAAAGGAAAGGAAAGGAAAGGAAAGGAAAGGAAAGGAAAGGAAAGGAAAGGAAAGGAGAAAGGAAATGTTAATTGGACTTTTGCTCAAAGTCTCTTGATCCTGGCTGGCTGAGTTTAAATGCCAAAAAGAGGAGTCTAAGATCCCAAGCTGCAGAATGTGGAAGTTTTATGTGGAGTGGATTTGTGAACTCAATTTCACCTACAAAGGGGAAATTTTTTTGAATGCTGCTGCATTGTTCTCCATGGAAAAAAGAAAAAAATAACCTCACAACTGTATTTTAACTGCTTCAGTAGCCAACGAGTCAGGTCTTGCAAATAGGAAACAATTACTTGCACAGGTAATTATTGCTTTAGTTTGAATGTCAGCTAATATTTACTTTTCAACCAGCAGATTCTGATGCTTGCAGGAGGACAGGAGAAATTTGCTGTAGGCTCCTCTATTTATAAACCTACAGAATTTTTATGGCTTCTTAATATAGTCATGAAGCTGAATTTATTTTGTTCATTAATATTGGCTTTGCATCTCAGCATATCTGTACAGGCTTTTTTCCAAATGAAAAATTCATTTTTGCTTGGAGCAGCCTCGGATGAGGAAGGTCCTTGCCCATGGCAAGGGATAGAACTGGGGGATTTTTTAAAGATGATCAGGGAAGTTTTCAGCACAAAGAGTTGACAGTTTCTGATCCATACAGGTAAGGAGAGCAGAGGCAAACAAGTTTCTGTGATACATTCTGTAGGAATATATCACATTATTGTGAACTGGTGGCACTTATTAGCCAGTGAGAAGGAACAAATTTCCAAATTTTTGTTCCAAATGGCACCAAATTTGTGCCATTTCCAGGGCACGAATCAGCACCTAAATCAGGAATCCTAAAGCACCCAGTGCCATGAATCCTCCTTCTTCCAAAGCTAAAAAAAACCAAAAACATACAAGCACTATTTGTGTTTTATATACATTCAGTTCCTGATTTTTCTTACATTATTATGTCTTAAAATATCACAGAACAACCATGGCATTTAATCCATCATAAAAAAACCCCAAAAAACCCTGTATTTAATGTTATTCTTAATGTAGCTGTTGCCTTATGGGCTGTGCAAACATTAAAAAAAGAAAACAGTAATTCTGTGATAAGCACAACAGGAAATTGGAGGCTGCTGCTGATGAAACTGATATCCAGCTGGTAATCTGAGCAATGAACTCACTAAAGCTTTCCTGCACTATAAATTTTATTTCCTGGGATGTATTTAATGTTTTTGTTAGATTTTTTGGGGGATAGTGCACACTGGGGTCTTTTCATTTTAGAGTCATCACCGTGATTTTGTGGGGTGATAAAATAAATGCTGTGATAAAAAGCATGATGTGGGGGCAGAAATGTGAAGTTTGCTGGTGTTTTAGTGTCGGAATTTCCATGCAACAGGGGCTGTTGTGAGGCAGCAGCCAGGAGCTAGAAGGAGGAGGGGGTTTGAGCAGTGCCCACTCTTTACAAAGGCTGCTTAGTAACCCCAAGCTTGCTGTTTGTTCAGCTATTTCATTAAAAACCAGCAAAAAGCCCTTCTGGAGAGGGGCAAGGAGAGAAAGCAGCAGCCAGAGAAGGGGAAATGCAATTCCAGGGCACTGAAGCCTTTCCTCAAAGCGGAGACAGCGAACGAAAGTTACAGGGATTTTGTGAGCTGCTGCTAACCCCAAAGCTGTGACAGCCATTCCCTGGGGCCTGAGAGCATTTCTTTATTTGGTTTGTGCTCAAACGAGCTTCTGAGAGGGGAATCATCTCATCAGTCAAAGCAGCTGAAGTGCTGCTGGCTTCCAGGAACTTACAAATCCCAGAATCCCAAATCCCTGGGGCTGGCCCAGCCCTGCCAGCCCATGCAGTGCCAGCTGTGCCCCATGGGCACCTTGTCCCCAGCCCAGAGCACTCAGTGCCACCTGCAGGGGACACCTGCAGGGCTGGGCACTGCAAAGCTCCCTGGGCAGCCCCTGCCAAGGCCTGAGCTCCCTTTCCATGGGCAAATTGCTGCTGCTGTCCACCAGACATTGTCCCAGGGATCACATCTGGTTTGGCTGCTTTACAAAGGGTGGTTTGAATCACTTCAGTCTCAGCAGAGAAGCTTTGGAAGTTCTCCTGTGCCACTGAGAGCCAGACTCAGATGGAAGATTGGGATTTTTCAAATTCTCTGGGCAGGGACACCTCCCACTGTCCCAGGCTGCTCCAGCCCCAGCGTCCAACCTGGCCTTGGGCACTGCCAGGGATCCAGGGGCAGCCCCAGCTGCTCTGGGAATTCCATCCCAGCCCCTGCCCACTCTCCTAGGAAACAATTCCTAATTCCCAATATCCAACCTAAATTTCCCCTCTTTCAGTTTCACCCCATAGAGTTTCTGGAGCTCATCGCTGCCAGTCTCCAACAGGAGCACAGGGTGACAGCAGGTCCTGCCCTGAAGAAAGAGCAGAGATGGACACCAAACATCTTCTGGGGGAGAGAGGTGAGTCAGCTGTCCAGAAAACTCGAGGGACACAGTTTTGTCCATTTTCTTTTTAATGAGTTTATTTTAAGGTCAAAGAAAGCTGTTAGGGAGGAAACTTCCCCTGAGGCAATTCGGGGGGCTGGGGAGGAACTGGCTCCCACAGAAGGAAACTTGAGGAGAGAGGAGTGGAATGAGAGAGCTCAGAATCAAGGGGAAGGAAAAGCAGCAAAATAGAAACAATGAGAGGGTGGGCAGGGGCTGGGATGGAATTCCCAGAGCTGGGGCTGCCCCTGGATCCCTGGCAGTGCCCAAGGCCAGGCTGGACACTGGGGCTTGGAGCAGCTGGGACAGTGGGAGGTGTCCCTGCCATGGCAGGGGTGGCACTGGGTGGGCTTTGAGGTCCCTTCCAACCCAAACCATTCTATAATTCTATAATTCTCTGATTTCTGTGGTCAGAAACTTTGTAGGACCAATCTCCCAGGAAACTGGTTCAAGGCAGTGTGAAGGAACCTTCTGGAAATTTTGTTAGAAACCAAAGGAATGGGAAATGGAGTAGAGAAGGCCCAGATGGGTAAATTTTGAGTTCTTTTCACAGGTCTGAAACACAAATTAGAAACTGGATCAAGGACTTCCAGATGAGCACAGAAACTCAGCATGACCATGTAATGATGAAATCAGAGAGGACCAGGCACAGAATAAATGCAGTTTTGGGAAACCAAAAATATTGGATGCAGAAAAACACGGGAGATTCTCACTTGGATCCCTGTCCTGAGGCAATGTCCAGCCCCAATAACTGAATAGAGAATCGATTTGCTTCGCCAACCTGAAGACATCAAATCACACCTGGAATTCTGTAAAAATCCATTTCCTCTTGCCAAAACCTCTCAGCCATTTCTGTGCCAGAGGAGGAGGGCAGCAGAGGATGGAACACAGACCCAGGACCCTCCAGAGCACAAAATGTCTCATAATTTTCAGAACAGGGCACAGAATTGCTTGGTGCTGTTGAGAGCAGAGGGGAGATAGTTCTGGGGGGTTCCAGTAGCAGATGGGTCAGTGTCTTGGTTTGGAAAGCCAGGTGTGTGCTGAGGAAGGCAGGAGCCTCCCTTGAAATGGAAAATGTAAACTCCCTCCCTCTGAATGATTATAATTCTGAAATTAAGGGGCTCTCAGGCAAAGATATGGGAATAGGAATAACAGTTCTTTACTAGGAAAATTAAAAATACAAATGCAATAGTACAAAAAAAGAAAAAAAAAAAACACTGCCAGAGTCAGAGCAGTCCCTGTCCCCCTGTGTGTCATGGGGTGGCACAGCCCCATCCCATGGGGGCTCAGCCCTCCTGCAGTGCCAGCTGTGGCTCTGCTGGAGCAGGGATCCTGCACAAGGGGGGAGTTTTCCTCTGCAGCTCCAGGGCTGCTGGAGATGGGCCTGGGCTCCCTCTGGCAATGCAGGGCAGCAGAAGCTGCTCCTCTGGCAATGCACTGGGCAAAGGCTGCTGGGCTGTGCCAGCACCTCAGATTGGATCCAGGTAGGAATGCTTGGCTCCTCCCCTGGGCGCAGCATCTCCCCATGGGATGATGGGATTGGATCAGCCCTGCAGGGACACTCAGTGGCCATGGACAGCAGAGATCTCCTGCAGGGAGGATTGGCTGGGGGAGAGAGAAAGAAAAAACTGCCCATGGACAGCAGAGAACTGCCCCAGCTCTGACAGATGGGAACAAAGCACACACTTATCTTTCAGTCCAGGACAATCTCCTAGAGGATGGGGCTGTGGAAAGGCAAAAATCACAGAATTATGGAATCATGGAATGGTTTGGGTTGGGAGGGAACTGAAAGATCGTTTTGTTCCCCCCCTGCCATGGCAGGGACACCTCCCACTGTCCCAGGCTGCTCCCAGCCCCAGTGTCCAACCTGGCCTTGGGCACTGCCAAGAACAATTCCTTCCCAAAATCAGGGATGGGGCTGCAGGAAAACATCCCAGCAGGAAAATATCATCAGGGCTTGGGCAGGAGCAGAGCCTGGATGTGATCCACCCTGTTCAACACTGAAGGAGTCAATTAGAGGGAATTCAGGGGAAAAAAAAATAGGCAAGTCAATGAACAAAGATAAAGAAAACACGTCTTGCAAAGAAAAATTTGAGTGAATGGGGGAAGAAAACACGGTAATAATATATAGGCGGAAAATATGAATAAGCATAATAATCAGTTAAATATTTCAGAGCTTTTAATTTGTTTACACAGGCCTGTTAACATTAGCAGGAATTTCTGGTTTATTTCCAATTATTAAAAAAAAAAAAAAAAACTTGTATCAGCTAAATCAGACCTATGTGACTGAGAGAATTTCAAAATTTTGAGAGGAAGATTTTGATTCAAATCTTTTGGAAGTTCTGCAGAAGAGAATTAGTTGCTTTTGCAAAACACAACTTTCCTGGGAACCTCCAAATCTGTGAGGGGACAGAAGATTTTATTCCTATCTGTGCTTCCAGGGCGAAGTCACAACATTAAAGCTGAGTCTAACCTGGGAGTCCAACATCTAAAACATCTAAAAACCAACTAAAGGTGTCCCTTTAGATGCTTTTTAGATGTTTTAGATGCTTTTTTCTGTCTTCCCTCATGGCTCAGGTCCAGCCCTGCTTCTCTTGCCTCCGAAGTTTGGAGTGAAAAAAGCTTTAAAGAGCAGCTTTGGGCTCCTTTTGGGGGCTTTAGGCTCTTAACCCGGGCTGTTGTTCCTTTCAGTGGCACAGCCAGAGGTCACCCAGCCCTTTTGTCACCCTGGCTGGAAAAGAGCAAGAGGTTGCAGTGCCCACAAAGGCCCTTTGTGCCCCAGCCCAGCAGCTGAAGCACTTCTGAGCCCCCAGGTTGTGCCAGGCGCTGCCCAGATTTAATAAAGATATCATTTTTCTTTATCCCTTTTAAAAGTTTTAAACCTGCTCTGCCTTTCTGCTAATCCTAGCTCACAACAAGAATTAAGTGCATTGGTGATTAACCAACACGGAACCCACCACGCTAGTTAGTGCATTAGCTAAAAAAATCTAAAACTTAGTAAAATCTCTGCTTAGCAAACCAAAACCATTGTGACAGTGACAGAGCCACTGCCGAGGCTCTGTTTGCTGGGTCACACACACAAAAAACCCTTCGGGGGTGGCTTAAGAAGGACTGGGATGTTCCAATCAGGTGCTGCATTGTACATGGTGGCTGCAGTGGAGGAAATTGAGTGATGTGCACAAGTGCATTCATTAAATGCTCTGAAATATTTAATTTATTTTGCTTATTATGCTTATTATTATTACAATTATATCATATTTATTATAACTATATTATTATATTGCATGTGTTATATTATAATGCATATATAGTAATAAAATTGTATAGTATAAAATAATATGATAATATTATTATAACATTATAATATTATATCATTATAATATAGCATTATACTATAGTATAATAATATAATATAATTATATATTATACTATATTACATTATATTACATATATTATATTATATTATATTATATTATATTATATTATATTATATTATACTATGTTATATTATAGTACACATATTATATTTATTATATGTATTATTATATTATATAAAACGTATAATTAATTTTATATTTATTAATCTTTAATTCTATATTTAATATTTTAATTATATTTTAATTATATATTTAATTTTATATTTAATATAATATATTAAATAGATAATTCTATATATTCTATTCTATTCTATTATTTTGCTTATTCCTATTTTCCCCCTAGATATTATTTCCATATTATTTCCATGCTTTCTTCTCCCATTAATTCAAACTTTTCTTTGCAAACCCTGCTTTCTTTATCTCTGCTTATTGACATGCTTTTTTTTGGGTTTTTTTCCTGAATTCAGCAGCTCCTGGGAAGGGTCTGAACCCAGCCTGGAGAGTTCTTTGGGGTTGGCAGCCACCCTGGCCACTTGCACAACGAGGGATTTTAAGGCTCTGAAAACCCTTAAACTGATATGGGGGCAAATTTGATCATTTTCAGGCTCTACATGAGCTGATTTCCCACCCGTGGATGATCTGTGCAGTGCAAGAACTTAAACAGGAAAAAATAATAATAAATCTCCACAGAGCATTCTGCTTCGCTAAGGTGCAGACTGCAACACAATCCCTTCAAAATAGTGGAAAATATCTTGGCAATCAGACAAAATACTGGTTAAAAAACCACATCTGTAGATGAAATTATTACTGACTTTATTTATGAGCGATGCCTGACCAAAATTTAAAGAAATTAAGCAAATTACTTTTTAAATTAATAAATTAATTTAAAATTAAATTAATTTATATTAATTCAATTAATATAAATTATTATTAATTTTAAAATAAATATATTGCTTTTAATTAATACATTAAATAAAAATGTTTAAATTTTAAATTTTTTATTTACAATAATTAATAAATTAAAAATCAGAGAGAGTGCATCAGTGGCTTTGGGTGAATCCACCCCTTTGCCACCTGCCCAAGGTACTGAAGTGGCTTTCAGGGCTCTCCCAGAGATTTTTTTGGGGGGGCTCAGCCCCAGAAATTCTGGTTTATGTCACGAGGTGAATAAATATCCTGTCTATTCCTGAGTGCCAGCAGCAACTTGGGGGCAACAAAGCCTCAGTTGTTGAATTATTTATGAATGCCAACGTTATTCATTTAGTCCTGGGGTCTCCTCGGTGCTGTTTATGCACACAAGTTATAGATGTAATTTATACAGAGAGAGCACAAAGAGGAGAAATCTGGAATATTTCGCTCTGCACTGGATGGGGTTCAGAGCCTCAGGACCTCCTTGCTCGTGAACTCCTCTCACTCCTCATTTCAGAGCAGGAAGGCTCTGAGGAGTTCCCAAGGGGTGATTGATGGGAGCATTTTCACATGGCAGCACCTCAAACATGGCCCATTGCAAAAGAGACAATCTTGTGGACATTTCTCAAATTATCCCATTTTTTCCTCCCTTTAAAATTTTTTTTTAGTTCTCCTTAACAGGAATTTTTCTTCATTATAAAGCATCAAAGTGCTGGATGAGACAATTCTGAGTCTCCAGTCAAATTTCTGGTTTAAGAGCTGTAAGAATTGTGGTCATCAAACTCCAGACCTTCAACTCTCAGGTTTTTCTGGTGCAGAAAGAGGAATATTTTTTTGCAGTTCTTGTACGTATTTCTTTCATTACGAGCTGTAAACTCGGGCGTCAGAACATCATGAGCCAACCTCAAAGAGTTTATCATTGATAACACAAAATTTTGCTGCCATTTCTGTTCTTTACTTTTATATTTGAGGAGAATTTCATCTCCAGCTTGGAGCAATGAAATCAATCCATGCTCGCCTTGGGAGCCAGGAGGAGCAGTTCCATGTTTCCATCTGCTCAAACTCACAGGGAAGAGTTGCTAATGGGATTTATTTCGCCCATGATGCACTCACTTTTTACCCACTGATGCACTCTGATTTTTGATTTATTAATGACTATGAATTATTATTAATTTATTTAATTTTTTTGACATTTTGGTCAGGCATTGCTCATAATGGGATTTTTTTTTGCCCTACCCAGCTGTCCTCAATTCCTGATGGCTGCACCCCTTTCCTGTGCCCAGCTTTGGATTCCCTTGGATTGACTCCCTCACAAAAGTCACCCCTAGCTTGGTGTCCAAAGGCTCATATTTGTTTATTAAAATGCTCTCAGGTCAATATTGTGCCGGCATGGAATCCCAGGCAGGATTTTCCTGGAAGTTATTGGCATTATGCTCAATAGCATGATGCTGACAGCAAATTTATTGCAGCTTAGAACACCCTGTCAAATCCTGATTCTTTTTGTGGAATTGAAGGGCAAAACTCACCCTTGAAGAAGAACATTTCACCCTGAGGCTCAGCAGGCTTTGCACAGACCCTTTTTTCCCCCCTGTTCACCTGATTTTCCATATTTATTTATTTTTCCACTCAACCGCATCCAACTTTTTGGGATCCCTGGATGTTGTAGAAGGAACCCATGGATGCACCTTCAGTTTTATGACAACCCCACGACCCCAGAATGAATATCTGGCCGTGTTTGGTTCAGATCTTAAAAAGTTCCCTCATGTACAGTAATCATCATAATCATGTGGGCAGCCCCTTCCCCAGTTCCTTCAGCCCTGACTTTTGCCCTTTTTTCTTGATTGATAAGTGACAGCTTTGCATTCTGGGCCTTGAAATATATATTTACAGTAGTCTAAGAAATTTGTCCTTAATCAGAGGAGGCTTGACTTGCCAGCACATCTTTAGAATATTATTGAGTAACTCATTAAAATGTTAATGGCTTCTGTCAGGATTTATTGATCCCGATGTCAGCTTTTCTCAGAATAAGAAATAAAGCTGATTTTTATCTCATCTTCACACCATGCTGAGTGATCAGGACTTAAATAGAATAATGAGAAGGGCTTGAGGAGAATAATCAGCATTTATCCAGCACTTGTGAATACAGACAGAGCCCTTCAGATACACAAGTGGATTTTCTGTGGGGAGCAGAAGGAAAATGAAGAGGACATTTTATCTGGAACATTCTGCCAAATAATTTTGCTGCTGAAGCAAAGAGAGAAGATGCAATAACAACAAATGTTTCTGTTGAATAAAACCAGATTTATTTCCCAGCTTAGTAAAATAAAATTCTGAGTTCCCTTGTTGTTCGGTTTCTACTCCACTGAATTTCCAGAAGGCAAAAACATTTGATGTTGTCAACGTTTTTGGGGGAATGTGTGGCACTGGACAAAATCCTGACTGATCCAGGGAAGGACAGGGAGGGAAAGGGATTTGTTTTCCAAAGGTGATTTTTTTTTTTTTCCCAAACTTCTCATCTCAGGATCTTTCCCAGCAGGACCAACAAGGGGAAAACAGCAAATCCCACCCTGAGCCCAGCAGAGGCTTGTCAAGGGTCAAGATGAATGAAAAAAATAAGAGAGAAGAATCTGTCTTTTATATCTTGCTTTAAAAATTATGAACTCAGGACTTTCCTTGTGAGAACATCAAGTGTGGCACAGCCTGAGCAGGATTTGAGCTTGTGCTGGGAGATTTGTTAATTCAAAAGGACCCTGATATAGAAAAATCAGTTTTTCTTCAATTATTCCATTAAAAATTGATTTAAATAGCTGCCTACAAAGCAATGCCCTCTGAGCCTGGCACGAAGGGACTTTCCTAAATACCTGGAAGGTGAGAGGCACTTTCTGGCTGTAGGACTGGGGCATTGAAAATGGGCTAAAAACCTTACCTGGCTGCGTTTGTGCTGCAGGGAAAAGCCTAAAAATGTAAATGTCCGCAAGAAAAAAGGCTAAGCCTTCTGATACAAGAGATTCCTTGAAATCTTGTGCTCCTAGAGCACAGAAATTAAAATAAGAATTAGAAAAAATATCGAATTAGGAAAAAAAAAAAGTGGGTTTTTTGTAATCTATATCTAAGGCAAGAGTTACAACCAAGAGGGTCAACTACAAAAAACGCTGCAACAATATAATAATAATAATAATAATAATAATAATAATAATAATAATAATAATAATAATAATAATAATAATAATAATAATAATAATAATAATAATAATAATTTTTTTTTAGGACATACTGAGAGAAGCTGGTTCCTAAATCAGAATTCCTTGTCTGGATATTTTGAGTAGAGCCTGCAGTCAGGCAGAATTTCTAGGAGTTATAGCTATGAGTGATATTGTTTTGGATTTATTCAACTTCACCTTTTCATCAGATTAGCCAACATAAGAGGACGATGAAATTTGGCCAAGCAGCCAGATGTCATCACGTGCTTAGTGCCTTTTATTCTGGCATTTCCAGAATTTGAGACTCAAACATGGAAAAACCCCAAAATGATGCCTCGTTTATGTGACTTGCAGCTCTGATTTTCATTAACACTTTTCCTGTGACACTTGCCAATAAATCCTGGAATTGCTTGCATTCCTCTAAAAAAAGGAGGGAGGCAACAGCTGGGAGGATGCAGACCAGAAATATTATTTGGTGTGCGATAAAGAGCATGAAATCTGGTTGAAACCTTTATTTAACATCTTAATTTTTATGTATAAAGTGTGTAATTAATAATAATTTCTCAGAGAGGCACTTACATATTAGGAAATTCAATATGCCTATAAGTAATTATACATTTTTGTGCAGTCCTGTTCAAAATTCAATATAAAAGTTGCTCGTACATGGAAATGACTTTAGGATCAAGGTCAGGGTTTTTATGGAGTGGTTTGAGATTCCTCAGGATAAAAATGCCATCTAAATGTAAAGATACTGTTTGTTAGGCATTAGTGCTTTACAGACAGTAAATTTAATGGGCCTGATTTTCATTTACCTTTACAGTCAGATGAGGGATCTATTTTGGAAAAGTCACCACTGTGGGGAAAGAAAAACAATAGCCAGGAAATTGCTAATGTTAATGTGATGTAAAGTCAAGCAACCATTTCCAATCTCGTTTAAACTTTGATTCAGGCAGGGCCTGGGACCTGCGCTTCATTTTAATCATCTCAGCAGTCCCAGCAGTGGGGACACCACTGAAAATTAGGATTTTTTCTGCCTGCACAGAGGCCTCAGTCAACAGACTCCAAAATACATTAGCATTTCTCATCCCATCTTAATGGATGGATGGTCTTCTCCCAAAACACGGGCACGGAATGGAAATTTAATGGAGCAGAAAAACTTCCCTGGTGGAAGGAGATGGGGAGGGGGAGGCTCATCCCTGGAAAGAAAGAGGGAATCTCAAGGAAAATCCCACCTGAGGTGCTCTGAGTGATACCTCAGGTTTTAATTTTATATTTTTCACATTCTGTGCTGCTTTAGGGTGCAGTTCTGAGCTTCACATTCTGGGATGGTGAGCTCTGTGCACAGAGCAGGGAGACAAAACAATTCCTGCTCCAGCTGGGCACCAAGGACAAATGATCCAAATCTCAGCCCCAGAGCACAAACCCCGTGGGCTGGAGAGAGAAAAACAAGCAGGGTGGGACTGCAGGGGCTAAAGCTGCAATGGGACAATGAACTGCAAGATGCAAATGGAGCAGAACTGATCCCAGGGACAGACCCCGTGCCCGGCCGTGCATTTTGGGGCCATTTTGGTTCATCTTGGGTGCAGCCCTGGCTGGGCTCTGGTGCTGCCCAAGGTGCATCCATGGAGGAGATGCTTTGAATCAATCCCTGCTTTATTCTGTAGCTCTGCCCAGCCTCTGCTCTGGGACAGGTTCTCAAGGCATCAGAACAAGATGCCCACACTCCTTCCTCAGCCTGGAGAAACACCTAAAATAGGAGGGAAGAGATTTCTTGCAGAGGTTTCTCTGCCTTCTCCTGCCCCCAGGGGATGTGTCTTATCTTCCACAGAGTCCCAGAACAAGCCAGGCTGGAAGGGACCCACAAGGATCATCCCCTGTGTCAGCAATAAATAATTTCATCAAAGAACTCCCCACAAACAGAGGCTCCCTCAGAGCTGCCTCCCTCTCAATGGTGCTATTCAAATTATTATTATTGGTCATTTTCAGGATTAATCTTGCCAGAGAGCTGCTTGGAGTGTCTGCTGAAAGACAATGTCCCTTTGTGCCTTGGATTTAAAAATAAAGCACCCATTCTGAATTTCAGAGCATGTGTTTATAAATAAGACACGCTCACAGCCCATATTTTGCACTTTCAGTTTTTAAGTGCTGTGTGATCTCGAATTTGATGGGCTTTGGGTTTTTTCCCAAACACAAAGATCAGAAAGAGCCATTTTAGGCTGTTTCCAAAGTAATGATGTGCAACTCAGTGTTCTGCACGAGCAGAGATATTTATATATATTGTGAATATGTGTTTATCCTTCAAGCTTTGAAAGGCTGCTCACAACAGGAAACATTTACACAATCCTTCAGGCCTCTGCACTCTTTTGAAGAAATCATTAAAATAAAATTTGCTTCTGACACTCGGGGACTTGAAGAACTGTTGTGTGTTTTGGGGGCTCTTGGAAGCTTCTATTTCCCCTTAAAATTGGCAAGATGTATTTAGTTAGCTTTCTTTTATATCTATATCTATTTATATGGATATAGATCTATAGATATATATGTAGATACGTATATTTATATTTATTTACATTTATGTATATATTTACATTTAGTGTTTATATTTATATTTATATTATTAGATAGATAGATAGATAGATAGATAGATAGATAGATAGATAGATAGATAGATAATGTATTTATGTATTTCCCTAATAGAAAGTAGGGATTGGATGTGATTATGGCTTAAAGAGGGGACTGAAAAATGTTATAAATGTCTTCCTGCATGATCCAGGACAATTTTGTAGATTTTAGGGTTGGAAAGGATCGTCACAATTTTCTCTTTCTTAAAAATATCCCTGGATCTCCAAGCCTTGGGATGCCACACCCCCGTGACTTGCCTGTGTTTTACTTTGTGGGATTTGGATTGAATTCCGCTTTCAAGGCCTCAAATTACTGGAAATTTATCATATTCAGTGGTAAAAGTTGGTTTATTCCTTGGTTGATCTCACAGTAAGAACTTTAGAAATCACAGGCAAATGTATTTAATTGGAATTTGATGGGGTACAAAACACACCACGAATGAATGAATGCAGGAACACTTTAGACCTGCTGTTCTTTTCCAAGCTTGCACAGAAAATCCAATTTGGAATATCTGGATGGAAGCAGTTAAAGTGTTTCTTTGGGATGTTATTGATGGAAGAGTTTAGTCCAGTGTCCTCACCAGCAGTGCACAAGCTCCTGTTCTTGTCAGCTCCCCATGTCCATGGAAATTAAAAATTAATAAATAAAAATAATACAAATAAATAAATAAATAAATAAATATAAAAATGAAAATAATAAAATCAAATAAAAATTAAAATAAAAATAATAATAAAATAAAATTAAAAATAAAATTTAAATTAAAATTAAAAAGTGAAAATAAAGAAGTAAAAATTAAAATTAAAATTAAAATTAAAATTAAAATTAAAATTAAAATTAAAATTAAAATTAAATAATAAACAAAGAAAATTAAAGTCTCCTCAGTTTAAATTCTAAAATCAATCTTTGCCTTCATTCAGTAATTTACTCATCTTGACCTCTGTATGAATCTGACTCACAAGAGCCTTGAGCAACCACACCAGGAAAATAAATGCTGATAAATATTCAGCTGACCATGGCCTGGCCCACGTGGCTTGGCAATCATTCACCCCCCAGCCCAGCTTCACAGCCAACAAAGAATTTTCCAAGAGAACTTAAAAACAGTTTGCCAGAAAAGAGCGTGAGGATTGGGATTTCATGGAACACAATTAGAGATGCGAAAATGCTCCATGATAAAAATATTGCAAATTTTTTAAATTCAATCGCCTTTAGCTAAAATTTGCTTTGGAAGTTTTCCACTTCCCATCTGATTCCAAAAGGTTGGATTTTAAGGGATTTAAAGGGACCAAAATAGCACCTTGACAGAAGAGGGAATTTCTCTTTGGAGGGGAACATTTCCCAGGGAATGTGTGGGATGAACAATTACACAGCAAGATTTCAATCCCTGCAAAATTTGCTGGAAAAATTGCTGGAGAAGCCTGTGGAACACAACTGGATGTGTTCTGGCAACGATGGCCTGGACAGAGGGCAGAGTTGGGTGCTTTGTGTCCTGAAAACACTTGGAGATTCTGTGCCCATGGCCTGGAGTCCCTCAGGCCAAAGAGATCCTAAAGGGATCTGGGGGAAGCCTCCCTGAGGATTTTAGGGAGGCCCCTAAAAATCTCTGAATTGAGAGACGAATGGGACTTTTGGTTTTTGGTCTACAGGTTGTTGGTTATTTTTCTCTTGTCAAAAGCTCAGCATGCTGTCGGCACACCAGACTTAGAGTGTGAAAAGAAAGGCACCAAAAGCCACCAGACACACAGGTTCAAGGCCTTTTAAAGCTATTTTGTCCAATTAACTCTTAGAATGCATTTTATTTCTACCTGTCTACCTAAAATAATATCAATATATAATATTAACACCTAGTAACTAATTATTTGTCTGTTCACACAACATCTGATTGTGGCTCTTTCTAACCAATCCCCCTGTGCCCCCAGCACTGCAGAAAATGGAGCAGATGAGGAACAGGAAGGAGGTCAGACAGTGCCCCAAATCCTCCATCTTGTCTCCTACCCACCTTCACACCAAAAACCCAAAACTCTGAGTTTTTCACCCTGTGATAAACTCTGCCACTGTCCATTTCACACGCAGGGATTCCAATTCATCCCGAAGGCTTGGAAGCTTTCTCCATGGATGAAGGTTAAAAGCAGTGTTCTCCTGGGGGTCAGGACTTCTGCAGAGAAATATTCCCTGTGCCCTGGGTTCCAGCAGGGACCCTAAATAATTCCAGGGAATTATTTAGGATGAATTCCTTGGCATTATTTAGGGTTCCAACAGGGATCCTAAATAATTCCCTGGAATTACTTAAGGTTGAAGGGAGCTCTGAGCACCCGATGGTGTTGAGGATGTCCCTGCTCGCTGCAGTGGGGACCTGAGGACCTTTAAAAGTCCCTTGGTTCTGTGGCACTCACCACACCAAATGATCCACCCGAGCCACTAAAGGAGTTTAACAAGGTGTTTTTAAAGACATTTCTCTGCCTCTTCAGGTTGCACAGATGAGCTGGGAGACAAACACAAACTCCTCTGTCGGGTCCGGCTGTCTGTCTCTGCCCCGACACGGGTAGGGTGGTTCTTGGGTGGCACGCCTTTCAAAGGACGAGTCTGGACTCTTCAGCTTTTCGATCTTCAGGTTGTTTATTGTTTCTTATCTACAAAATTTTCTGTCTGCCCAACAGAGGTCTGATCTGCAAGGCAGCCAAGGGCACTCTGACCACCCACGGGGCGGTCATGTCTTTTTATACTAAAATCTACATACATGATATTTACCTTTATTTTCCAATACTTTTCACCCATGTTGGCAAGTACACTTTCACCATAAACCAATCCCCAAGTGCCAACATCACCACAGGAGATGGAAGACAAGAAGAAGAAAGAAGAAGGACGAGACACGCCCTGATCCCTCCATCTTGTCTCCATAACCCCCTGTACCAAAAACCTTAAAGTTTATATTTCACCCTCTAAATGTGTCCCTGTTACACCCTTCACTCTAAAGTGATTCTCTTGTCCTCAAACTGCTGTCACTTCTGTGGATGGATCAAAATCAAGCCACCAAACACTCTTGGCAACATTCCAGGATTTCTGAGACCGCCAAGGGTTCTCCTGGCATCTCTGGACATCGGGAGCGATGTGCTGAGTTCCCACACTCCTCTGCCTGCTTAGAGCACCCAAGCAGACAGAAATGACGCTGGAAAAAGTCTGATGGGTTGATTTTCTCCTCCCCAACCCTGCCCTGCATCCCATAAAAAGTGGTAATTGACATTTTAATGCATGACATGTCGCATTCCTTCATAACGCTGCCGTAATTGAATCCACGTGAAACTGGAGTGCTCTGGGTGACCCCGGAGTGTGCCACACACCTGGAAGCAGTGAAGTTCAATTAATATGTCATTGCTACTAATAACAGCTACTACTGAGAACCTCCAGCCAGTGGCTGCTCCAGGGGAAACAGTAATCCTTGGATTTAGGCAGATAATGTACAGTAAACACCAAGGAGCCATTGTTTACATGCAGTGCTGCTTTGGATCAGCACTTAAAATCTTGCTCTCTCTGTAATCTGCTTTTTTTGCTTTTTTTTTTTTCACTGAATTCCACCATTTAGTTCACCCCCGTGCTGTATTTGTCTGGCTTGGTGTGCAAAAATTTGCAGCTCCTAAAATAAAATCAGCTGAGGGCCATTAGTGGAGTGAATCAAACAGCGCCGAGACAAAGGCTTGTGCAATAAAAAGGGAGCATAAATCACACCCTTGCACAGAGAGAGAAAAAAAAACTGTGATAAAATGGCCTTAAGGATTTGATTTAATCTGTCAAAACCCAAGAAATTTAGAGTGGAGGGTTGAGAGTCCTTCTTTTGCTTGGCTTGTCATTAAAATGAAGTTATCAAAAGTCCTACATCGAGGAAATGGATGTGCACACACCAGGAGCCTGAATATTCCCTTCATTCATTTACTGGTCCAGCAGTAAATCGAGGTTGAAATTCAGGAACTGCTCCCTTTCCATGGGAGGAAAGGGTTGAAATTCTCCTTTTTATTTATTTCAGCATCAGGTCTGATGATTTCACTCAGTTGGGGTTTTGGAGACAACCTGTGTGTCCCAGGGGCTGAACCAGAGAGATTATTAAACCACTTATCCAGTAGGGAATCAAAACTGGTGGAGCTCTGGGGAACCTGGGCTGGTGGAAGGTGGATCTGGATGACCTTAAAGGTCCACTCCAACCCAAAGCATTCTAGGATTGCTCCTGAATGCAGAGTTTCACTCAGTGTGAGACTCAATTTTCACTCACTTGTGGCTCTGGAGACAACCTGTGTGTCCCAGGGGCTGAAGCTGAGAAATTATTAAACCACTTACCTGTGGGTTTTTGGCTTCTTTGTCTACCTCTGCCTCTGTCAAGGTTGGGATTGAAGCACTTGAGATGGAATTTCATGTTCAGACTCAAATGTTTATTATTTCTTATCTGTATTACAAGTGGTGAGTCCTACATCATTCTACTAACAAGGTACAAAACTGGCAAACCATCTCTCTCTCCAAGGCCTTTGAGGGATAAACTGTCCAATTAACAAATGACACCTCAATTATTTTCACTTTTAACCCAATACCCAACCACCCATGCCTGCAATGGGGACTTTTTTATCCGATTTACACAAAACCACCCAAACCCATGGAGGAGAAGGAGAAGGAGAAGGAGAAGGAGAAGGAGAAGGAGAAGGAGAAGGAGAAGGAGAAGGAGAAGGAGAAGGAGAAGGAGAAGGAGAAGGAGAAGGAGAAGGAGAAGGAGAAGGAGAAGGAGAAGGAGAAGGAGAAGGAGAAGGAGAAGGAGAAGGAGAAGGAGAAGGAGAAAGAGAAGGAGAAGGAGAAGGAGAAGGAGAAGGAGAAGGAGAAGGAGAAGGAGAAGGAGAAGGAGGAGAAGGTGAAGAAGAAAGAGCAGCCTCCACCCTAAACCCTCCATCTTGCTTTCTCTCTATTCCTGTATTCTAAACCCTTAAACTCTGGGTTTCCCACCCTGTGATCTCACACACTTCTATCCAAACTCCACCCCCACAATCCCAGTTCTGCCATTCCATTCTGGAAGCTTCTCCAGGGCCTCAGGTCAAATATAGTATTTTCTTGTGGGTCTGTTCCCTTCACCACAGAAAGTTTAAAATTCTCAGCTTCCAGGACTCCAACACTTCTCCAGTAAGGAATCAAAACTGATGGAGCTCTGAGCACCCTGGGCTGGTGGAAGGTGGAACTGGACAACCTTTAAGGTCCACTCCTGTGGGAAATGGATTTGTAGGGAATTCTGCAAGCCTGACAGAAGGCTCACACAGTGTGTGCATCTGTGTGCAAACCTTGAGACCAGAAATGCTGGCTTAGAAATGCCCTGGAGTAGGACAGACATTGCTGAGAGAGAAATGGAGCTGGAAACAAGTTTCAAAGGATGGTTTTGTAAAAAAGACTGGATAATCTGGAGAAACAGAACTGTGAAAGATGCATTGCAGTGGGACCCATAAGGGGTAATTTTAGATGTTTGGCTTTAAGGCATTTCCAGCATGGTGTGGCTAAAGCTGATAGGCCAAGAAACACTTATAATGTATTATAATTAGGAAATAATTAGCTTCTGATTGTGAATTATAACATATGTATTGTCTCACCCTTCTCATGACACTGAAAATTGAATAAAAGTTTTTAAAACTTCTCTCAGTTGCCCCATCTCTGGGTCAGAAAAAGGCTCAATCCAACAATGTTGGAGTCCAACAAACTCCAACCCAAAGCATTCTAGGATTGCTCCTGAATCCACAATCTCCCCATCCTGGCTGGGATTATGGAGGAGAATATCAAGTTTCAAACATTACATCACTTGGAAAAGAGTGAAAACACTGAAGACCACGGTGGTGATTCATGAGGAGCTTGGCCTCTTCACAGAACCCCTGTTTGCAGCATCAGACCTGTGAGTTTTTCTTGGTGTCCAGGCAAACCTCAGGGGAGTTGTAGTTTCTGGCTGGGTAATCCCCAAAGATCCCAGTTTTTATTGGAAATGGGGTTGGATTTGTGCAGAGCTGCCCTCCTCCCCCAGCACCTCTCATCACCACATCCATTTTATTCCTCCAGCCACGCTGGGCTCTCATCTCAGATTTGCCTGAGATTTATCTGTCAGCTTTATCTGCTCCTAAATTCACTTCAGCTCTGCAGCTGATTCTCCCAGGAATCCATGATAAATTATATTCCCTGTGTTTTTCATGCTCCTATTTCCCCTCGCTCTGCTTTTGTAAAAAGCAGTTTCCAGCCTGCTCTACTGACCTGAAATCCCACATTTATGGGTTTGGAAGCCAAATTTCCCCAGTGATGGTGGGCAAAGCAGTTGGGAGAATATTCCTTCATATTAATTACACAAATTTGGCTAATTCTGAGGGGTTTTTTGAACTCTCCAGTCCATGCTGCATTTTTTGAGGGTCAGAGGCATCGGTGGAATCAATCCCACTGTATTTGCACTGCCCAAGACTCCCAATCTATTCAGGGTAAACATTTCTCTGCCAATCCCCACTGCAGGAAGATTTCCCAAGATATGCTAATGGCACCTCCCCACTGCTGGAAAAACCCCACAGCAGAGAAAGCTGGGGGAAAAAAATAAACACAAAGAAGGTTCTGGGCTCAAAAGGGAGGAAAGAGGAGAAAAACGCACTCAGAATTTGTCTTTTGGCAGGAGGAGGAATAAAATAATTTCTGGAGCCACTCAAGTGACAAAAGGAGGGTCTGGAGACAACAATTTGGACCAGTTTGTGTTGGTGCAAGGGATCTACTGCTCTCTTCCCTCAGAAAATGAATGTATTGGGAGACTTAAAGGCAAGGATCTTGTTTAGCTGAGGTTGGTTTTGTGGAGAGCTCACCATGAGAAGAGATGATTCCAGGAATTTTTGGAAATTCCTAATAAGTAGGACAAGGAAACAGAAGGATAAATCTATATATTTGTCTACAGCAACATGAAATTTTCTCCTGTTTGGTTGTTTGGTTGTTTATTTTGGGTTTTGTTTGGTTGGGTTTAGAAGGATTTTTAAACATAGGAAAATAGAAAAAAAATTACTTTGAAGACATAAAACCAGGTTTTCTACTTCCTTGCAAATAATCCAAATCACAGCATCGTTTCCAAACTTATAAATTGCTCTGGGATTGGGCTTTTCCAAGAGAATGTGTAAAATAACTGAGCAGGAGGATGTCACAGGGAGATTTTAAAGGTACTGGGCTGGTTCTGAGAGCCTTTTTCCTACCTCAGACATAAAAGCTTCCTCATCCTGACGTTCCCCAGCTGGAATTTTCTTTTTATTATTTTTATTGGGTTTTGGTGGGGTTTTTTTTTCTTTTTTTTTTTTTTTCCTTTTTTAGATTTGGGATTTTAAGAGAAAAAGCAAAAATTAAACAAAGTTCAAGCTCTAAGTCTTTTTCAGAACAACATTTTTCCTGTGAGTGACCCTGAATTGATGAACTGAGGGGGAAGTTCAGTGGTCTTTGAGGGATTTCAAACTTTGATCTCCATCTTTTCCACAAAAAATGTGGAGAGAGGAGCCCACACTGGAGCAGGTTTGCTGGTAGGACCTGTGACCCCACAGGAGGCCCAGGCTGGAGCAGCTCCTGCAGGAATGATCCCATGGGAAAAGGGAGCAGTTCCTGAGGGACTGACCCCATGGGAAAGGGAGAATTTCCTGAAGGAATGACCCCATGGAAAAGGGATCCACCTGGAGCTGTTCCAAAAGGACTGACCCCATGGAAAGGACCCTCACTGGAGGAGTTCCTGACCCCATGGGAAAGGGAGAATTTCCTGAAAGAATGACCCCATGGAAAAAGGAGCAGCTCCTGAAGGACTGACCCAATGGAAAAGGGATCAGTTCTTGCAGGACTGACCCCATGGAAAGGACCCTCCCTGGAAGAGTTCTACAGGAATGACCCCATGGGAAAGGGAGAAATTCCTGCAGGACTGACCCCATGGAAATGAGAGCAGTTCCTGAAGGACTGACCCAATGGAAAAGGGATCAGTTCCTTAGGGACTGACCCCATGGAAAGGACTTACACTGGAGGAGTTCCTGCAGGACTGACCCCATGGAAAAGGGATCAATTCCTGCAGGACTGACCCAATGGAAAAAGGAGAAATTCCTGAGGGACTGATCCCATGGAAAAGGGAGAAATTCCTGAAAGACTGACCCCATGGAAATTGGAGCAGTTCCTGAAGGACTGATCCCATGGGAAAAGGGATCAATTCCTGTAGGACAGACCCCATGGAAAAAGCTTCCACCTGGAGCAGTTCCTGAAGGAATGACCCTATGGAAAGGACCCACACTGGAGGAGTTCCTATAGGATTGACCTCATGGAAACAGGATCAGCTCCAGAAGGACTGACCCCATGGATAAAGGGATCAATTCCTGCAGGACTGACCCCATGGATAAAGGGATCAATTCCTGAGGGACTGACCCTATGGAAAAGCTCCATCAGGAGCTCCCCCTGAGCCACTGGAGAAAATCAAGTGCATTTTGAGCCCAGGAAGAAGAGAGGAGTGGAGGAAAGTATTTTTTTTAAGACCAACCTTTTATTTCTCATTATCCTACCCTAGTTTGACTGGAAATACATTCATTTTTCCCCAAGTCGAGCCTACTTTGCCTGTAACAGCAATTCCTGAGCATTCTCCCTGTCCTTGCCTCAACCCAGGAGCCTTCCATGATATTTCCTCTCCCATATCCAGCTGAGGAGGGCGTGGCAGAGTGGCTTTGGTGGCAGAGTGGCTTTGGGGGGTGTCCAGCACCCAGGCAGGGCCCACCCAGCACAAGAGGCCCTGGCTGAACCTCTTGGGACAAGAGAGCGAGCTGAGCCTGGATATTCATTGTCTGACTGGTTTTGTGTGTAGAACGAGTTGGAAGTGGAGAGGGAGAAGATTTCAGCATTTGCACTGTGTATTCCTCACTGATTCCTTGGGCTTTGAGGTCCAAATTTCAGGATCAGCATCCAAAGGCCAAACACAGAATTTTAGGGGGCAGCATCTTCTGGGTGTCTTTCCAATGGTGACAGAGACTGAACTTGGGTCATCTTTGTTCAGGTAAGATTGAACCTATCCCAAATTCCCACAATAAAATATGGAAACCTTGATGATATGAACCCTGACTAAAGAAAGAAGGCAAGGAAAAGCAGCAAGTTCCTCTATGTGAAGTGAAAATTCACTTTTCCCATGCCAGACCTTCCCAATCGGCCTGATGGCACCAGCAAGGAAACTTTTCCTTTCCCCTTTCCTTCCCCCTTTCCATTCCTTTCCCCCTTTCCCCTTTCCCTTTTCCCCTTTCTTTTCCTTTCCCCTTTCCCCTTTCTTTTCCCCTTTCTCCTTTCCTTTTCCCCTTTCCCCTTTCCCCTTTCCCCTTTCCCCTTTCCCCTTTCCCCTTTCCCCTTTCCCCTTTCCCTTCCCTCTATTCCCAGTGTTTCTCCTGCCTCGTTGAGGTTGCACTCTGGGAATTCCATGCTGGTTTCAGCTCCTGCCTTGGAGATTTGGCTGATCCAGGTGCATTTGCAGGGCTGAGGTCTTGAGTTCCCAAAAACAACCTTGGCCAGAATTTCTGCTTTCCCTCTCCATCCCCTCCCTGCCCCTCGTGCTCCAGTCCCTTGTGAAAAGCTCATTCTTTACTTAAATTTCTCTGTCTGCCCATGGTAAAAAACCTATTTAGAAATCAAAGGTGCAGTTGTTAATGACAGCACATTCATTTGCTTATGACTGTGCTCAGAACAGAGTAAAACATCACATAATTAGGCATAAATAGCATTATGCATAAATAACATTTTCCATCCATCATTTCTAAATCATGACTAAAGTATTTATAAACTTTACCATCAAGTTTTACCAAAGTTCTCCTGACAGTCATTATATAATGTATTGAATGCCAAGCAGCATAAAATACCACCAAAAAAAAAGAGAGAAATGTTTTTGAATCAGAATTCCTCTATTCCTCACAGATCCATTATTCATCTCCACTAGATTAGTCACACTGCTCATATAAGCCAAGGACCACTGAGAAAACAAATCTCTGAGCAGAACTTTGAAAAAGTAAATAAAAATACTCACACTGACTTTTTAGAATGTTCAAAGGATTTCAGACAGATAGAGTAAAAATGATCCAGTGTGTGCTTTTCCCACTAGGTTTTTTCCAGTTTCTCCAGCCAAGAAGCTTCCTCTCCCTGATTGATACACTCCCTCTCCTATTCCCAGCTTTTGCCTTTTAAACTATCTCCCATACTTAGAAGAAATATGGTTTGCAGCTTGTACTAGCAGCAGCAAATGTTTGGTCACGAAACTTTGGGTGTCATAATTAATACCAATTATCAGAGCCCTATGAAAATACTTGCGGAAAATTCATAGAATTCCAGCTCCGGTTGTGGAGGGGGAAAAAAAAATGAAGTTGACCTTAACAAAACAACTTTATTCTCCTTAGAAAACTGAAATTGAAAACCTGACCTGAACATGAGCACTGAGAGTTTTTAACTTGGGCATATTTTTTGCAGATATCATCCATTTGGATCAGTCCATCAAGTCTGACAGCTCCTGCAGAGTTGCACGCCTGTGTTATCACTGCCCAGCACACACAGCATGCACCCCCTTCCGCAGCAAGGACAGCAAATCAAACCCCCACATTTACAAGTTTGAAGGGTAAATAAAAAGACCCCACAACCTTTATTTCATTTTTAAACAGCCGTATTTTTTCTGGATAGGAGCTTTTGACAACCCCCTCCCCAAACGCTGTCTGAGCAACAAGAAAGAGCCTGGAGATTTCCTTCCCTCCACCCTGATTAGAAATGGGATCCATGCCCCAGCTGGATATTTCCAGTTCATGCCCAGTAGAAATAATTTTCTGTCCCATTGCCAAACGTGTCCCATGTGGCCAGCAAAGGTTGGACAATAGCAGCAATACAGCTTCCAGAAAGGAGCTGAAAACGATCCCCTGCAGCCGGAGGCCTCCATTCTGCATAGTTTCATCATTCCAGCACCGAGATTCCACTTCCTTTTTTCCCCTTTCAAGTGTTCAGCTCGAATCCATCCTGCTGCCGACGTTTACGGCTCCCACCTTGTCTGAAGGGACACGGCACCCTAAGAAGGTCGATCCCAAAATCTTCCGCTTCGCCGGTAATCCTCAGGCACCGCCAGCGAATAACCCCACTGAAGATCAACACGGGATGGCGGTGCCGGGGCGAGTTGAACAAATCCCGAGGAATCTGTTTTATTAGCATTTATAGGATTTGCGTGCGTGAGCGGCTGTGTGTGTACAGCCACACTTGGGAGCGGTAGTTACAGGGGAGAAAAACACAAAAATCCGGGGGATTCCTCCGGGGACGATCAGCGCTGCTGCTCCTCGGGCTGGGAGCGGTGCTGATGGTGAAGACTGGAAATGTTCGAATATCTGACGGTGTTTTCTTTCCTGTGGAGCTCGCTGGGATTTCTCACAGTTAATACTTCAGCTAAGCACATCAGACTAAAGTTAAGCCCAGCTCTGTGCTCGGCTCCGCAGCCCCAATTTTCTCCCCCAACCTCCACCGAGGGGAAAAAAAAAAATAAATAAAGCAGGAAAACTCCACCAACACCAAAATCGCGGCACCGCCAAGTTTTTTGGGGCAAGAGTGACACTTTTAGGGACACTTTCAGGAGATGGCAACCCTCGTCCTGCTGCCCTTCCCTGGAAACAGCGGCTGGAGCGGCCCTGGGAATTCCTTGGGATCCTTGGGATGGGAAGGGAGCGGTGTCGGGGGTCCCGGCGGTGCCGCCCCCACGCCTGAAAGATGCGAAATTGCCCCAAAAAAAGGTGTTGGACCCCCTCCCTTGGAGGCTCGGGCTTGTCCCCGTGGCCACCCAGACACGGGGCACCCACCCTTTGGGCAAGGGAAACGCCACAAGAGTTTGGTTTGGGGTGGATGGGGGAAAAGAGTTTGTTTTAGGGTGGATGAGGTTGTTCTCACCTCTCGTTTTCCTCTCTGTTTTCCGTCTCCGGTTAAAAACCCAGGCAAGGGGAAAAAAAAAAAAAAAAAAAAAAGGAAAAGGTTGGAAATCTTCCTTTTGTTACACAGCTCACCTGGGAAAGAAACTCTTTCCCTGTTGGAGGGCTTTCCCCTCCAAGCAAAGGGAAAATGTTGTTAAGTAACAGTGGGGTTTGTGCGCGCCCGGCGTAGATTCCACGACAAGGTATCCGTGAAAACATTATCTGAATATTTAAGTAATAAATTGTTTTGTTTATTCTCCTGATTTATTTTCGTCCCGACGTGGAGTTTTTAGGAAAAGGGTGGCAGGGAAGTCCCTGCAGCCACCTCGGGCTCACCGAGCTGCACACAGCGAATCCACCTCGATAGATTCGGGCCACCCTTGCAGCACCGTGATTTTCTCTTTTTCTGTCGGGATTCTCTTGAAAACTTTCGCAAATCTGCCCTTTTTCCAAACTACCGCAATTTTTTTTTTTTTGAAGTACAACAATCTCCCCTCACGTTCTCCTTTGCCACCCGGTCGTTTATCTCTATATTTTGTTCACAGGACACAGAAATGTCCCACATAAATTCCTTTTCGGGGTTAGCAATCACGGAGCTCGTTGAATCGGACCCGTTAGGATCTGGCTTGATATACAGCTAATTTTCCGCAAAAAATAAATATATATATATAAATAAAATATTTTCCCCGATATATATATCTATTATTTTTTTTACCTCTGCTCATACGTCCAGTTTCGGCGGCGGGCGGAGGTTTCATTGAATTTTGAGAATTTCCCCGAAAAGCAGAAGTTTCTTTTCGATGGCTGATTTTGGTTTTTCGGTTTTGGTTTTTTTGTTGTTGTTTGGGGTTTTTTTTTGGTTTTTAGGGGTTTTTTTCCCCTAAATTAATTTTCGTTTGTTTTGCTCGGCAAAAAGTCCCAGCCGGAACACGCTCCAGTTAAAATGAAAATAAAAATACAGCTGTGGGTTAAATCTGGCATCTCCAACGTGCCCAGCAGAGGTGTCCCCATAGAGAGGGGCACGGGGCTGCTGTTTTCCCCTATTTTGCGGGTAGAAAGGGCAGCGCGGGAGGGGTAAACGGGGCACACCGCACATTTCGCCTTTCGCTCAGCTTTCCTTGACCTGCGAGCCTAAATCCAAACTAAATCCCACCCATTCCCTGCAGAAGCCGCCGTCCCCGGGCGCGTCAGCCAAGGGCCGGGCGCGGTGCCGGTACCTGAGCGGGAGGAGATGGATTAGGAGGATGGATTAGGAGGATGAATCAGGAGGATGGATCAGGATTAGGATACCTGACCTGATGCATTCGGGGCCATTTGGGGCAGTCCTGGAACCCTTCGGGGCTCCGCTCGCCCTCTGCTCGCCCCCATCTCCGGCCGGAGGTGCCGCAGGGTCCCCGCTCGCCACCCGGGGCCCGGGCAGGTCGCAGAGCTCGGCCTCTCCCTCGGTGTGAACGGGCCGGGCTCTCGCTGCTCTCCTGGGATCATTAATTACGGAGCCCCGGGCAGGTTGAAGAGCTCGGCCTCTCCCTCGGTGTGGCCGGGCCGGGCTCTCGCTGCTCCCATGGGATCATTAATTTTAGAGGCCCGGGCGAGCTCCAGCAAAGGCGCTCGCCCGCCGGCCAAGCCTCCCGCGGGGATTAAGGAGCGGGGCATTGTGTCCCCCATCCCCCTCGGGATGCGGAGCCGCGTCTCGCCGGTCCCTCCTTGTCCCTCCTTGTCCCTCCTTGTCCCTCCTTGTCCCTGCTTGTCCCTCCTCTCCTCGCTGCTTTAATCCCCACGCGTGGCCGGGCTGGCTCCGGGGGCTGGGGCTGTGTCCCCGTGCGGGTGGGACAGGGACACACGCCTGGCTTGGTGTCCCCAGAGGCTGCTCAAGGGCTCCCGTCGGGTTAAACCCTGCCCGGGCTGGGCTTAATTCCCTCACTCGGGACATGACGAGGGGCGCAGGCTTGGGTTTAGTGACAAGCTCCGCAGAGGTGGCCCTGGGCTCTCCGAGGGAGGGGGCTCGGGGGTCTCGGCATCTTCTTCATTCGCTCCATCTCTCCCCGAGCGCTGCTCCGGCAGCTCCGGGGTTAAGCCCCGCTCAGCGGAGCCCGGCGGGGGCTGATGAGCAGCGGGGCTCGGCCCCCTCCTCGGCGTGTGCGAGGGGAACGTGTGAATACATTTGTGTACAAATGTGTAAAATGGCTATTACACACCCGACATAAATCAGCGCTGGGGTCTATCCGAGCCGCGCGTACCTGCGCCTGTGTCCAGGTGTGCTTTACCCACACCCAGAATAAAGCTCTCGGGTGATTTCCCGGCGCTGGGGAAGGGCCCCACGCGTGTCGCGGCCCCACACCCCCCCTCCCCGTGTCCCCAGCGCCGGCCGGGGTGACGAGGCCCCCTCGGGGTCACCGAGAAGGGCAGCGAGGGCCGAGGGGCTCGGCCGGGAGCGGGCTGGGGTTGTCCCCCCGCCCCCGGCTCCCCCCGGGCCGGCCTCCCGTCCCCCCGCAAGCGCCGATTGCGGCTCCGCGCTGCATTCGGGTCCCTCGGAGGGCGCTGCGCGGGAGGACACGTCACGGATACATTATCCCCTCCCCTCTTGAGGCTCTCCTGGCTTTCCGCAGCCTTTGCTAAAGAATTAACCGAGAGGTCCGCTTCAGAGCTCCTTCTGCCCCTGGGAAAAAAAAAAATTAAATAAATAAAAAAAAAAGGCGAGGAAAGAAAAGGAAAAAGAAAAAAAAAAAAAAAGAGCGGAGATATCGGTGCTTTCAGACGAGGAGCGTGGCGGCTGTGATTTCCGAGAGGAGGGGAATTTTACCTTCGATCCTTGCCGAATTGCGGGAGGTGAATGTAGCAAACCCTCCCCTTGCCTTTGAAAGGCATGTCTCTGCCAAAGAGCTACAGCTTCGCTCTTGAAATACGTGACAAATAAACAAGAAACAAACAAAAAAAATTAGAGAGAGGAAAGATTCCTATCCTTCAAATTCTTTTTCTTTAAAAGGGGAGGAAAAAAAAAAAACAACAACAAAAAAACCAACCAAACCAATAAATAAAAGCAACAAAATCAATGCCGCGCCTCTGCCAGCGCTCGGACTTGTTTGGAAAGAGACAACAACGCTGAAGTGGCACTGGTCCCGAGGAAAACGGATCCTTTAATTTGACTCCGCATGAGAAGCGCATTTGGAGCCAGGCGCAGCGGCCGCAGCGGCAGGAGCAGCCCCGGAGCCCCCGCAGCCCCCGCGGCCCCCGCGGCAGCCCCGGCGCTGCCGGAGCCCCTCGGGCACGGGCGGAGCAGCAGCAGCAGCAGCGCCCTTGGGCCGCGGGAGCCCGGCCGGAGCGGAGAGGCGGAGGGCAAGGAGAGCCGCTGATCCCGGAGCGCTCCAGCCAGCAGCAGCCACCGGCTTCGACTTCGGCTCAGCGGGGAGCTCGTCGTGTCCTCGGCATCTCCGGGACCAGCTCATTTTGCACTTCGTCACTTCGTTCTAGGTCGCTCGTTTTCTCCCTTTTTTTTTTTTCTTCTTCTCTTGAGAGACAAAATGTCCAAAAATGGTTCAGCCTGCTTAGCCCAATGATTTCTTGCACGGACGTTCTATTTTTTTTTATTATTTTTTTTTAATTATTATTTTTGGATGGGGCAGGATTGAGTAGAAGAAATCGTTCGGTGAAGGGACCCCGGCGGTTTGCTCCCCGTTAAGGAGAAGATCGAGATCCGATTCCCAGCTGCACGCAGAGGACGGGGGTTGCCGTGGATCTTTCAGTCTGGCTTTCGGAGCCCTCGCTGCTGCAGGGTCAGAGCAGAACTGCCTTCTCCGAGCGGCTTTCCTGTCCTGCTTGCAGCTCCGAGATCGCCTCCCCCCTCCTCGCACCATTTCTGTTCTTGTTGGTTTTGTTTGGTCGGTTTAGCTTTATTTTTCCCATCCCTTTTTTGTCTATTTTTTCCCCCTTTCGTTGTTTATTATTATTATTATTATTATTAATTATTTGATTCGGGTAAATTGCCTTCCTAAAACGAAAATACTAACTCTGCCGACGAAATCCATGCCCCCTGCCATTCGGAAGAACCGGGTCTAATATGCCAGTGACATCTCCGCCTTGCAGCAGTCGCGATGAAGGAAAAATCCAAGAACGCGGCAAAGACTAGACGGGAAAAAGAAAATGGAGAATTCTACGAACTGGCCAAACTCCTGCCCCTGCCCTCGGCCATCACCTCGCAGCTGGACAAGGCGTCCATCATCCGCCTCACCACCAGCTACCTGAAAATGCGAGCCGTCTTCCCCGAAGGTAAAAACAGCCCCGGGGCTCCGGGAGCCCGCACGGAAGGGACGGGGACAGAGGGGCAGGGGGTGCTGGGGTGGGCACGGCCCCATCGTCGCCCTGGCAGGAGGGAGGGGATGCCCGCAGGGGTCTCAGAACGGGGTGAGCGAGCCAGGGGGTATTGAGGGAAAAGCGGGCTGGGAATGAGCCCGTCTGCCCCAAGCCCGGCGGCGGGGGGAGGCAGAGCCGGCCGCTTCATCCCCCCTTCCTCCCCCTCCTCCTCCTCCTCGGCTGCCGCTTCAGCTCCGGTGGCTCGGGGGTCCCGTCCCGATGAGAGCGGGCTCGGTTCGTGCGTTCAGCCCCGGACGAGGGGGTGGCCCCTGGGCACGGCGCTTCCCGTCCGGGCACGGCCTCGGAGGGGAAAAAAAAACCCAAACCCGTGTGGTTGTTATTATTATTTTGTTTTGGTTGGAGTTCTCTGGAGCCAGGCAAGCAGGCTGGGAATGAAGGCGCGGCCGCTCCGAGGCCCTGCGGCTTCTCCCGGGGACGGAGAGCGGAGAGAGGGGAAGGAGAATCCGAGCCCAGCCCGGCCCGGCCCGGCCCGGGGCTGTGGCTCCCGTGGCTCTTCTCGGAGCCACCCAGCAGCCAGGCCCGGCACCAATCCCGCTGGATTTGGGGGAAATCATCGCCTCGGGAGGCTCCTGCCTTCCCCCGAGCGCCCCTGGGGCCGCCGGGGCGAGGGGAGGCTGCGGGCCGGGGGCTGGCGGTGCGGCCGCGGAGCTGATGCGCTGGGCAGTGCCTGCGGGCGGCCGAAGAAAGCCCAGCAGCCCCGCTTTGTCATTTGTTTGTGCCTCTTCTCCGCACCGGGAGCAGGGCGAAGGAATTAGCAAATTCCGCAGGAGAAGGTCTGCTCTCCTCCTTAGCGCGGTTTCTAAGGAGCTTTATTAAAAGGCTAAAAAGAAAAACACGACCAAAAAATAAAATAGGTGGAGGGCGGGGAGAAACCTCCCCCCCCCTCCTCCCAACCCGAGTAAAAGCTTACCGTCGTGGCCATTTAATTCAGAAATTTCGGGGGCACGGAGCAGCCGTGCTAATTTGGGAAGCCAGGGCTCCCGAGCCAGCGGAGCGAGGGGAGCGAGGCGCTGCTCCGCCGCATTTTCCAGCCATTATCCCCCACCGGGAAATTTCCCCGTGAGAAATAGAGCGTCGTAATTTCGAGGGGGGCGGCGGTGGTGGTGGTGAGGGGGTCACTGGCCGGCCGTGCCTGGCGAACGTGCCCCCGAACGCCTTTGATTTAGGAGGGAGGGAGAGCGGCACGTTTCGAGATGCTGCTGGATGCGTCCCGGGCTTTTCCAGCCCTGCTGATCCTCAAGAGCAACGAGCCGACCCCGAGAGCAGGTTTATACCCAGAGCTCGGGTGTGCTTTATGTGTCTGTCTTCCCTAAACAGGCCGGGCGTGCGCTTCCGCACACTCTGCTTATTAAGGGCAACGTTTAAATGCATACAGCGAATTCCTGATCTTTCATCGTTTTAAGTACGGCTGGAAATACATTTAAAACCAAAGCTTTGCATCCAGGGATGACAGGCCGGGGGGAATTGCCTCCTCCGGACCCCGAGCCCTGCGTTTAATGCCTGGGAGGGTGCAGGGGAAAGGGGGGAGCCGGGCAGAGGCGGCTGCCGAAGGATTTTTTTAGGGGGGGTTTCTTCCACACAGTCCCGCATCACCCGAGCTTCCCTCTCCCTCGGGATTTGCCTGTGGAAAGAGAGGAAGGGGGGTCCCCATCCGTCCGTCCTTCTGTCCGTCCTCCCCCCCCCCCCCCTCACAACTGGTTTCCAGTTGGCTTTACTGGGAGGGGAAACAGCCCAGAGAGGCGTCCCGTCTTCAACCCCGGGCCAGCCAGAGCCGGGGGATGAACGCACGGCCAGGGCCGGAGCCGGTGGGTCCCGGGCGGTGGAATGAAGGCGGGCACACCGCAGCACCCCGGGCTGCCCCAGCCGTCACCCTCTGGGGCTCAAGGGGGTGCCAGGGTGCGGGGGACAGGTCTGAGACACAACCAGACGCGTGCTAGGCCCGGACTAACTGCGGCCAGCCCGGGCAGGAGCGCTGCTCGGCTGCGGACCTGGCTGCCAGCTCCGTCTGGGCTGGAGGGAAAGAGAGAGAAAGAAAGAGAGAGAGTTGTGGTTTTAAACCCCTCGGTGGAGGGCTCACCCCCTGGTTTCCAGACGTAGTTTAGGAAAAGTTTGAGCCCCTCAGCGAAGGTGGCTGATCCCGACAGGGCTTGGGACAGGTTTCCTGCTTTTCCCGAAGATGGACCGAACCCGCTCAGGCTCCAGAGAGCCAAAGGGGATTTGTACCCCGGCTCCTTTACCCCAAGCACTGCAAGGGACAAGTTCGGGCTGCGAAATCCCAGATTGTGCCCTGCGGTACCGCTGCGACCTTGAGATTCAGGAGTTAAAGTCAGGACACAGCAGCCTCCAGCCTCCCGTTCTCTAACACCGTCTTCTCTCGTGTTTTCTTTTTCTTTTGGTTTTTTTTTTTTTGTTTTGTTTTTTTTGGTTGTTGTTATTGCCACGGCTTTGTTGCTGTAGAACAAAAACACACCACGAGTCGTCTTCTGCCTCCGCTGTCAGTATTTTTTTATTTTTTATTTTTATTTTGAAAATGAGTTAATGAAGGAAAGAGAGGCGAGAATGAACCGCGTTTAAAAACTGCGATTCTCTGCCCCCCGGTTACGACAGACTGGTGAAATCGTCACCCTCTCCCTCCCCCATCCCCGGCGCAGTGTCCAAAACCGATTATGAAATTGGACATTTATGGTTGTTTCAACCGGATGGGAGCCAGCTAATTAATATGTGACCCAAAATACAATGTGCGCAATAGAAAATAATCTGAATAAAGTGACGGAGCGGTAGATTTCAGACCTTCCTTATTCCGAGAGGCAGACAATAGAAATTACTAGGAATATTCACAGCCCTCGGTCCCCATTTAAACCTGGCCACGAATGTAAATTTTAAGAAAATCAAGGCGAATCGCAGCCATTTCATCTGATGGTCACACGCGCTCGGAAAAGGTTCGTTAATGAATTAAACAAATAAATAAAGAGCGAGGCGTGGGTAATCCCTTCTTGGAAAGCCAGCCCCTATTGTACTAACCACTAACAGTGACATTAAAGGTCTTACTAAAACAAAAGTGCTTTTTTTAGGCTTTTCCCGGGGCCGTTCCCAGGCGGCGGGAGCCGCGGCCCCGCGGTGCGGGGACGGGCGGCGGGGTCGCTCCGGTCTCTCCCGGCCGGAGGGAGGGAGGGAGGGAGGGAGGGAGAGGAAGGGCGGGGGTCACCGCCGTGGGTCTGCCCGTGACCTCCCCGTCTGCAGGACGGCCGCTTTGGGGCCTCTTAACGCGACCTGGTGGGCTGGGCTCGGCGGGGAGAGCCGGGTTTGTGCGGGTGTCCTGGGGGGCAGATTTGTTAGAATGTTTTTTCCTCACTTTTCTTTTTTCTTTTCAATTTTTTTTTCTGGGAGTTCACCCTTTTTAAAAAAAAATATTTTATTTTATTTTTATAAATAAAAGTCTTGATCTTTCCGCCCGTCCTTCCCACCGCCCAACCCTCGGCCACCTTCCCGGCGCTGAGCCCGCAGAGAGGAGCGGGCGGCCCCGCACGTCCCTGCCCGGACTTGCTCCTTCCCAGACCCGCCCCGACCTGGGGGTTTCCCCTCTCTCAGGGGTTCCCCTGGCCGGGTCCGGGTGTTCCCCGCTGGCTCCGCACCCAGCGGTGCCGTCGGGGCTGAGATTCCCTCGGTCCGCGCTGCAGACGGGGCTTGGTGTCAGCGCTGCCCTCGCACCCTCCCCACGGGGCGACAGCGGAGCCTCGGAGCTCAACCAGGGGCACAGAGCTCGGTGGAGCTCAGCCAGGGACACAGAGCTCGGTGGAGCTCAACCAGGGGCACAGAGCTCGGTGGAGCTCAACCAGGGGCACAGAGCTCGGTGGAGCTCAACCAGGGGCACAGAGCTCGGTGGAGCTCAACCAGGGGCACAGAGCTCGGTGGAGCTCAACCAGGGGCACAGAGCTCGGTGGAGCTCAACCAGGGGCACAGAGCTCGGTGGAGCTCAACCAGGGGCACAGAGCTCGGTGGAGCTCAACCAGGGGCACAGAGCTCGGTGGAGCTCAACCAGGGGCACAGAGCTCGGTGGAGCTCAACCAGGGACACAGAGCTCGGTGGAGCTCAACCAGGGGCACAGAGCTCGGTGGAGCTCAACCAGGGGCACAGAGCTCGGTGGAGCTCAACCAGGGACACAGAGCTCGGTGGAGCTCATCCAGGGGCACAGAGCTCGGTGGAGCTCAACCAGGGACACAGAGCTCGGTGGAGCTCCGGGGCTGCCCCACGGGAATGTCCCCGAGGCTCTCCCAGTCGAAGGAGGCACAACCGCGCTGGGGAAACCCCAAAAAGCAGAGTTGGCTGCGAGCCCCCAGGGTTTGCCCTTGTTCCTTGTGAAGGCTGCGGGACCTTGCGCTCCGCGGAACAGCCCAGCAGACACAAAGGAAATAGTCCAAGTTACAGGGCAACCCGATACTGAACGTAATACATGGCTGAGTAATTCTTTTAGCAGAATCCCGAGCTGAAAAGCTACCGGGCTTTCAAATGTGTGTGCGGACGGACTTCTGTATGCCGAGAGCAAAGGTGGGAGTTATTCCCAAATATTTCTAGATCTTATTACAGTTCCACTCACCCCGCTGGCTCCCTGGAAACCGGGAAATGTACAAACGGCACAAAGTGAGTGCTGAGGTACTTTGAAAAACAGCCAGAGGTGTCAAAAGGGACAGAGACGGATTTTGTCCGTGTTTGCCACAGGGCGCGTTTGTACGAAAATCCCCCAGTTTTTCAACGGTAAAAGCAGCAGGAATTTTGGGGTGTTTGTTTAAAACCCCCTCTGATTCCGAGCCGGAGCTGCCGGAGCCGCCTCCCGGTGCCCGGAGGGGTCCGGCGGGCACAGCCGCACTCGGGGCCGGGGTTGACCCTGCCCGGGATCCCGCTCCTCCTGCCGGGCCCGGGGGGAACAGACACCGGTCCGAACACCGGCAAAAGCAGGAGAGAGGCTCATCTCGCCCGTGTCTGCTGCGGCAGAGTGCCAGAAAAGCGGAGGTTGAGCCTGGGACTGGCCAGACACCTTCCCGCAGGGGCTCTGGGCTCTGCCGCTGAGCCCAGCCCCGGCTCTCCCGGCTCCCGCTACCGGAATTCCCTCGGATCGCTGGATCCGGGTGATCCCCGAGCCTCTGGCACGGCAAAGGAGCCGCGCTGGGGCCGGGCCACCCCCACGGGTGTTCCCAGCGTTTGCGGGGAGGATGCTCCATTCCATTCCGGCTGGGAATTCTCTCTCGGGCCGGGGAATTCCTGCTGCGAGGGGACATCTGGAAATGTCCCCTTCCAAAGCGCCCCGTGTGGGACACCCGGCAGCGTCCCCAGGCAGGGATCGCCTCCCATCCCCGCCAAGGAGCGGTGCAGAAAGGCTCGCTGTGGATCCGCAGGGATTTTGGCCTCGCTCCAGGCAAGGGAGTGAATTTGGGAGTTATTTCCCGGCCGGGCAGGAGCAGCCAGGCCCAGCCTATGGCATCCATACATTTACAGGAACGCGCGTTCGCAAATGGCTCGGAGGAGAAGTTAATGGGCGTTAGTCCCTTATTCGAATGTAAGGTTTTATTCGTTTCGTTTTCACCTTTAAAGCGATCTGCTGGCGGATTAAATGATAAAATCGCCGGCTTTAAAATAAGCTCAGACGAATGCCAGGCTGATCCACCGAACGTGTTTACGTTTGATGCGCGTTCGCGATTCCGACTCCAATTTAAAATTCCTGAGGGAGCGAATCTGAGCAGGTGACATTTTTTTATTCCGGGCTAGGAAAGAACCTCAAAACCCGTGCAGATTTTGGGATGCTGAGAAAGGACAGGACGGAGCGAATTGTCTCGCACGGGTGGGGCAGAGACGCCGCTCGTTCTTGAAGGGTTTCGTGAGAGCTCAGGGAATAAATCTGCTCCGCCTTTGGGAATGGAACTGCTCAGGGCAGTTTTTACACCTCTCTTTGTAGGTTTGCAGTGTCATAATTCGAAATTTGTAATGAGTAAATCGAAATAAGGGCAAACCCCGCGGCACAGGGACAGACTCTGGAGTTTGTGTTTGTTGCCGTCTCGGGAAAGAAGCTGCAGGATAACTCCGCCATTCCCAAACTTTCTCTCCCGCGAAACAAAAAAGCCTTTCAGCAGAAAGGACATTTTTGCCGTATCTCTGGAAATCTAGGAGGCTTTCCCAAACGGAGAATTGGGGAAAGGCGGAGAAAAGCGCGAATTTTCGTTTGGCTTTCCCGAACAATTTTCCCAGCGCTTCTTTCAGAGCGGGGAAGGCAAAGGGGAAAACGAGGGCAATTCCCGGGATTTGGGGAGACGGACACGGGGTGCGGATGCAGACCCCTCTTTTTGGGTGCTGCTGCTGCCTCGGGACGGCGAAAAGGAGGGGTCAGGGCCGGCTTAGGTGCCCGGTGTCCCCTGCCTGGCATGGGAAGATCCTCAGCGCTTTCCCGGCGGGAAAGGAATCAAAACTCGGGGGAAGCACCGCGTTCCTCCAGTGGGAGATCCTGCCCACCCCAAGGGATGTCCCAAGAGTGGAGAGAAATCCCCCCATCATTCCCGGGCCGGGTTTAAGTGCCCAGAGCACAAACGGATCCGGAATCGCGGGGCTGCAGCTCAGGGCAGGAATTTCTGCCAGTTTTCCCTCCCTCTCCGGAGGCACAGCCGGCAGAAAGGAGATTTCTTTGGAAGCCTCTGGGCGGCCAGAGGGCACCGGGGGAAGACGCGGGGCTCGGTTTCATAGCGGGGCATTCGCGAAACGGGCCGGAATTCCAGGCTGGCAGCACCGAATCATCCAGGGCTAGGGGCCAAAAAAACCCTTTTTGGGTTTTGAGGCCTCCCCGAAGCCCAGGGTTGTTGTTTCGCTCCAAAAACGAGGCACCAAACGGATGTGGTCGCGTCCTTCCCTTCCCCTCCATCCCTTGGGGACAGTGACCCCTCTGTCACCGGGTGGCGGCCTCGGCTCCTCGGGGAGCTCCTGAAAGGTTCCTTGGGGAGCTGCTGAAAGGCTCCTTTTTACCCTGGAAGCCAAAATCAACCAACGAACCCCAGCCCCGCCGCCCCTCCTGGCCCCAAGGCAGCTCCGTCAGGAACCGTCCCCTGCCCCGAGGCGGGCTCGGCTGTGGGCTCGGCTGTGGGCTCGGGTTTGGGGTCAGGCTGTGGGGTCGGGTGTGGGGTCGGGTTTGGGCTCGGACTGTGGGGTCGGGCTATGGGCTTGGGTCAGGTTTGGGGCCGAGCTGTTGGCTCGGGTTTGGGCTCGGGCTTTGGGCTCGGGCTGTGGGCTCGGGTTTGGGGTCAGGTTGTGGGCTCGGGTATGGGATCGGGTTTAGGCTCAGGCTGTGGGGTTGGGTTTGGGCTCGGGCTGTGGGCTCAGGTCGGGTTTGGGGTCAGGCTGTGGGCTCGGGTTTGGGGTCAGGTTTAGGCTCAGGCTGTGGGGTTGGATTTGGGCTTGGGCTGTGGGGTCGGGTTTAGGCTCGGGCTGTGGGGTCGGGTTTGGGCTCGGGCTGTGGGATCAGGGCCCGATAGGGCCAGGGGATGAAGCTCTGTCAATCCCGTCCGTTCTCAGGTGAAATTGGGGTGGTTTATTTCCAATCGAGCTCCTCTTTAACCTCTTTTCCTCTTCCTTGTCCACCTCGGGGGTGGCCGCTCACAGGGGCAGGGTCAGGGACGGGGACAGGGACAGGAACAGGGACATGGACAGGAACAGGGACATAGACAGGGACAGGGACAGGGTCAGGGACAGGGACAGGGACAGGACAGGGACAGGGACAGGGACAGGGACAGGAACAGGGACAGGGACAGGAACAGGGGCAGGGGCAGGGACAAGGACATGGACAGGGACATGGACAGGAACAGGGGCAAGGGCAGGGGCAGGGACATGGACAGGGACAGGGACAGGGACAGGGACAGGGACAGGGACAGGGGCAGGAACAGGGACAGGGACAGGGACAGGGACAGGAACAGGAACAGGGACATAGACAGGGACAGGGACAGGGTCAGGGACAGGGACAGGACAGGGACAGGGACAGGGACAGGGACATGGACAGGGACAGGGACAGGAACAGGAACAGGGACATGGACAGGAACAGGGACATAGACAGGGACAGGGACAGGGTCAGGGACAGGGACAGGGACAGGACAGGGACAGGGACAGGGACATGGACAGGGACAGGGACAGGGTCAGGGACAGGGACAGGGACAGGGACAGGGACAGGGGCAGGGACAGGGGCAGGAACAGGAACAGGGACATGGACAGGAACAGGGACATGGACAGGGACAGGGACAGGAACAGGAACAGGGACAGGGACAGGGACAGGGTCAGGGACAGGGACAGGGACAGGACAGGACAGGGACAGGGACACGGACAGGGACAGGGACACAGACAGGGACAGGGACAGGGACATGGACAGGGACAGGGACAGGGACGATGCAAGGACAGGACGGGCCCGGTGGGCGATGGGAGCAGCTGCAGCCGCGTCCCTGCAGGAATTCCCTCCGGGAATTCCGGGAAGGCGCATCCGCGGGGATGCTCCGCTCCAGAAAAAGAACAATTCCTCCCCAAAAACTGCGCGGGGAAGGGACTCGGCCTTTGCCACCGTGGCAGGAGGGGGAGCGCGGGCAGGGCAGGGGGGACAGCTCGGGCTCCGCTGCCTGCTCTGACCAAATCCTTGGGGTTTTTTGTAGGTCTGGGCGACGCCTGGGGACAGCCGAGCAGGATCGGCCCTTTGGATAACGTGGCCATGGAGCTCGGATCCCACTTGCTTCAGGTAGGGCACATGGACAACCCGGGGGTGAGGGGCTGCCTCTCCTTTTCCTCCTCCTCCTCCTCCTCCTCCTCCTCCTCCTCCTCCTCCTCCTCCTCCTCCTCCTCCTCCTCCTCCTCCTCCTCCTCCTCCTCCTCCTCCTCCTCCTCTCGCACCACCACAGCAGCCTGGCTGAAGCCTTCATCTCGTCGGGCTGGGAGAGCAGAAAACCAGAGGCACCAACCACTTAAATTCCAAATATTTCACGATTTTTCGCCTTTGGCATCGGCCGAAGCAAGAGGCGCTTGTCCTCTCTGTGCAGGCCCAGCTCGCCCAGCCCAAAAAGTGGCGGGGATGTCCCCAGGGAGCCCCCGGGGGAGGGGACAGGCGCTCCCCGGTGGTGGCACCGGGAAGGGGACAACACCTGCATTGGATCTCCTGGGACTTTAGCGCCTGAACGTCCCGCTGTTCACAACCCCGGTGATCTGCTCTGGAATTCCTCTGAGTTCTGAATTTAGGAAGTCGCAGCCGGGGCGGGGGTGCCAGGAGGAGGGATAAAAAGAAAATTAAAAATTGATTTTAACTATATACATAAATATAAATATAAATATATAAAATATATATTTATATATTTATATATATTTATATACATTTATATATTTTTATATTTATATATATTTATATTTTTAAGTTTTAAATCCAATTTTTTACTTTTATTTATATACTTATGTATATTTGTATATATAATATTATATATTATAATATATAATATATAATATATAATATATAATATATAATATACAATATATAATATATATAATGTATATAATTTTAATATATTATATATAATAATATATAATATATAATGTAGATAATATTATTTATTCATTTATTAATTTTAATTTTAATTTTAATTTTATTTAATTTTAATTTTATTTCTAAATTTGTATTTTTATATATTTTATTTGTATCTATTTTTATATATTCTAATATTTATTTATTTATTTATTTATTTATTTATTTATTTATTTATTTATTTATTTATTTATATATTTATACACGAACCAAATACGACACAGGTTTTCTCCCCCCCGATTTTAAAGAGCCACCAAACCGGAATCGTTTATTGGGCGGGTTTTTTGTGGGAGGTGAATCCCTGCTCACAGAGCCGGAGCTGTTTTCACTCTTTCGCTCGGCCGGGGATAAAAACCCGACAGAAAATCCCTGTCCCGGCCGCGGTGCCGCCGCTCCGACCTTGGGAATGACGAGCGCCGTTCTTCACCTCCCCTGCGGGGAAAAACGAGATTTTTGGGAGGTGCTGACAACATCCAGGCGATGGCAGAGCTCAAAGTGATCTCCTGGGGAGGCATTTCCAGCCTTGGAATTTTTTATTTTATTTTATTTTATTTTATTTTATTTTATTTTATTTTATTTTATTTTATTTTATTTTATTTTATTTTATTTTATTTTATTTTATTTTATTTTATTTTATTTTATGTAGCTGCTGCCCTCTCAGCTGTTTCAGTCACGAGCCCACCTGGAAATGCTGATCTAGTTGTGTATAATAACCTGCATGATAATTTAATTGATGTATTAAAGCGCAGACCCAGTTGTATAAATCATTGCTGTTGCTCCTCCTCCTGGCTGTTCCCTGTTTTGTCTGGCATTAATTGAATTTATAACAAATTAAATGCTGACCACCTGCAACTCTCATTTTGCAGTTCAGTTATTTCTGAATGACGAATGCTGAAGGTTTTAATAAACCCACATTTACTGCAAACTTTTTTTTTCTAAGGGTTCTTAGACTGAAATTTTCCATGTGAATTTTCAGCGTCAGTGTGCTTCCCTGAACATGAAATTTTGGGGTGTGCTGCAGTAACAGCAGCATTGAGCCAAGTTAATAAATGATAAATTAATAAACAATTATTAATTAAGGGTAAAGCAATTGCAAGACAACAGTGCTCAAAGCAAAATTGCGTCTAAAACTGCAATAAATTATTTCCCATTTTAATATTGCTACAAAATTTAATTTATGCTTAAATTGGCAAAGAGTAATCTGGTTTCAGTTATATGCTGTAGAGCCATTAGTAGGCCAGAGAATAATTTGGAATATTTTCTTATTGGGGTGGCACTAGAGGAGCATTGAGTAGACAGGATTTTATTGCTTCTCTTCCAGTTCAGTGGCTTTAAATGGATTAAAACAGGTGGTTGTTCTACTTATGTCCTGTAAAAATTATTTTTCTCTTCCAAATATATTTTCCAGTGATATTCACATGTGGGAATATTCACTGACAGTCACCTGTTGGTCAAAGCTTTCTGTGCTGGGTAGAGATAATGCAGATTTTTTGTTATCAGTTACTTTTGAAAAAAATGCCTGAAATTGGGCACTGAGAAATCAAGGGCCCCCCAAACTGAGGGGTTTTGTATCCAAATCATGGCCAGTTCTGGCTGAGCTTTACCACATTATTTATTTATTTTTTTTTTCTCCTATAAATAATATCAGACCAAACCAAACCTCAGTTTTTACTTTCAATTGCCTCCCAGCCAATTTCCTGTCAAGGAGAATTTGTAGGATTCGGCCTCAAGTTTGAGCTGGTTGAGGTTTGCAGACTGCAAGGATACAAGTTCATCACACTCAAAGAAGGATATTTGTGCTTATTAATTTTGGATGCTGGCAGGGGACGAGGTTGCTCAGCTTGATTGGGGTTTTTTTATGTCAGAAATTCTCTAAATTGAAGGGAGAGATCATTAATACACAGCCAGCCTTGAATTCTTTAATTTATTTTTTTTTTTTGGCAGGTGAATTCCCTTTGAGGTTCAAAGAGAGATATTTGTGCTCATTAATTTGACCTTTTCTGCTTTCCTTTTGGAAGTTCCCGCTGTTGTAGAGCTGAGAGCTCTTTGCTCAGAAACGCATCCTCGAAAACGCAGCCCAATCTCAGCGTTGCTGGCGGTGCCATGAAATACATTGCAAATAGCTGGGTCTGCCAATTGTGCCATAAAAAATGGCTCAGGCAGGGCCTGACTCCCCCCTGAGCACCACAGAGCCCAGGATTTGGGCTAAGCACTAAAAAAAGCCTCAACAGCAGCAAAACATCCCCTGAAATGCAGCAGCAGCAAAGCTGCAAATGCAGGGGCCGAGGTGGATTTCACAATGACCCTGAGTTTAAAGGAACAAAATCAGATAAAAGGGTAGAAACCCATAAAAACCACTCCCAAACCCCTGCTCCTCTTAGAAAAAGCCATTTTGGGAATAAGCAGCCACCATAAATACATTTTTTTTACCTGTTAATTTTTAAAAATGTGAGCAGGAAACATTCTTAGTGCTGTTTGTTCACTCTGTTCTGGTACAGCTTTAATTGTTCAAACCATTTAATTCATGCTCAAATTCCTTTAAATCTTGCTTTGCTTGATATATAATAATAAATAATAATATAATAAATCAACTTCCCTCCACAAGGGCCCTGTTTGCTCCTCAGTTTTCAGCCTGGGTTCCTCTCACCCTGAATTTTTAATCCTGAAGGATTCAGGATTTTACCTGCTCAAATCCATCCATTTCATCAGTGCCATTATCCCAAAGCACTGAGCATTCCCATCCATCCATCCTGGAGCAGAAATTCCCTCTCTTGTACTTTTTGCTCCCAAAATTTTCAAATTTTTGCCCAGAAATTGTTATTTTGGAGGAATATCCATCCACCAGATCTTGTAGGTCTTGGTATTATTATTATTATTATTATTATTATTATTATTATTATTATTATTATTATTATTATTATTATTATTATTATATTTTTATTTTTATTTTTATTTTAAATTTTAATTTTATTTTAAATTTTAAATTTTAATTTTAATTTTAATTTTAATTTTAATTTTACTCTTTCCTCAAAATTTTGCTGTTTGTTGCTGTTGAAGTCGGAAATCATCCTCCAAAATCCATTTTTTTCCCCCACTGTAAATGCTTTAAACAGATTTCTTGCTTCTTACCCTGTGCATTTCTCTTCGTTTCAGACTCTGGATGGTTTTGTTTTCGTCGTGGCATCCGATGGCAAAATAATGTACATTTCTGAAACAGCCTCTGTGCACCTTGGCCTGTCCCAGGTATGTGCTCTGACACCTAAAATATAAATAAAATAAAGCTGCTAAACACAAATTTGGACTCTCACACTGCTGCCTTGCTTTTATATAAAGTAATTTATTTTTTTTTCAGGGCTGTTTGAAGCTTTTTTCTCCTTGCAAAGGGCTTTGGTAAAAGACTCAAATTTCCTTTCCTTGCCACCACATCAGCCTGAATTTATATCTGTTCTTGTTCATTGTATTTTACCCCTCATTACCTTTCAGAGGGGCCATAAATAATATGATATTGCAAATTGCAGATGGAGGCAGGGCCTGAAACCCCAGCGTGGTCAGGCAATAGGGCTGAAATAAAACTCAGAATTTGACTCTGGGAGCCTCAGATTGTGTCAGATATCGAGGCTGCCCGTGAAAGGGAGAAAAATCTGATGTGGAACAGGGGGTTTATGGTAAATGCGCTGGAGGAGGAGGAAAAAATAAAAATAAAAATAAAAATTAAAAAAAAAAGATTGTGTCAGATATCGAGGCTGCCCATGAAAGGCAGAGAGATCTGAACAGGGGGTTTATGGTAAATGCATTGGAGGAGGAGAAAAAAAATTTAAAATAAGGAAAAAATCCTTCAGAGAGGGCACAGAAGGGCCTTTTTATTAAATAATTTGACAATTAACTGAAATAAAACTCAGAATTTGACTCTGGGAGCCTCAGATTGTGTCAGATATTGAGGTTGCCCATGAAAGGCAGAGAAATCTGAACAGGGGGTTTATGGTAAATGCATTGGAGGAGGAGGAAAAAATAAAAATAAAAAGGAAAAAATGCTTTAGAGAGGACTCAGAAGGGCCTTTTTAATAAATAATTTGACAATTAACTGAAATAAAACTCAGAATTTGACTCTGGGAGCCTGAGATTGTGTCAGATATCGAGGCTGCCCATGAAAGGCAGAGAAATCTGAACAGGGGGTTTATGGTAAATGTGCTGGAGGAGGAGAAAAAAAATTTAAAAAAGGAAAAAATGGTTTAGTGTGGACACAGAAAGGCTTTTTTATTAAATAATTTGACAATTAACTGAAATAAAACTCAGAATTTGACTCTGGGAGCCTCAGATTGTGTCAGATATCGAGGCTGCCCATGAAAGGCAGAGAAATCTGATGTGGAACAGGGGGTTTATGGAAAATGCGCTGGAGGAGGAGGAAAAAAAATAAAAATAAAAATAAAGGAAAAAGGGGGGCAGATTTATGAGTGTTCACATGGAATTCAGGGCAGTTTTTCCTGAGTTTTTCCAGCTCAGTGCTCTTTTCAGCAAAGCATTTTATATGGTTGTGATAGAACTCATAAAACTCAGTTTACTACTGTTCTGCACCAGAACTATGAGGGGGTTTATGGTTTTATGGTTTTTTTTTTCCTCTTAGATGGACATTTCTAATTTTTTTTGCCTTCTTGGGATAGGCACAAGGGCAAAGAGCCTGAATTTATTATAGAAATTGAAATTAAAGTAGAAATTGTCTTTCCATGCCTTTGTTTGTAACTGAAGTCCACCGGTAGCACCTGACCTGAAGTTTGCCAAAGTCTCATTAAAAAAATTCCTCATTAATTTCAGCAGGCCCTGGATGGGACTTGCAAGGAGCTGAAGTGTTCACTTGTGTGTCAAACATTTATCAGTAAATAAATGAATTGAAATAAAGCCCAAAGAGCAGAGGAGCTGAAGGTGAGAGAGAGGAGAATATTCTGAAAATATTCTGAAATTAAATCTGGTGAATTTATCCTGTGGCTGTTTCCATAAACAGAGAGAGAAGGGCTTTAATGGTGGGGATTATTTACCTTAATTTTTTGTAGTAATCCATATTTTTAATTGAATAAAATGTGGAGTTTTTTGGATGTGTGTTTATAACAATGATTTTAGAATTAGTGGCTACAAGAAAGAAAATGGAACTCAAGAAGCAGAGAAAACAAGGATAGAAACCCATAAAAACCACTTCTAAACTCCTGCTCCTCTTAGAAAAAGCCATTTTGGGAATAAGCAGCCACCATAAATACTTTTATTTTTTTACCTGTTAATTTTAAAAATATGAGCAGGAAACATTCTTAGTGCTGTTTGTTCACTCTGCTCTGGTACAGCTTTAGTTGTTTCAAACCATTTCATTCACGTTCAAATTCCTTTAAATCTTGCTTTGCTTGACAATCAACTTCCCTCCACAAGGGCCCTGTTTGCTCCTCATTTTTCAGCCTGGGTTCCTCTCACCCTGAATTTTCAATCCTGAAGGATTCAGGATTTTACCTGCTCAAATCCATCCATTTCATCAGTGCCATTATCCCAAAGCACTGAGCATTCCCATCCATCCATCCTGGAGCAGAAATTCCCTGCCCTGTATCTTTTGCTCCCAAAATTTTCCATTTTTCGCCCAGAAGTTGTTCTTTTAGAGGAATATCCATCCACCAGATCTTGACTATTATTATCATTATCATTTTTAATTTTTATTTTATTTTTTAATTTTAATTTTATTATTTTAAATTATTTTCTTATTATTAACCCAGTTATTTGGGACAATTAAAGAATTATGGGATCAATGGGACACTAAATAGACTTTGGCACGTGTAGGAAGAGGGGACTGGCAGTGTCACACAAGTTTTAATCCCATTTATCCCTCCTGGTCATCTTCTGTGTCTGAATCCCACATACATGGAAATATCTATAAATCCTTAGTGCAAGTTGGGCTGAGGAAAATCAGAAGATTTGGCCAAGTTGTTTTTTGAAGGCAGTTTAATTAGCTAAAATCCCAAACTTTTCACTTCAGCAGGAGTTTGGAACAGCTGAGCTTGAAAGTTGTGGGATTTAAAATAGAAGGGATTCTCAAAACACAAAAATTCACAGTGAGCAGGGATTGATTTATAAAATTTATTTATAAATAAAATCTTTAATAAAATAAATGTATTACTATAAATAATATAATAGTATGTAAATATATATAAAAATATATAATATATATTATATATATATTATATATTATATATATAATATATTATATATATTATATATAATTATATATATTATTCTATATACATTATTAAAAATTTATTATATTATTTATATTAATACATTATTATATTATATAATAATATTATATTATATATTATATATTATATATTATATATTATATATTATATATTATATAGAATATAATTATTATATAATATAATAATGTATTAATATAAATAATATAATACATTTTTAATAATAAAATTAATTTTTAAATAATACAATATTTTAAATTTATTTCTAAAATTTCATCCTGATTTCTCACCAATCTGTTCTTGCTCTGCCTCAATATTCTCTTTTTGAAGGGATAATTTGGCTTTAAGCAGAACTAGCACTGGATTTGGGCTGCTCCCACTCCTCAGAATACAAATCCATTTATCCTGGGGTATTCCTGCCAGCTCCCAGGGCCTCCAGAGGAGATCTTGTTCCCACTCCTCTGGAAATCCTGGCATTCCTGCCCCTGCCACCAACCAGAATGGGCTTGGCCAGGAGAAGGAAATTCCCCCATCATAGAATAAAAAAGAAATTCCACATTATATTTCCAACAAGTGCCCTCACAGAGCCAAAGCAAGCTGAGAGCAGAGTGGTGGTGACTGGAAAAAAAAAATCCTTTAGAATGGGCACAGAGAGGCCTTTTTATTAAATAATTTGACAATCAACTAGCCCACACATCAATTTCCTGCTCGAGTGCCATTTGTTTAAAAATATATCGTTCAACTAAATAAAAAAGCCATTTAAAAAGAGTTTTGCAGACTATTTTTGGAGGCCTGCTACAGTGGCCTTTATCTTCTGGCCGAGTTTAACTTCAGCAGGAAGAAATTAAAGCTTGAGCAAAAGCCAGGCTGCCTGAACCAGTCATAAATTTCAAGCCAGCATTAAGGATTGTTTTGAAGCACGGCTTTGCCTCAGAAACAGAGTTTCTGAAAAATCTACATCTTCATTTGTGGCCCTGCCACTTCATTTGTGGCTTTGGAGTTCGATTTGCTCCCAGCTGGAGCAGGAAAATTGGGAATTTTGCTGGAGGACCCTTCCTCCAGCTCATCCCAGCCCAGGGATCAGCTGCCTTGGACTGCCTGGCACAGCCAATTTATTATTTTGCCTTTTTTTTTTTTTTCCATGGATAACAAACAGCTTCAAATTCCCCAAATATTTTTTTCCCCTCAGAGTCCAAAGGCACAAAAAAGAAAGGAAAATCCTCTCGGGGAGCAATGTGGAAAGACAATTTTTAATTTAATTTGGAGGTCTGGAGCTTATTCCAGCAGTTTTCTGGATCCATGAGGGAGCCAGGCTTATCTTTGATAAATCTTGAAATATTTCACCACAAATGAACTGTTCCAGGAGTTTATTTTGCTTTTATCCAATGAGTCTATGAGAGGTAAAATATGTAATTATTTGCCCTAGAATCCATCCACTTAGCCCTGTGTGTTTATTATGAATCATTCCTTGGCTGGAAAAAAAGAAAATAAATCTGAGTTGCTCATAAACCCCCTGTTAGCAGGAAATGCTGAGATTTGGTATTTACAGCTATTAAAAACTGCATCAAGGAAGGTGCTTTAATAACCTGAGGCATGGGGCTTTAGCTTTATGAATTGAGCTGTAGAATTTCTGTATTTTAAAGTTTTCAGGGTTTCTTTGTGGGCTTTGAAAGAGCTGAATGTGCCTAGCAAGGGGGCGAGACTCCAAACTATGGATCCACATTTTGGTTATTTGACTCTGCCTTTGCCCCCATCTCTTCGCTGGTGGTTTTATTATTTTAAAGTCCATTTTGAAAGTCAATTTTGGGGTCAGTTGTTGGAATCTGAAATGCAGGGAACTCTCAGAACTTTGGGGCTGGGAGTCAAAGCTTAGAATGAAACCCAGGATTTGATCTGAGACCTTGGGAAAGGCTCCCAAACTGAGGGGCTGGAAGGGAGAATGGGGATTTGTGGGTTAAAGCCAAGGTTTAAAGCCAAGGTTAAGCTAAGGAAAGGAAAGTTTGGAGTTTTAGAGTTTAAGATATAAAAATAAAAGCAGTTCCAGAGGTAAACAAGGAGTTCAGAGTGCAGCACTGTGGGTTTGTGTGTCAGAACATGATGGGCTAAGAAAGCTCACACTGTAACATGGGTCCATGAAATGAAATATTTAAGGGTTGGGTCAAAACCTTAAATATCCTTGTTGGCAGTGTTTTATTAGTCAATAAGTTAAAAAATCTTGTCATTAATGTTTTTGTGACCTTCTGAGCCATGCAGTGAAGATGTGAGCTGAACTCACCCTTCCTGCCTGTGTAGAAGATAAGAAAAATAAATCACATCACCTAAAAAAGCTCAGAGTTCCCATCCCTAACTCATTCAAAATTCACCAAAACCCCCACAGTCAGTGTTGCACCTTTGCCTCCTGCTGATTTTCCAGGGGTTGCAAATAAACCCATCAGAATAAAAACCTTTTCAGTGATTATAACAAGGAGAACCAGTCATTATTGCACAAAGGATTTTCGGCTTGAATTTTAGACATAAACCCTGGGACAAAAAAGTGAAATTTTGGATAAAACGGTGACCTTTGACCCTTTGAATCCCGTGGAAAAATGTGAATTTCCACGAGGAATTGTTTAAAAACAGGGATGAGTTTGGGAAAAGCAAGAACCATCCATGAGTTACAGTTTTAAAGAGAAAATATCAACTGCAGCTGATGAGGTTGGTCAGCTTGATTGGGGTTTTTTATGTCAGAAATCCCCTAAATTAAAGGGATATTTATAGGGTTATATATAAATATAAAATTTATTATAAATAAATTTTATATTTATATATAACCCTAAATTATTTATTTATTTAAACCCTAAATATTTCTTTCTTTGTTTGTTTATTTATAGGGAATTAATACATAGCCACCCATGAATTCTATTTTTTTTTCCTTCTTCTTTTGGAAGGGAAATTCTCTGCTAAAAATGGCGCTTTCATTCCAAGGGCAAAACATTCAGTGAAAAAAAAAATCACTCTTAACCAAAGATAAAATAATGAGAAGAGGTTTGTGAGTGATGATCCTTTGGGGTTGGACACTGACCACAGAACGGCAATTTTGCCCTGTTCTGAAAATGAAATGTCCATCATCAGAAGAATTTTTAGATTTTTTTTAATGTAGGTGATCAGGATATTTATGAAGACACCTCTGGACACTTGCAGGATGTTTGTCCCCTTGTAATTAGAAATAAACAGAAGAATTTCCAGGCAGGACCCACAGGGAGATTTTGTGTTTTCCTTCCTCCCTGACAAGAAATTGGATGTGGGATGTTCCTGCAGCAAGCCCCCACCTGTCTGTGGCTGAAAAGGAGCAGCCAGAGCTTTTTAAGGGCAACTTTAGAGAAAATGACAGAAATGAAGCAATGTAGATAATCACTTTCCCCATTCCATCTTTTCCTTTTCCCTTTCCTTTCCTTTCCTTTCCTTTCCTTTCCTTTCCTTTCCTTTCCTTTCCTTTCCTTTCCTTTCCTTTCCTTTCCTTTCCTTTCCTTTCCTTTCCTTTCCTTTCCTTTCCTTTCCTTTCCTTTCCTTTCCTTTCCTTTCCTTTCTTTCTTTTTCTTTTTTCTTTTTTCTTTTTCTTTTTCTTTTTCTTTTTCTTTTCCTTCCTTCCTTCCTTCCTTCCTTCCTTCCTTCCTTCCTTCCTTCCTTCCTTCCTTCCTTCCTTCCTTCCTTCCTTCCTTCCTTCCTTCCTTCCTTCCTTCCTTCCTTCCTTCCTTCCTTCCTTCCTTCCTTCCTTCCTTCCTTCCTTCCTTCCTTCCTTCCTTCCTTCCTTCCTTCCTTCCTTCCTTCCTTCCTTCCTTCCTTCCTTCCTTCCTTCCTTCCTTCCTTCCTTCCTTCCTTCCTTCCCTCCCTCCCTCCCTCCCTCCCTCCCTCCCTCCCTCCCTCCCGTTTATTTTCCTTTCACTCTCTCTTTCTTTCTCTTCTCCATCTCCCCTTTCCTTATATTTTTTTTCCTCTTTTTTTCCTACCTCAGTGCATTTTCAGCCTGGTTACAAGATCAGCTCCCTGTTGATGTGTTTGTGTTTGCAGGGAGGGGCTGTTGGAAAGGAGCAGTGGAGGAAGAGATGCTTAGAGGGGAGAAAAAAAAAACAAAAAGCAAGTTTGCACAGCCCTGGGAAGGGACATTCCATGAATAATGCAGAAAATGGAAGGATGAGGAACATTTTCAGGGGAAAAAAGAAAGAAAAAAAAGATTGCTTTGTGAGGGCAGACAACTTCATTTATTCCAAAGAAAAGGCAGCTCCCAGGATCTGAGAGAGGAGCGGGATGAGCTCAGAAGAGTGGCTCCAATTACTGCCCCTCTCTGAACTGGGGGCCCGAGGCACACGGGGCAGCCCAGAACAACTGAGACTCATTTCAAACCCTGCAGCGGCAGCACTCTCCTGTTTTCCTTCAAATTTCATTATTTTAAAATTCTTTTTTTGGAGATTTTTACAGATTTAAAGCCAGGAGCGACTGACTGGGATTAATTTCTGTGTCCAAAGCAGATAATCCCACAATTCTTCCTCTCCTTCCCAGATCAATTCCTCATTCTCTGCAGTTTTCTTTGCCTCATCCTACATTGATAAGGGCATTTAGGGTCAAAATAAGGAAAATTATTTTCAATTTTGGTCCATTTATGTGTGTTTTATATCAAATTTTGTGGAAACGAATCAATAAAAACCTCAAAGCAACAGCATCTCCTCTGGATTCCCAGAACTGGAGGAGATAAATAAAGGAATTCAGCTCTGTTTCCTCATCAATTCCTCATTCTCTGCAGCTTTCTTTGCTCATCCTGCATTGTAAGGAAATCCAGGATAGCAATAAGGAAAATTATTTTCAATTTTGGTCCATTTATGTGTGTTTTGTATCAAATTTTGTGGAAATTAATCAATAAAAACCGTAAAGCAACAGCATCTCCTTTGGATTCCCAGAACTGGAGGAGATAAATCAAGGAATTCAGCTCTGTTTCCCCCTTAAATCCATTCCTGCAGCTTTCTGGGGGTTTGGGGGGTGGCAGGCAGAGCTGGCAGAGGGGGCACGGGGGGCACGAGGCCCTTTTTGGTTTTTTGTGCCACTGTCAGCAGTGGGAAAGGCGGGAGCACATCCTGTGCAGGCAAAGCTCAGGGCAGGACAGGGACTGCACAAATATTTAAGGCAGATCTTCGCTGTGAGTCTTTGTTCAGAGCAGTGAACATCCATGGAAATCTGATTTTTGGGTTCTCTCAGAGGCCATTTGTGTACCTTAATTTTTGTAGCAATCTGTATTTTTAATTAAAAAAAACCCCCAAAAGTGGAGATCTTTGGATGTGTGTTTGTGTTTGTGTTTGTTGGAACCCTGGCTGCTGAGAATTGGGGACTTTCTGTGCTGCCAGGCACTGACCCCAAGAGAACACTGCACTGACCTGAGGGCCTGGAGAAGCTTCCAGAATGGAATGGCAGAACTGGGATTGTGGGGTGGGGTTTGAATAGAAGTGTGTGATATCACAGGGTGGGAAACTCAGAGTTTAAGGGTTTAGAATACAGGAATAGAGAGAAAGCAAGATGGAGGGTTTAGGGTGGAGGCTGCTCCTTCTTCTTCACCTTCCTCTCCTTATACTTCTCCTGCTTTTTCTCCTCCTTCTCCTCATTCTTCTTCACCTTCTTGTTCTTCTTCACATTCTTCTTTTCCTCCTTCTCCTCTTCCTCTTCCTCCTCCTCCTCCTTCTCCTCCTCCTCCTCCTCCTTCTTCTTCTTCTTCTTCTTCTTCTTCTTCTTCTTCTTCTTCTTCTTCTTCTTCTTCTTCTTCTTCTTCTTCTTCTTCTTCTCTTCTTCTTCTTCTTCTTCTTCTTCTTCCTCCTTCTCCATGGGTTTGGGTGGTTTTGTGTCATTGGATAAAAAAGTCCCCATTGTGGGCACAGGTGGTTGGGTATTGGGTTAAAAGTGAAAATAATTGAGGTGTCATTTGTTAATTGGGCAGTTTATCCTTCAAAGGCCTTGGAGAGAGAGAGACAGGGCTCCATTTTTAGTTTGTTGGAGTGAAGCGCTGCAGAACTCAGGGTTTGTGAGGCTGTGACAGAGATAAGAACTGATAAACATCTGAGTGCCAACAAGAAATACCCTCTCACACATTTAATCCTGACCCTGGCAGAAAAAAGAAATTAAGACTTGACCTGTGTTTATAACAGTGATATTGGAATTAGTGGCTATGAGAGAAAATAGAGCTGAAGAGGTAGAGAAAACAAGGATGTAAACCCATAAAAACCACTTCCAAACCCCTGTTCCTCGAATATCTTCAGAAAAAGTCATTTTGGCCCTGCTGCTGGTGGGAAAACACAAAGGGGTTGTGTGAGAGCAGGTGAGAGTTTCTGGGAACCTGCAGGAACATCATTTTTATTTGAATATTTGCCTTCCTGAGAGGCATTTCTACAGCTCTGAGTTTTCCTCCCGTTTGTGGCAATTTAACTTTTCTACAGCTGCTCTAATTTATCACTTCATTCCCAGCTCTAACAGGAGCTCCTCTGTCCCTGATGCAACACCAGAAATTCCCACAAAAACCTCTCCGACATCAATCACCGCTGAGGAAAGAATTAATTGGGATTAATGGCTGTGATTTGGGAGATGCTTTTGATACACCCAGCTCATGTTTTAACACTGGAGTGTTTGAGGGCAGAAAATGACCCAGCTGCTTTTATTCCATGGTTTCTTTCCAGGTGGAGCTCACTGGAAACAGCATTTATGAGTACATCCACCCCTCGGACCACGATGAGATGACTGCTGTCCTCACTGCCCACCAGCCTCTGCATCCTCACCTCCTGCAAGGTACTTCTGAGATCTGCCATTAAAACACAGTGGAAAAGCATAAAAAAAACCCCATTCCAGATTGAAATGTACCAAATTGCAACCCAAAGCATTCCATGAATCCATAAGTTCATTTACATTTACATTTACATTTATTTATGGTTTTTATTTTATTTTTATTTTTATTTTTATTTTTATTTTTATTTTATTTTTATTTTTATTTTTATTTTTATTTCTATTTTTATTTCTATTTCTATTTCTATTTTTATTTTTATTTCTATTTTTATTATAGTTACAGTTATAGTTATAGTCATACTTATAGTTATATTTTATTTTTATTTTATGTTTAATTTTGGGGTTTTGTTTATGCCTATTTTCATTTATTTTTATTATTTTATTTTCATTTCATTTTTATTTTTATTTATCCTGTTCGAAGCTCAAATGGGGGAGAAGCAGAAACTCAAAACTGTGATCCAGGATTCAATGTTTTTACAGGGAATAAGGTGCCTTAAATTAAATCATGCCTTTTATGCCATGGAGCTTTAATTTTAATTTTAATTTTAATTTAAAATTTATTTTAAATTTAATTTTTATTTTTCTTTATCCTGTTCAAAGCTCAAATACGGGAGCAGCAGAAACTCCCCTTTGATCCAGGATTTATATATTTAATGTTCTTATAGGGAATAAGGTACATTAAATTAAATAATGCCTTTTGTGCCATGGAGCTTTTTTAAATTTATTTATTTTTATTTTTATTTATCCCGTTCAAAGCTCAAATAGGAGAGCAGCAGAAACTCAGTACTGTGATCCAGGACTAAATGTCCTTACAGGGAATAGGGTACCTTAAATTAAATAATGCCTTTTGCCATGGAGCTTTTTATTTTTATTTTATTATTTTTATTTTATTTTTATTTTTATTTATCCTGTTCGAAGCTCAAATGAGGGAGCAGCAGGAACTCAAAACTGTGATCCAGGATTTAATGTTCTTATAGGGAATAAAGTACCTTATATTAAATAATGCCTTTTATGCCATGGAGCTTTTTATTTTATTTTATTTTATTTTATTTTTATTTTTATTTTTATTTTTATTTTTATTTTTATTTTTATTTTTATTTTTATTTTTATTTTTATTTTTATTTTTATTTTTATTTATCCTGTTTGAAGCTCAAATGGGGGAGCAGCAGGAACTCAAAACTCTGATCCAGGATTTTATGTTCTTACGGGGAATAAGGTACCTTAAATTAAATAATGCCTTTTGCCATGGAGCTTTTATTTTATTTTATTTTATTTTATCCTGTTCGAAGCTCAAATGGGAGAGCAGCAGGAACTCAAAAGTGTGATCCAGGATTTAAAGTTCTTACAGAGAATAAGGTACCTTAAATTAAATAATGCCTTTTGCCATGGAGTTTATTTTATTTTATTTTATTTTATTTTATTTTATTTTATTTTTTTATTTTATTTTATTTTATTTTATTTTATTTTATTTTATTTTATTTTATCCTGTTCGAAGCTCAAATGGGAGAGCAGCAGGACCTCAAAAGTGTGATCCAGGATTTAAAGTTCTTACAGGGAATATGTTACCTTGAATTAAACCAAGTCTTTTGTGCCATGGAGCTTTAAAGAGGTTTTTATCTCAGCCCAGTGGTTGTTTCATCTCTTTTATTTTGTCATGGTTGCTGAGGCTGCAGAAATCTTGTGGTGGCCTGGCTGTGCACAGCTCAGCTGCAAGGTCTGAGTGTGGAAAAGAGCCAACAAAACCTCAGCTAATTGGGAAATGGAAGGATATTCTGAATATTTTAAAACAACTGTTACATTCAAAGCTTGGACAACAAAACCAGACTTAATATTCTCCACTGTAAGCAGAGCAGAAATGGGTTCGGCAAAGAAAAAAATCTCATTTAAAAAGTGACTTTTGTGGAAAATCTTGTCCTCTTCTGCTGTCACCCACAGAAATATTGGCCCCACCCTTTGAGTGTGAAGTTGTCACCTCAGTGTTGCAATTTCTGTGTCAGAAACAAAAATATTCCCATTTTTTTAGTTTGTGCTTCCTCGGGGCCAATCCTTTGAACTTCCAAAGATCAGAACCAGTCGGGCTCCAGCACAAAGCAGCTCCCACTTGTATTTCAGAATTGATTTATCTGGATTTATTGATTTCAGCTGCCAGTTTCTGCCAGCCTTTTCCAAGCACAGCTCCTAAAAAACTTGAGGAATTTTGGGTTCTTGCTACGATTTTGTTCAGGATTTCTTTATCTTTTTCACTTTTGGTGCCTGTGCTTGGTTCTGGTCTCTGTGATTCCATCAGGGCAGAAGTGTAAATTCTGAATTCAGGGAATGTTGGTGTGCCTGGGAGCACCTGGGCTGCTCCAAATGCTGGAAATGCAAGAATTATCTCAGCCTCCTTCTCTTTTCTTCCTCCCCAAATAGGTATTTTTGGGAAAAAACCCCTCCCTTGGTGTCTTGGAAAGCAAACTCTTCTTTTTCTCAATCTCCTCTTATATGATTATTTCATACTTTGTTCATTCCTCTGTCAGAATTTTTAAAAAATATTGATATTTTAAAAAATCATATTGATATTTTTTAAATTTTTTCTCCCTTTTCCCAACTTACTGAGAAACAGAGGAGACACCTCTGATGGAAATGATTTAAAGGCGATTTTCATGGTGGCACTGGGTAATCTTTAAAGTCTCTTCCAGCCTCAATAATTTGGTGAAATCCAGGAGTTTTCATGCAGTTTTGCTGATATCCAGAATTAGTAGTGAGATATTTGAATACCTACTGGCTTGGCAATGGCAATGGCAACAACCTCCTGTTTGGCTTAAAATTTAAATATTTTTCAATTCATTCTTAGAGATTTTTACAGATTTAAAGCCAGGAGCAACCGACTGGGATTAATTCTGTGTCCAAAGCAGATAATCCCACAATTCTTCCTCTCCTTCCCAGATCAATTCCTCATTCTCTGCAGTTTCCTTTGCCTCATCCTACATTGATAAGGAAATTTAGGGTCAAAATAAGGAAAATTATTTTCAATTTTGGTCCATTTATGTGTGTTTTGTATCAAATTTTGTGGAAATGAATCAATAAAAACCCCAAAGCAAGAACATCCCCTTTATATTCCCAGACTTGGAGGAGACAAATAAAGGAATTCAGCTCTGTTTCCAGATCAATTCCTCATTCTCTGCAGCTTTCTTTGCCTCATCCTACATTGATAAGGAAATTTAGGATAAGAATAAGGAAAATTATTTTCAAATTTTGCTAAAAACCTCAAAGCAACAACATCTCCTTTGGATTCCCAAACTTGGAGGAGATAAAGAATGGAATTCTGTTCTGTTTAGGGGTTATTTTATTTTCTCTCAGTTCTGGAGCGTGTGTATAAAAATAACCAGAATCTACAGCTAAATCTTTCTAAAATGAGCAGAATGAACAAATATTTATTTACTGTTGCCTTCCTTGTGCCAGTAATTCCCTTTCCTGCAGTGTTTTATCCATTAAAATCTTGAGGTATAACCTGAGACTACCTGGTCTGCAATAACCAAATCAAGTTTTTTATTTAATCCAGTGAAGATTTAAAAACTATTGAATAAATGACAGGAATGAAGCAACTTCTGTCTGTGTCTGAGTAGATATTTTCAATATTTAAGTAAAACATAAAGTTCTATAAATAACTTAAAGGGCAGTGAAGTGAAAGTGGCTTGATTAAAAAAAAATAACCAAGAGGAAACCAGACTATTTTAATGGTATTTTTTTGTCATTTCAGTTTGATTTTCTCTCTTTTAATCTTTTAAAACACACCTGAATCATCAAGTCGCTTGGTGGAATCAAAAATTTCCTTTTATAACTTTATTATCTTATATATTTCTGCAATCTGGGGCATTGCTTGGGCATAAAATCAACTTTGCACTGCAGACACAGAATTTTATATCCCAAATTTCCAGCTTGGCTCATGGAACCTGCCTTGCTCAAGATGTTTTCTTCAGCTAAAGCTCAGATATTGATATCCATTTTTAGTTCAGCGGTTGCAGCTGGATAGGATCGGTTTTGAGAGGAATAAAATCAGAAATATCGACAATATCTGTGCTTTGTGATATTCTGTTATTGGGATTAAAGAACTCAGCACAGATTATTTTTGACCTCTGGTTTTAGAGTTTTTGTAAATTTGGGTGTCACCTCTATTTATTTCTCAGGGAAATGCAAATTATTGCTTTGCATAAAATCAGACAGTGTGTGGATTTCTTTACACAATCCTCACTCAATCCTCACATTGTTTTTCTTCAGATAAATCACCCTGGTATTAAAAATAAAAACCCCATATTGTTTATAAAGCATAAAAATTCTTAAATTATTATATTTTAGTGTTTTTAAATTCTTCTTTTCTTCTTCTTCTTCTCCTTCCTCTCCTTCACCTTCTCCTCCCTTACCTTCTCCATGGGTTTGGGTGGTTTTGTGTAAGTGGATAAAAAACTTCCCATTGCTGACCACAAGTAGTTGATTATTAAGTCAAAAGTAAAAATAATTTAAGTTTCATTTCTTAATGAAACAATTTATCCTTAAAAAACCTTATAGAAAAAAAAATACGTCTCCATTTTGTAGGTTGTTAGTGTGAAGCATTGTGAAAGTCACAACTTATAAAACTGGAATATAGATAAAAACTAATAAACATCGAAATCCAAACAAAAAATGCCATCTCACACATTTAATCCCAACCCTGGCCCTAGGAAAAAACCAAAACAACCCAACATTACTTTATTACAAGATGTTTTCAAGTTTTATACCCTTAACAAAGCATGATCTTAAGTTATTAGTTGTATTAAACCAGCTCATTTTATTTCTTGAACACAGTATTAGCATATTGTATTTTACTGGTATAAAGTAATTAATGTTAATAATTGATTGGTAAGAGTTCAAAGCAAATTATTAAGGTATGGATGTTGTTCATTAAGGTACTGTAACCATCCCTTATATATTTATTTTATCAGTTTCTATGTAAATGGCCTTGTTGCTTTTCTTTGCTATGGATACACTCGAATTTTATTAATTTCTTTTCCTGCTAACTTAGTTCTTTGCCCTGCAGAGCAGCTGCTGAGCCTGTCTGCACCTGGGCAGTGCCCAGCACCCTCTGGGGGAAGAACCTCGTCCTAAAACCCAACCCAAACCTGCCCTGGCCCAGCTCCAGCTGCTCCCTGGGTCCTGGCGGGTCCCGGATCAGAGCCGCCCCTCTGGAGGAGCTGCAGCCCCTGAGGAGCTTCCCCTCGGCTTCCTCTGCTCCAGACGGACATTCCAAGTGTCCTCTCCTTGTGTGGCCCCTCCAGACCCTTCACCATCCTCATGTCCCTGCTTTGGGCACTCTCTGAGAGCTTTTAGACCTTCCTGCTCTGGTGGTACCCAGAACAGCCCCAGCACTCGGGCTGAGGTTGATCAAGAGCAGCTCCAGAACTTCCTGCAGTCCTTGAGGAGTTTGAAGCTTTGCTCTCCTCACACAGAGCTTAAATCCAAATTTCCAGGCCAGCCCAAGCTGCCAGAGCTCAGCAGCAAAGAGTTTTGGCTCTGGCATGGTGAGGGGACAAGGCTGGCAGGGCTTTGTGACCCTGATGCCTTGAGAAGGCTGAGCTGGAGCAGAGGCTGGGCAGAGCTACAGAATAAAGCAGGGATTGATTCAAAGCATCTCCTCCATGGATGCACCTTGGGCAGCACCAGAGCCCAGCCAGGGCTGCACCCAAGATGAACCAAAATGGCCCCAAAATGCACGGCCGGGCACGGGGTCTGTCCCTGGGATCAGTTCTGCTCCATTTGCACCTTGCAGTTCATTGTCCCATTCCAGCTTCAGCCCCTGCAGTCCCACCCTGCTTGTTTTTCTCTCTCCAGCCCACGGGGTTTGTGCTCTGGGGCTGAGATTTGGATCATTTGTCCTTGGTGCCCAGCTGGAGCAGGAATTGTTTTGTCTCCCTGCTCTGTGCACAGAGCTCACCATCCCAGAATATGAACCCAGCCCCACACACTAAAGCAGCACAGAATGTGAAAAATAGAAAAGCTCAAACCTGAGGCATCCATGTGATGCCACCAAGTTCCCTCTCCAGGGGTGATGAGCACTTTGGATGAGGCTGAAACTGGGGCTGGATTTCAGGACTGGGTCCTGAGGGCTGCCCCAGGATTGTTGATCACACCCAGCTCCCACCAGCAGGGCCTTGGAAGGGAAAACCATGGAATGCAAACACAGGCTGGGATGAACATGAGCAACCAGGACCTTAAGGCCTCAAATATTATAACCAAAACATCTGGGGCGCTGCTCTGTCTCCCTATTTATGCAGAAATCTTTGTTTCCCAGCTCACAACACTGAGTTTAAGGCTTGCAGCAGGGCAGCCACACTTCCCAATCCATCCATTTCTTGTCCCGGCTGCTGCTGCAAGCAAGACAACAAGAAAATAAAAAATATTTGCACTGCAGGTTAACCAGGAGAAGGAATTAATCAACGCTGCCCTTCCATGTGTGTTTGCAGGCAGACATTGTGTGCCTCTTATTGCTTTCAGATGCTTTTCCTGGGATTTGAAAGCTTTAAAACACATCCTCAGCTCCCCAAATTTTGCTGACTCACAGGGCAAGGCGTGGCGTGCTAACAGCAGTTTGTGAACATTCCCCAGAGCAGGGAAAGAAATGTGGAAGTTCCTGCAGTTCTTCCAGTTTTCTGCTAACTGGATAATTCTGAAATGATGAGTTACAACCTGATGGAAGCTGCAGAAGAATGTGGAATACATTATGTCAGCCTTTCTCCACTCCACTTGATGCTTTAAGGGCTCTGTTTCCCTCAGCCAAGCAGCAAATCCCTGGGCAGGATTTTCCTCCACATTCCCTAAATGCAGAAACTTCATATTTAAAGAAGGGAATAGAAAAATTTTGCATCTGGCAAGATGTTTTTTGCATGAACTTAAGAATTTTTTCTAGTTGTACATGGGCAAAATACCAACATGGAAAGTTATTTTAATTTTCATTAATTTAAATGTATTTTACAGAACCATTACTGAGAGGTGATGGCTTAATATGATCCCGTTGTCACTGTTTGTTAGGGTTACTTTAAATCTGAGAAACATGGAAATTATCATTTTATAAACTCTAATTTACCAATTATAATTATAAATTTTGATGCACAAAAGTGGAAAAAGATGGCAAATTGCTGACAACTCATTAAAACATCTCTTTTCATTGGTAATTAGCAGTAAAATCCACCAAAGCAGAGTGTAAAAATCTGTTATTTTCCTTTCCTGCTGAGTCCCTTTCCCAAGAAAACTTTGGGATCTTCACTTGGAGGAGCAAAGGAGGATTTAGGTGGATGTCAGTGAATGGCTGAGTTTGGATATGATAGGAATGATAATGGAGAATTTCCCCTCTGCAGCACTGCCAGCATTCTGAACACAGGCAGGAAACAGAACAAACTGCCCAAATGGGGGAGGAAATTTGGACACTTTGTGCAAGTTTGGAACTCCAGGACAGGTGACAACAGAACTGGTTTTGCTTTTCTACCCCAACAAATCATTACCAGGAAAAATCAAAATGTTTGCAAGTCCCTTTTACCAATCCTGGATTTTCACCTTCTAGGATTATCCTGAAACTGGGGGTTTTTTTGCAGACATCTCTTCTGTATGAGCCCGGATGAGCTCTCTTTTGGTTTGGAATTTGGTGTCACCGTTGCTCAGAATTAAGGGATGGAAGTTGTGGTGTCCTGGATCCTGATCAGCCTCAGAGGAGGAGGCTCCAGGAGACCTCAGAGCCCTTTCCAGGGCCTGAGGGGCTCCAAGAGAGCTGGAGAGGAGCTTCCCATGAGGGCATGGAGTGACAGGACAAGGGGGAATGGTTTTAAACTGACCAAGGGCAGGGTCAGGTGGGATCTTGGCAATGAGGAATTGTTCCCTGGCAGGGTGGGCAGGGCTGGCATGGAATTCCACCCCTGGATCCCTGGCAGTGCCCAAGGCCAGGCTGGACACTGGGGACATTGGAGCAGCCTGGGACAGTGGGAGGTGTCCCTGCCATGGCAGGGGTGGCACTGGATGATTTTTAAGGTCATTCCAAGTCAAACCATTCTGGGATTCTTTCTGTGTGTCACAAATCCATGACCTTGTGCTCACCAGAGCCAACTGAGATCCTGCCCAGCTCTCTCAGCAGGCCCTGGGCTGTGTGGGCCCCAGATGCTCTGCAGATCCCACCACAGCAACAGCAGAGCACGTGAGGCTTCACAGAACAGAGCAGATCCAAAAAAATAACAACTGAAAGGGACAAAACCCTGCAGAGTGTCTGGGGGATGGGCAGCGAAGGGGATTTCTGTTATCTGGGTTTCCAGCAGGGACATGGGGACCTGTGGGACGCAGGAGCTCCAGGCAGGCACAAGGTGGACAGGAGGGAAGGTGGAATCAGGTGGCCATTTTTAGGTGCTCTAAAAATTCTTGACTTTCCTATTTTCCATTTCCTCCACCAGAGCTGGAATTTGGGTTTGCACCCCAGCTGCTCTGTGGAGCAGACACAAATCACTGGCTGGGCAAGAGCTCCCCATTTTAATGCTTCTTTCCAGATTATTTTGTGCAGGGACAGATGAGGTGCCCCATTCCTAAAGCTCCCCATTTTAATGCTTCTTTCCAGATTATTTTGTGCAGGGACAGATGAGGTGCCCCATTCCTAAAGCAACACATGGGCAGTTTCAGGAATATTCCTTTACAAAGTGGTTCTGCAACAGAGCAGTGTCATGTTTTGGTAATGTCAAAATCTGGAAATGGGAGATAAAAGAGCAGCTTTTACCTCAGAAAAAAAAACAAAACAAAGGCATGAGAGGTGAAGCTGTGGGGAAAAAAGTTCATAGTGATCTTTCTTTCCTCACTCCACTGAGCAACCACAGGATTCTGTGACTGTTTTCTGTCAAAAGAGATTAAAGATGGATTGGAAAGCAAAGATGGAGTTCAGAGTTGCTCCTCTAGGGATGGACAATCCTGGCTTCCATAAACAAAAGCATAATTTCAAAGCAATGTTTGGAGAACCCTGCTTGGCGGTCGTGCAATGGGAGTGAACAAATGCAAATTCTTTATCCAAAATATCAGGGCTCCTTTTCTTTACCATGGCATTTATTCTGTTTATGGGAGTATGAAAATACAAATCTGTGAAAGAGAAAAAAGCTGGTTTATTCTTGCCTTGAAGTCAAACTGTATTGCAGGATAGGCTAATAAAAGAAAAGGGATTCATGGAGAAGATTCCCTTTGTAGAAATGGTGCTCTGGGAAAGAAACACAACTTCTCCATGTCCATACCATGGATTTTCTGTGTTCTTATCCCCAGCTCACTGTGTTTCAGCTCTAGGGGGGTGTTTGGACAAATCTGGGTTGGGATTTGAATTAAATAACTTAATTTCTGCCTCATTTATAGCTTTTACTGAACCTACTCAACTCCATCTCTTCAGGCAGGGAGATCTGTAGGCTGAGCAGGCAATAGGGAAATAATGATTAAAATAGAAATAATCATTGGGACAGAAAAACTTTGATGAGTCTGATAAGGGAAACATGGATTTGGGTAAAAAGATACACAGTGGTGCATTTGAAATGGACATCCTGGACATGGATATGGGCCCTGATTTCATGGAACCACAAAATGATGGAATGGTTTGGGTTGGAAGGGACCTTAAAGCTCATCCAGTGCCACCCTACTGAGTGCTCCAAGCCCCAGTGTCCAACCTGGCCTTGGACACTGCCAGGGATGGGAAATCCACAAGAATTTGGAGTCATAAAAAGATCAAATTAATGGATAGAATAGAATAGAATAGAATAGAATAGAATAGAATAGAATAGAATAGAATAGAATAGAATAGAATAGAATAGAATAGAATAGAATAGAATAGAATAGAATAGCATAGCTGACCTGGAAGTGACCCACAAGAATCACCCAATTCCAGCTGGAATATCTCTGAAGGATTTTCTGCTCTCTCCAGGATTATTTTGGTTCTCATCCTTCATCAGCTGATGTCTGCAACATGTTGGTTTCACCTTTCTCTAGAATGAATAGAATATACATAGAATTTTGAACATTTTTTATATCTCAGAAGAAAGGAGTTCACCTCCAATGATGCATTTAGATAATTAACATTCCTGAATAATTAAATACAGTGGCCCAGCTTCAGTTGTTAGATTAATATTCTCTAATAATTAAGAAGTTTATTTTCCTTTAGTGTTTCTTCCATTGTGGTTCAGTCATAACATTTTATTATTCATTATTTTCTCTCTTGACTTTCATATCTATGTGCTTCACCCAGAGATCTCTTAACCCTTAAGAACTTCATTGAGTTTCTTTCTTTTACCTCTTCTTGACAGCCCAAATTCTCTCTGGGCTCTCACATTTGCTTGAAAGAACCCCAGTGATATCAATAATTTCAGCACTAAGTCTAGATGCTGCAAGTTGTTATTTTTTTTTCAATTTTTTCCAAGCTTAACTGTGATTTCTCCTATTTGAATATTCAATGTCTCCCTCTTTGTTTGCTAAACCTCTGAGTACCCCATTTTCCACATCATCCTCATCAGAGGAGAGAATCTTTCTCTTAAAGCTCATCCTGCACCCATTGGGTGCTCCAAGCCCCAGCGTCCACCCTGGCCTTGGACACTGCCAGGGATGGGAAATCCACAAGAATTTGGAGTCATAAAAAGATCAAATTAATGAATAGAATAGAATAGAATAGAATAGAATAGAATAGAATAGAATAGAATAGAATAGAATAGAATAGAATAGAATAGCATAGCTGACCTGGAAGTGACCCACAAGAATCACCCAATTCCAGCTGGAATATCTCTGAAGGATTTTCTGCTCTCTCCAGGATTATTTTGGTTCTCATCCTTCATCAGCTGATGTCTGCAACATGTTGGTTTCACCTTTCTCTAGAATGAATAGAATATACATAGAATTTTGAACATTTTTTATATCTCAGAAGAAAGGAGTTCACCTCCAATGATGCATTTAGATAATTAACATTCCTGAATAATTAAATACAGTGGCCCAGCTTCAGTTGTTAGATTAATATTCTCTAATAATTAAGAAGTTTATTTTCCTTTAGTGTTTCTTCCATTGTGGTTCAGTCATAACATTTTATTATTCGTTATTTTCTCTCTTGACTTTCATATCTATGTGCTTCACCCAGAGATCTCTTAACCCTTAAGAACTTCATTGAGTTTCTTTCTTTTACCTCTTCTTGACAGCCCAAATTCTCTCTGGGCTCTCACATTTGCTTGAAAGAACCCCAGTGATATTAATAATTTCAGCACTAAGTCTAGATGCTGCAAGTTGTTATTTTTTTTTCAATTTTTTCCAAGCTTAACTGTGATTTCTCCTATTTGAATATTCAATGTCTCCCTCTTTGTTTGCTAAACCTCTGAGTACCCCATTTTCCACATCATCCTCATCAGAGGAGAGAATCTTTCTCTTAAAGCTCATCCTGCACCCATTGGGTGCTCCAAGCCCCAGCGTCCACCCTGGCCTTGGACACTGCCAGGGATGGGAAATCCACAAGAATTTGGAGTCATAAAAAGATCAAATTAATGAATAGAATAGAATAGAATAGAATAGAATAGAATAGAATAGAATAGAATAGAATAGAATAGAATAGAATAGCTGGAAGTGACCCACAAGGATCACCTAGCTGTGATATTTTGAGTTTTGCTTTATTCTGATGGATGTGGCAGCACCCAGCAGAATCCCAGGGCTTTATTTTCCTTTCAATCAGCTTTACAATTGCAAACTTAATTCAGTTCTTTTTCAATTTGCTGTCCATTTCTGCTGTTTTTGAGGGTACTGAGTGGGTCACGCTGGCAGAGTTAACACAAAAACTAATTAATTGGTTTTTTATGTCAATTCACAGTCTTGCACATTCCAGAGCCAATCCTGACTCATGGGATGAGGCTTCAGCCACAGCAAATCTCTGCTGTGTGGCTTCCCCCCACCCAGTGTGGAAATTTGTATTTAAAACTCCACAGTGGGAGTGCCAGCCCCTTCACATGCCAGCTTTTCCCCATGGGGATCCAATTTTAATTAGAGAGACAAATTAGAGAAATTCAAATGCTCAGGAAACATTTCTTTCCCCTCCTTGCTAAATCCTTTTTCTGTGGTTGTATCTTCAGACCTTTAAGCCCAGAATTTAATACAGAGAACCTGTTGGTTGTGAGGCTCAGACCACTGGAGGAGTGAATTGGGTGATGGAGGCACAAAAAACAGGAGTAAAACTCAGCAGTTTAATCAAATTAAAGAAAGATCCCAAGTGGGTTTTGGTTAAAACACTGTGGGGACTTAGGACAAAGGTGAGGACCCTCCTGCTTCCCTGATTTTCCTATTCACAGTTGTACCAAATGGGTTTTCTTGCCCTTAAATAATTCTGCCAGACTGCAACCTTCAGTAAAAAATCAGAATTATTCATGGTGTCTGGACCATTATTGAGAGTAATTAGCATTACAGATGGCAATATTCTATATTATTTATATAATAAATAAATATATCTATATTATTTATATAATAAAAATATATAATAAATATAATAAATATATTCCATATTATTGATATTCTATCAGAATATTCCTGTCCCATATCCTTAGCAGAAAGTCTGTGCGTACCTGACCAATGACCACCATGAACTTTAAACCTTTTTGGAGGTTATCATTGAAGATATTTGTTTAAAAACAACCTCCCAGGGGGGTTTTGGAAGTCAGACACTGCACATGGAGCCCAGAAGGTCTGGGCACGACCAGCCACGTGCACTCCAATTATTACAAACCCACTCAATTTCCTTGTTCCCCAATTATTACAATTAATACAAACCCACTCAAGTTCCTTGTTCCCCAATTATTACAATTAATACAAACCCACTCAATTTCCTTGTTCCCCAATTATTACAATTAATACAAACCCACTGAATTCCCTTGTTCCCCACTCTGTTGTTAGTTTGGAGATTCCCTTAATTCCCCCACTCTTCAGAGGACACTTTTCCTTCCCTTTACCAATAAGGACTGAGGTTTGTTTGGAAAGAAAGGAGTTCCTTGTGAAGTGCTGGAACCCTGGTTACTGAGAATTTTAGATTTTCTGTGCTGGCAGGCACTGACCCCAAAAAACCACTACATTTAACCTAAAAGCATAGAGGAAGCTTCCACAATTAAATAATAAAACTAAAATGATAAGAGTATAGTTTAAATAGAAGTGTGTAATATCGTGTAGTAAAAAGCATAGAGTTTAAAGTTTTAAAATATAGTAATATATATAAAAGAAAATAAAAGTTTTAAAACGAAAGTTAGTCCTTCTTCTGGAGTTTAAATAATATTATGTAATCAAATAAAAATGTCCACATTACAAACCACAAATAATTAATTATGAAATTAAAAATAAAAATAATCTAAATATCATCTCTTAATGAAACATTTATCCTTAAAAGACCTTCTAAAAATACAGCTCCCTTTTTTAGTTTATGAATAAAGTACTATAAAACTCACAATTTATAAAAGTATAATGTGAATAAAAACAAATAAACATCTGTGGTTACTAATTGTTGTGGTGTTGTTGTGGGTCCCAGGACGAGGTGAGAGATGAGAATTGACTCTAAGTTTTTAGAAGGTTGATTTATTACATTATGATATTATATTAAAAGAATATTATACTAGAACTATACTAAAGAAAGAGAAAGGAGACATCAGAAGGTTAGACAAGAATGAATAATAAAAACCTGTGACAGACTCAGAGTCCCGACACAGCTGGGCTGGGATTGGTCATTAAGTAAAAACAATTCACATGGAACCAATCAAAGATGCCCCTGTTGGTGAGCAACCTCCAAACCACATTTTAAGCGATCAGATAATTATTGTTTACATTTCGTTTCTGAGGCTTCTCAAGGGAAAAATCCTGGCAAAGGGATTTTTCAAATAAAATATCACAATAACGAACATCTAAATCCAAACAAAAAATACCATCTCACACATTGAATCCCAACCCTAAAAAAACCCCAAAACTGAACATCAGTGGTGGTAAAACCAGAAAATTGGAGACCCAATTGTGCTCAGTTGGCCAAATTTCACAGGGAATCCTGACAGGAAGGTGAAATAAATCCTGAAGGCAGGGATGGAGTGGGAAAGGAGAATGGCTGATGCCTTGTGCAGGCTGCCCCAGAGCAGAGGCTGGGCAGGGCTAAAGAATAAAGCAGGGATTGATTCAAAGCATCTCCTCCATGGATGCACCTTGGGCAGCACCAGAGCCCAGCCAGGGCTGCACCCAAGATGAACCAAAATGGCCCCAAAATGCACGGCCGGGCACGGGGTCTGTCCCTGGGATCAGTTCTGCTCCATTTGCACCTTGCAGTTCATTGTCCCATTGCAGCTTTAGCCCCTGCAGTCCCACCCTGCTTGTTTTTCTCTCTGCAGCCCACGGGGTTTGTGCTCTGGGGCTGAGATTTGGATCATTTGTCCTTGGTGCCCAGCTGGAGCAGGAATTGTTTTGTCTCCCTGCTCTGTGCACAGAGCTCACCATCCCAGAATGTGAACCCAGCCCCACACACTAAAGCAGCACAGAATGTGAAAAATAGAAAAGCTCAAACCTGAGGCATCCATGTGATTTCTGCTTCTGCCTAAAGCTGAAGCATCAGCAAGGGAAGGGCAATGTTCTGGGCAGGTTTGAGATCTCCAGGAATAAATCAGCAGCCAAATGTGCTTTGTGCTTTCAGAGTATGAAATCGAGAGATCCTTTTTCCTGAGGATGAAGTGTGTCCTAGCCAAGAGGAATGCAGGCCTGACCTGCAGTGGCTACAAGGTAATGTCTATAAATTACTCCTCCAACCCTGAAATATCCCACCACTGACAAGTCTATTTATCTAGGTGGTTTTTTGGGTTTTATTTTTACCTACGTGTAGCTGAGAGCAAAGCCTGTGATGAGAAGAATCAGAAAAGATCCCCAAAATGCCCTGAATAATTCCAGTTGAAACTTGGTGGCACACACCTCCCCTTGGTCCCTGGGAATTCTCTGGAGTCCAGCCCTGGAGCACAGTTTGGTTTTATTCCCCATGGAGCAGGAGGCAGGTGAGGCAGGAACCCGGAGCAGGAATTTGGACCTTTTCCACATCCCACCCAGTTACACAAAGCACCTCCTTGGCCTCAACACTAAACAAACTCAGCCATTGCCATCACCTCGGGCTGGAATTGTAGTAAACCACCAAGTCTGTTTATAAATCTTGCAGTTTGTGTGATGTTTTTTATTTATGACACGAAATCCGACGCCACGGCAAACACTGAAGTCGTAGAATAACAGCTGTCATTTGAGTCGTTTTTATTTTCATAGGTGCAGGCAGATTTTATTTTCAGATTTTTAGTAGATTTTTTTTTTCAGATGTTCAGGTAGTTTTTCTTTTCAGATTTGCAGTAGTTTTTATTCTCAGATGTGCAGGCAGATTTTATTTTCAGATTTGCAGTACTTTTTATTTTCAGATGTGAAATAGTTTTTATTTTCACATATAAGGCAGTTTTTTTTCAGATTTGAAGTAGTTTTTATTTTCATCTTTACAGGCAATTTTTATTTTCAGATTTGCAGTAGTTTTGATGTTCAGACTTGCAGTAGTGTTAATTTTCAGCTTTACAGGCAGTTTTTATTTTCAGATGTGCAGTAGTTTTTTATTTTCAGATTTGCAGTACTTTTTTATTTTCATCTCTACAGTTTTTATTTTCAGATTTGCAGTGGTTTTGATTTTCAGACTTGCAATAGTTTTTATTTTCAACTTAAGAGGCAATTTTAATTTCAGATTTGCAGTAATTTTTATTTTCAGATGTGCAGTAGTTCTTATTTTCATCTTTACAGGCAGTTTTTATTTTCAGATGTGCAGTAGTTTTTTATTTTCAGATTTGCAGTACTTTTTATTTTCATCTTTACAAACAGTTTTCATTTTCAGATTTGCAGTAGTTTTAATTTTCATCTTTACAGGCAGTTTTTAATTTCAGATGTTCAGGTAGTTTTTATTTTCAGATTTGCAGTACTTTTTATTTTCAGATATGCAGGCAGATTTTCTTTTCAGATGTGGAGTAGTTTTTATTTTAAGATGCACAATAGTTTTTATTTTCATCTTTACAGGCAGTTTTTATTTTCAGATGTGGAGTAGTTTTTGTTTTAAGATGTGCAACAGTTTTAATTTTCAGCTTTACAGGCAGTTTTTATTTTCAGATGTGCAGTAGTTTTTATTTTCAGATGTGCAACAGTTTTAATTTCCAGCTTTGCAGGCAGTTTTTATTTTCAGATTTGCAGTAGTTTTTGTTTTCAGATGTGCAATAGTTTTAATTTCCAGCTTTGCAGGCAGTTTTTATTTTCAGCTGTCATTTGCTGCTCTCTGAGCTGCAGGTTCACTCTGCTCCATCAGGGAGGGTTGTTCCCATTTTGGGTTGTTGAAAACCCAGAGAGCAAAGCCTGGCAGAGGAGCAGGTCTCTCTGCAGGAACGTGTTCAAGGTGCAGACGTGGATCTGTTTGCTCTCTTCCCTACCTGGCTGCACTGGGAATTCCTCATTACACTGAGCCCTGTTTGCTCAGCTGCTCCCCACAAAAATGCTGCTGTCCCAAAGCTGAATCTGAAATCAGGGAAAAGAGAGAAGAGCTTCAATTGTGACGTCTCCACGTGGCTTTGGGGGTTTTTGGGTTTTTTAATTCCCAATTATCACTGTTAATCAGAGGCATCACTTTCTTTGCCTCACTATTAAAAGTTTGCACAGTGAAAAATCAAAGGATTCTCTCGTCTGGAGAGATGTTGGCCTAAATTCATTCCATTTGACTGTGCCTAAAGTCAGGACTTAATTTTTAAGAAATCACCTCATTAGCTGAAGCGCAGAAAAAACTCATGGACCAAGTGATGGGGGAATTGAGATCTGCTGGGAGATCTTCTGGCCGTGATTTGCTGAGCATTTAAATCACTGGAGAGGAGGAAGGTTAAGCAGGAGGAGCCAATTTCCAGGTGATGTTTGGTAGTTGTTTAGAGCACTAAATACACTGAAAATTAATTCCTGTCCACAGGACACAGTTAAAAGCCAAACAAGCACAGAAATTCAGCAAAGGGATGTGATATTCCTGCTGCTTGGGCCAGAAAGTTGGCAGGGGCACTGATGATTTCTGAACACCAGCACCTAAATAAATAAACACTAAATAAATCTTCTGGGCTGGAATAGTCCCCAGGTTACATTTCCCCCTCCCCTTTAGCTGACACTGAATTTTTACAGGCTAACACTGTCATTATCACCTCTGTGAACAGCAATCGTACACAGGGATCCCGAAATCTGAGCTCAGGACCTTGGGCTTGGTCAAGTGTCAAAAAAAAACAGCCCTTCTGAACTTGAGCAGAGAACTTAAATCTCATTTCTTGTGTATTTGCATAAACAACAGTTAATTTTTATTGCTGTTGTGATGCATCAATACCCACTGGGTTTTTAAAGTGCCTTTTTTGATGTGTCTTTATTTACATCAGAATAATAACTCATTAAAATGTAAATGTTTTTATTCATCTTTGAGTGTGTGTGGGAGAGAGATGGACATTTAAAATAAATAACTTCCAGATTTTTTTTTTATCAATGAACAAGAATTCTGGCTGTATCTACAGGAAATCTGTATCAAGGAGCTTAAAGCATTAATTAGAAAGCAATTAGGCAGTCCCCAGAGAGGAGGTGCTTCAATACTGGATTAGTCATGCTGTCAGCAAACACAAAACTGCATTTACTGAGTCTTAATCTCTATTTACAAATTAGCTGCAATCAACAGACAACCCAGAATTGAATGTTATGGGGGAGTGTGTCTGTTGGAATCCTGGATACTGAGAATTTTGGGCTTTCTGTGCTGCCAGGAGAGAACACTGCACTGACCCGAGGCCCTGGAGAAGCTTCCAGAATGGAATGGCAGAACTGGGATTGTGGGGGTGGAGTTTGGATAGAAGTGTGTGATATCACAGGGTGGGAAACTCAGAGTTGAAGGGTTTAGAATACAGGAATAGAGAGAAAGCAAGATGGAGGGTTTGGGGTGGAGGCTGCTCCTTCTTCTTCTCCTTCTTCTCCATGGGTTTGGGTGGTTTTGTGGAATTGGATAAAAAAGTCCCCATTGCAGGCACGGGTGGTTGGGTATTGGGTTAAAAGTGAAAATAATTGAGGTGCCATTTGTTGATTGGACAGTTTATCCTTAAAAGACCTTGGAGAGATAGATACAGGGCCATTTTGTAGCTTTTTAGTGAAATGCTGTAGAACTCACGACTTTTAAGACTGTAATAGCAATAAGAACTAATAAACATCTGAGTCTGAGCACAAAATACCGTCTCGAGTACTTTCAATCCTGACCCTGACCCAGGCAGAAAAGAAGATAAAAACAAGTTATGTGTCTTTCTAACCTCATTGAGACTGGGTGGGCAGCAGATTTGGGCCTTTTCCATCAGATCCTGAGGGTGTTTTCCCCTTTTTCCAGGTGATCCACTGCAGTGGCTACTTGAAGATCCGCCAGTACATGCTGGACATGTCCCTGTACGACTCCTGTTACCAAATCGTGGGGCTGGTGGCCGTGGGGCAATCTTTGCCTCCCAGTGCAATCACTGAGATCAAGCTCCACAGCAACATGTTTATGTTCAGAGCCAGCTTGGATTTAAAACTGATTTTCCTCGATTCCAGGTAAGCAGCTCTTTCATCTCCACCATCCAGCTTTCATGTGCTTACGTGCAGTGGTTTCCAAATGGGTCAAAACATCCGTGGAAAAAAATCCAGCGGTCCAAGCTAGATCTGGAAGTCAGAGCCTTCAAAGCCTTTCAGGCAGCTGGATAGACCAAACTTTGTCTGGAATGCCAAGAAATAAGAGCCTGTCCAATTTAACCTGGAGTTACCTGCACTTTTAGGGTCAGCTGAACGGTTCTTGTTGTGAGGATTCATCAGAGGAGCAGTGAAACATTTTTTTTATCTGAAAGGACACAAATTTTATCATGCAAAGCCAGCAAAAGGAATGAGGATGTACCAAAAAAAACCCAAAAAAACAACCCCAAAAGTGGAATACTGAGATCAAACAACTGGCTGGCATCATCCAGAAAGCTTTTGAGAGAGAAGTAAGGAAAGAGAGTTAGGAAGCAGTAAGGAAACAGCAGTTCTGTCTTTTTGTGTAATGCTTTAACCATGAAACCAACACTAATAATGGGGTTGTTAGAATGGAAATTAATTCCATTGGCTACTACACATGAAAACAGGACCTTCTTGAACAAAATTTTGGGAAAAACAGCTGAGGAAGGAGAGCCCTGCCTCCACTTCAGCTGATGGAGCTCAGATGAGCACAGAACCAGAACTGAAACTCATTTCTCTGGTTTTGGAGCAAGTACCTTGTAGGACACAATACTTTGTCCAGTGCAGTCCAGGAGACCTCGAAGGGAAAATCCCAAACACACAAAGTATTGACAAGATGATAATTCTTCAAAAATCCTTTCCTGTGGGATTCCCCATTTCCCTGGCAGGCTGGATTTGCTGGGAACACATTCATGCAGTGAATGTGGGAGAAAAACCTCTCTACCCAAGAGAGTGGAGGCCAAGCATGCAAGAAGAGGCTTTTCTGTGTGCTCAGCCCAGGAGACAGTGGCTCCATCAGCTGCTGGGACACAAAGGGCTCCTTGTTTCTGGAGCCCTTCCTCGTTTTTTTGGCACGCGTCGCTTCGTGCCGCGGCTACAAAGGAGCACGAGGGGTTCAGCAACACGTCCCTGCATGTGGGGGAAAGGAAATGATGTGCCTGGGAGGAACTGCCTGGAGACAGAAGTGTCTTCAAAGGCCACAGAACAAGCAGGGGTGTTGACAGGAGCAGGGACAGACCCAGAGCTGTTGCAGAGCTGTGTTTACCAAGGAGCAGATGGGTGTCATCCACGCACAGGACAAGAAGGGGAATTGAGCTTCACCAAAGCCTTTTGCTCTCCCAGCTGAGCAAACCAAACTGTATTTGCTGAAAACAGAGGCATGTTAGGAGTTAGAAAAGACTGGTTTCAGGCTTGGTTCTGGTTTCCATAGAAGGGAATGGATCTTGAGACATAACAGTCACAGCAGACAGCACGAAACCATGGGAAGGAGCAGCTCAAAATCCCTTTCTGGCCACCTGACACAACATAAACCACACAGGAGTTCATCCACTGAAGTCACTAGAAGGAGAAGACAGTCACTTCCCTCCCAAGTGAGCTGCTCACTCTGATTTTTGGGGTGCCTTCATTCCCAGGGTGTTTAAAAAGACTTTGAAGGACTCAGGAGACCAGAACTGATCAGTGGGGTGAGCTCTGTGTGTCTTGTCACCTGCACAGCCCTACCTGGAGAACCCAGGCTGCCTGAGAGATTAATTTGATGTTAAGGAAGTAAACCAGCTGAGTTTATTTCCAGATTCAACCTTTTCCAAAATTTGGGTGTCCTAGGAACTGTCAATGATGTTTTTTGTGTCACCAGCTTCAAAGTGAGACTGCACCTTTGGGAAAATGACCCCCTGAACCCCTGGGCTGTGGTTTTGGTGCTTTGGTTGGGTTTGGATTGATAGTGGAGCCTTGGAAAATGTTAAAGATAGAACTCTGAAAATCTTAGGCTTTGTGTTTTCTCAGATCACTGCACCTGCATAAGCAGTATGATAAATGATATAATTGTTAGATGTGATGATTGTTTAGTAATTAAATATAATTATTATATAATCATAAGAAGAATCATGAGAAACTATGTTGGAAATTTAAGGGGGCTATGTTTAGCTGAAATCTATGTATACAATAGAAGAATAGAAGTTTAATAATTAACATGAAAGTTATATAACGATAGAATATAAAAACCACGATCACCTTGAATGTATGGTCGGAGTCAGATTTGAGTTGAACACTCCTGACACCCAGAGCTCTTAATAAAAGCACCTGCATATAATCACTTATGTGATTATGTGTTTCTGAACACTAACAGGATGAGCTGTGTCTGTACTCACCAAAGGGGCAGGATGGAGCTGCCACCCTGCTTTTCAGTGCACTGAAGTCAGGAGGAGAATTGAAACCTGAGCAGGATCTTCCACCATTATTTCGTGCTCCTGATTGGCTTCAGTGAGGATTTGGGATGAGCACACACTGCAGAGGAGGAACACAAGCATCTATTCAAAGGCATTTTGATGCTGTTGTCCTTCAGAAGAATCCAAGCCCTCGGCCCTCTCAAGCAGAACCTCCTCAGCCTCTGTGGGGTCCACTGGGCTGGTTAGAGTCACAGCATGAGAACAGAAGATGCACAATTGTCATAAATTTTTTAAAAAACTAATCGAAATGTGCATTATCATCAATCCTACAATGACAGGAATTGGTTGGGACCTGTGCTCGTTTCTGTGGACACTCCTGTGCTATCTCTGTGCTGTGCACCCTCACCAGTGTGAAGCTCAGACCAGGAACATCCTTTGCAAGTCCATGTCCTGCCCATCCCTGCTCAGTTCATGGCATGAAGAGGCTTGGGGAATTTAAACTGGACTTCCTTCGGTCTAAACTGGAGGACAACCTCCAAGAGCACCCTAGGACACTCCAGCTTTAATAAGTATTTCAGTCCACAGGCCTAGGCCAGAGCTGGTAAAACTCCTGCAATTAAAATGTGCAGATGCCTCTGCTGCTGCAGGAGAAGATCCTCAGCAGAGACAATTTTACTGTCACCTGCTAAGGGAGTGTGACACTTGTTAATGTGGACATTCCTTACTGTTCTGCCTTTTTGAGGCAAAGAAAACTCAGGACATCACAAACCCCCCCCACAACCCTGGGTGAACAAACCACAGTTTGGCCAAGTGGCACATTGTACTTTAAGGACTATTTTTTCTCCTCAACTAAATTAAAAAAAAGTCCATTTGAAACGTGAAGTTTGACTCTTCATGTCTGACCCAGTGTAAGTCTGACCCTGAATTTGATTCTTTAACATCTGCAGAGATGCTGCTGTTTTGAATTCGTTCCATTCTTCTACTTCTGGGATTTTTATTTTTTTTCTTTTTTTTGAAGTCTTGCCTCAGCTTTCCTTTCCTCACCCTGTGGTCTTCACACCTCCTTGTCTTTCCACATTCTCAGCTGGAATAAGCTCCTGCTTTTTTCTCCTGTTAGGCACCAGCCTGGATTTATTCACAGGCACTGATCACATGTGGCCCAACACACCTTCTACACTTGTAGCTCTGCAAAAGCAAATGAAAATGTGTCAGCAGCCCACAAGAGAGGTTTTATTGTTTCATGAGCAGCTCCTCGAGTGGAACTTTGTGCAAAGGATCCTGCATGGCAGTGGCAAAAGCCCAAGGTGGAAATCAGTAAAAGAGCTCTTTTTCCTGCCTGGGTGTACCAGGGAAAAGCTGCACCTTGCTTTGGTTGGGCTGAAAGGGTTTCTTTTCTTGTAAAGGTGAAGTTTCTGTTTCCAAAACTAACATTACATCCCACAGCTTTCAGGCACTGATTTGTTGCCACAACCAAATGCTGGGTCAATGAAACAGAATATTCCTAGAGATTTTGTTTATTGCAGATTTTTCCTTTTCCAGGGTGACGGAATTAACTGGCTATGAACCCCAGGATCTGATAGAGAAAACCCTCTACCACCACGTGCATGGCTGTGACGTTTTCCACCTGCGATACGCTCACCACCTCTGTAAGTGCCTGGGCTGGGGCACGGGAGGGACCTGGAGCTGCTGGAGAGCACCAGGATGGGCAGAGGGATGGAGCAGCTCTGCTGGGAGGAAAGGCTGGCACAGCTGGGATTGTTCACCTGCACAGGAGAAGCTTTGGGCTGAGCTCAGGGTGGCCTTGCAGGGCCTGGAGGAGCCCCAGGAAAGCTGGAGAGAGACAATTTCCAGGGCATGCAGGGACAGCACACAGGGAATGGCCTCAAACTGAAACATTACAGCTTTAGATCAGATATTAGGAACAATTTCCTCCCTGGCAGGGTGGGCAGGCCCTGGCACAGGGTGCCCAGAGCAGCTGTGGCTGCCCCTGGATCCCTGGCAGTGCCCAAGGCCAGGTTGGACACTGGGGCTGGAGCAGCCTGGGACAGTGGAAGGTGTCCCTGCCATGGCAGGGGGTGGGGTGAGATGATCTTTAGGGTCCTTCCAACCCAAACCTCTCTGTGATTCCATGATTCCATGAGTTATCCAGGTCCAAGCCTGGCTGATGTCATTTATCAGCCCAAGAACCTGAACACTTCAAGTTATCGGGTGTCAAATCCTCCTCATCAAATAATAATCCAGGCTTTGGAGTGAGGGATAATGAACAGGGGCCAAAAGCAGAGGGAAGTTGTGGATTCCACATCCCTGGAAGCATCTCAGGACAGGTTGGACACTGGGGCTTGGAGCAGCCTGGGACAGTGGGAAGTGTCCCATGGCAAGGGTGGGAATGGGATCATCTTTAAGGTCCTTCCCAACCCAAACCATTCTGGGACTCTATGGAATACGTTGAGTACAGTGAGAAGTTTTGCAGACAACAAGCAGCATGCTGGAAAGCAGAAAAAAATCCTTTCCAAATCTTGACTGGAGACAGATTTTCAAAAGTTCTTGGCTATGACTTAAGGAAACCATTAATTGTGTAAATACAGCTCGATATGCTGGGCTTCCGAAAAGAAAAAAAACAACACCCAAAGCAACTTATCTGGCCAGTTTTTGTACTTAGGGGATCCAGGCTATTTTGAATATTTGGAATTAATTCTGGATGGTGATCGTGTGAAGGAAAAGAAAACCTAAGGAGCAAGTAAATGAGAGGGGAAAATCTGAACTTCACTAGCCTCTGCTGTTAAAACAAAAATATGCAGCAGCTCTGCATTCCTCTGAAATATGTTAGTAATAATCATCCTGTGTTTGAAGGGAATGCAATCCCAAAAACTCCTTGGAGGGACATTCATTAGTAGCATGTGGATGAGGTTCAGAGAATGGATTGTCAGGAAAAAAATGACACATTTAATAATTTCCCATCTTCCAACAGAGTCACTAATCATATCTTCAAACATCTGGATCTGGGAAGGAGCTCATTCAGTAGCACATTAATTTGAAAAGCAAATTGAGGGAATGGCTGAACTCTGGATTTGGCTCCGTTTGCTGCAACCCATACGAGGCAAAGATGACATCCAAAAACCAATGTCAGGGAATTTTTTTTCCAGATTGCTCCTGTAGGCTGGAAGCAGCCAGAGTCAAATCCTTCTTTTAGGCTTCCTTCTTCTCTTAGTGTGTGCTACTGATGAGGATCTGGAATACCAAGGAGGTTGTAACTGTGTTTGGCGAGTCCAAGCTGAAATCGCGAGTGCTGAATTCCGCCGGGGGCAGGGTGTGCTACACCTGGGAAAGCAAAATCTGATCTTGAACAGCAAGTTCAGATTTACCAAAACATTACTGAACACTCTGGGCTGCTGAGAACTGGAAAAAAGGATGACCAGGGCACACGGAAAATCCTGTCAGGGACGCCCTCCCTGTAGCAGTGACATCTGCATGTGGATGTGGCTGTTGACCGGTTCAGAATGAACTCAGTTATTTCCACCAGACTGTTTGAAATACCTTCATCAACCAGCATGGAGATGATGCCACCACAGCCACAATCACCTCTGGAAAAACAGTTTTCCACTTTAGAGTAGCAGGATGGATAATTCTGTGGCTGCCAGTTTGATCCATGTACGACTGGAGTTTTAAATGAAGAGACAAATCGTGTTCACTGAATTACCCACCACATCCTTCCACAAGGAAAAAAAAAATCCCTCAGCCAAATAGGATACTAAGAGCAGTTCTGTAGATTAAAGATAAATTACTGTAAACTTTAAAAACAGAAGAAAAATGGGAGCCATGCATAGGAATTTATGAAAGCAGATAAATCCCAAGAAGCAGAAAATAATGAGTAATGCTTGGGCAGCAGTGGGAACAGTGCAGGGTCATGGTTGGAATACCAGGTAATGGGAATTATTAAACCAGATGTAAAGTGCACAAAGTCCCTCTGGGGAGCACTGTGAGAGCTCCCCCAGCATCCATCAGCAAATGTCTCAGGAACATGAGCAGTGAAAGGTTGGCAGGTTTGTTGTACCATTCTATAAAGCAATCTGATGATGAAGTGTCACCTGATGCAGAAATCCAAAGAGAAACATCTTACACCTAATAAGGGTATTAAGGGAAAAAAAAAAAAAAAAAAAAAAGCAGCCCTAAACTAGGATAACCATTTGCTTTTTTTAAGAGGAAAAAAATCCCAAACTGAAGCCCTGAAGCAGCTGAACTCAGAGTGAGGCAGCACAAGGAATAAAACAAAGGAAACAGTGAGGGGAACAAGTTAGGAGGGACAGAACAAGAACATCCAGCTAGGAGGGAAATGTAGATGTGAATATTTGCCTAAGGTGTGCTGGCAGCAAAGAGAGTTTCCTGCTTGAAGCATTTGATTGGCTTCCAGCTCCAGGAAAACACTTGTGGTGTTTGAAGCTGTGTTATTCCCAGAACCCCTTTCATACTCACAGTGTTTGCCCTGAAATGTGGCCACACAAATAAGGAGGCCCTGCCCGAGGATCCTGCACTCTAAAACACAGGACAGAGTTCCAGTGCAGACAAAATATCTTTGTGGTCTCAGAGAAATCCCTTTGTTTGTACCATTTTAAGGGGGGTTTGGGGCATCCCACATGTTGCAGCATCCCTGCTCTTCCCACAGGAACTTGAACAGGGTTCAGGTCTTTGTACCCACCCCAGCTGGTGTCCTCACCAAAGCCTTCTCTTGCTCCCTGGAAGTCACCCTGTGTTTTTGTAGGGTTATTTCACAGAAAAGCTCAGTTCCACCAACTCTGGTGTTGGGTCTGCCTCTGCCTTGCCAGCACTCAAACCTCCTGGCAGAGCAGCACCAGATTTTCAGAGGTCTGAAAAGAAAATAGGAGTTTGCTGGGCACAGTGCCTTGCCCAGGGGCCGTGCCCTTGACATGCCAGGACAGCTAAACCAGGATCTGCTGCCAGTGTGGAGCCAAGAAATCCATTTCTTGCAGTGGGATCCTTCAGTGCAGCCTGGGAGCTCCCAGCCACACGCCCGGGAGCCTGGTGGAGCCTTTTAAAATAGTCCTGTCTGACAGCCCAGAGCCTTTCCCAGCTTCCCTGTGAAACCAGGAGCGAGCCAGAGCCCTGGAACACCCAGTCACAGAGGGCACATCCAGAGGAGAAAGCCACAGGATCCTCCCCCTTGGGCTGCAGCAGAGGCCACCAAGAAGCCTGAGCCTGCACAGATTGTCTGGGTGGCGGATTTGCCTCACTCCCATTCCTGAGGTTTCCTTTTCAGCATCAAACAGGGCAGCTGAGCACAGAGCCAGATGGAAGCTGAGCTCACTCCCTGTCTCACTTGCTGTCCCTCAGCCAAGGTCAGACTTTCCCCAGATTACTAAAAAATCAGGAGACACAAAATCCTCCCCCGTCCCCAGAGAAATACTGGTTAATCCATATAATTAGGAAGGAAAGCTGAACGCTGTAGCCCTCAGTGGTTTTTACATCTTTTCAAACACTGTCTTAACTGCAGAGCTAAAAGAGGGACTTAAAAAAAAATCAGCGAGAGAGGAGGAAAGCCAAAAGTAGTCCCAAAGCACAGGGAAGAACTTTGCTATAGTCAGCGATCCATGACAGCATTAATTTCTCTTTAGGAAGACTGAGTGTAGCAAAGCATTTCGAACTCAAGGAAAATGTGCTCATTAAACCAGCACAAAGACCTAGTTCTGAAAGGCCAGACCACATTCCAAACATTACCTGTTACATGGCCTGTGCTGAAATGTAAGGATCATTTCCTGGAACGGGACCATTTGGATTTCAGAATGAATCATCAAATCATAAAAGCACAGAATGGTTTGGGTTGGAAGGGATCTTGAAGATCATCTCATTCCAATGCCCTGCCATGGCAGGGACACCTTCCACCGTCCCACTTTGCTCCAAACCTTGTCCAACCTAATCTTGGACACTTCCAGGGATGGGGCAGCACAACTACAGAGCACCACCCACAATTATAGAACACTCAGAAATAGTAAAACTGTGGTATAGAGACAATTATTAATATTTCTAGAACAGAATCTTTGAGTAGCCACTCCATGACTTTCAACTTGCAGTGATGAATTGCACTTAAAAATACAAATGTCTTTATATTTTCTAGGTGTGTTTGCATACTTAGAAACACACTCCTCATGATTTTTTTTAAATCATGCACACCCTCCTCCCATAAAGAATTCCATGTAGAAATGTAGGAATGGAAGGAACATCAACAAGAGTGAGGCAAAAAGCTGATAGCTAAGAGAGATTTGAAACCCCAGATAGCAATGGCTTGGTGACCATCATGGAGGGGGGGGGTTTGAATGTTCTGCAGGATCATGGAATGATGGAATATCCTGAGTGGGAAGGGACCCCCCAGGATCATCAATCCCACCCCTGCCCTGCCCAGAGCCCAGCAAGCCCAGCCTGGGCATCCCTGGCAGCGCTGGCCAAAGGCTCCTGGAGCTGTGGCAGCCTCGGGGCCGTGCCCATTCCCTGGGCAGCCTGGGCAGTGCCAGCACCCTCTGGGCAAGGACCTTGCCCTCAAATCCAACCCAAATCCCTCCAGGCCCAGCCCCAGCCCTCCCTGGGTGTTGTCCCTGCCCCAGGGAGTAGAGGTCAGAGCTGCAGACAGTTTTAGGTGTTCATTTTGTTGCCTTCTGAACACACAGGTACCTCATCCTAAAATGGAAGAATTGACACTTCCAGAAAGACCTGTCAATTTTGTAAGAGCCTGATTTTCTTTGGGAGATAAACTGGAATTGAAGGAAAGTTTAAATATGTTGGGATGTGCGATGGATAAGAGAGGAGGTAGCCCAGAGAGGTGGCCCATGGGCTCCAGACCTTGGGAAACCTCACTGAGTCTTCCAGAACCACAAGGAAATGGATGAAAATGAAGGAGAGAGATTTTTTATATGGGCAAAATTCCCAGAATTCCCAGAATCCCTGGGTTGGGAGAGACCTTCAAGACCATGGAGTCCAGCCCAGCCCCAACCCCTCAACTGAACCCTGGCACCCAGTGCCACATCCAGGCTTTGTTAAACACACCCAGGCATGGGCACTCCACCACCTCCCCGGGCAGCCATTCCAGAACTTTCTCACCCTTGCTGGAAAAACCTTTTCCCTGTTATCCAACCTGGATTTCCCTTGGTGCAGCTTGAGGCTGTGTCCTCTGGTTCTGTCAGTGACAGAAAAAAATGACAGGACAAGGGGAATGGTTTTAAAATGACAGAGAGAAGGTTTAGATTCCTTTTCTTAATCATATTTGTATAAAGGAATTTCTGCCATTGGCCACTTTTTTTGAACACAATTTGTGCAGCGAGCTCAGCCCATGATTCCCTGATTTACAATTAATAACTGGATAGGAGAGTAAGAGGATGGAGTTTCCAGAGGAATGATCCAAGGCCACACAAGAGAAGAACCAGCTTCAAAGGCTGGGCATTATCTTCTAGTGAATCCTGAGATAAAGGCCTGGCACTGAACCAGAAATATTTGTGGTTGGATTTAATATTTAGAGATGCTGCACAACTCCTGTTACAGCACAGCCTCCTGCCAAAATATCTTTGTTCACAGAGGATCCAGAATAGCTCAGGGAGGATTACATGGCTGGTGAATTTATCAGATATCTGATTCCCCTCTCTGTCCTTGTCTTTAAATAAATTGTCTTTGTTTGGATGCTTCACAATCAAAAAGTTTTTTTAATTTTACCCTTTAAAATCAACCTTCATGATAACAGAGGAAAAAAAACCCCACAGAATAAAATACATGATAATCTGTCAAGCTATGAGAGAAGTGCTTCCAACTAATCTGGAAAAAAATCTCAAAATCACAGAATCCTTAGGGTTGGAAGAGACCTTCAGGGTCATGCAGTCCTCACCCCAATCCCTGTCCCCAAGGCCACATCCAGACTCTTCCTGAGCACTCCCACAGACTCCAAACCTCCCTGGGCAGCTCAGCCCAAGGCCTGACCACTCTGCCAGGGAAATTTTCTTTTCCAATCTCCAACCTCAACCTCCCCTGGTGCAATTTGGGACCATTTTCTCTCCTTCTTTCAAAAGAATTGTGTCCATTTCAAAATACTTTTGCTGCCTTGAACTTTTCTTTTGCTGTTAGAAATTTTAAAGCAGTGTTTGTGAAGAATGCGACCATAGGTGACCCAGAGAAGAAGGAAGACAAAACTTAGGACTCTTCAAATTTTCTAGAAATAATAATGTGGTGTTATGAATCTATAGAAAGGGGCAGGATAGGTATTTTTGTAGGGGATTATTTAAAGATAGTTGAGAGGAAGAGGAAGGAAGGTGTTAGGACATAGATTGGACATAGGAAGAGGAAGGAGGGTGTTAGAACATAGGTTAGACAAACTTAGGACTCTTCAAATTTTATATAAATAATAATAAATCTATAGGAAGGAGCATGATAGGTAATTTTGTAGGCGGTTATTTAAAGTTAATTGGGAGGAAGAGGAAGGACAGTGTTAGAACATAGGTTGGACAAATTTAGGACTCTTCAAATTTTATATAAATAATAATGTGGTGTTATGAATCTATAGAAAGGGGCAGGATAGGTAATTTTGTAGGGGGCTATTTAAAATTAATTGGAAGGAAGAGGAAGGAGAGTGTTAGAACATAGGTTGGGCAAACTTAGGACTCTTCAAATTTTATATAAATAATAATGAATCTATAGAAAGGGGCATGATAGGTAATTTTGTAGGTGGTTATTTAAAGTTAATTGGGAGGAAGAGGAAGGAGAGTGTTAGAACACAGGTTGGACTCATAAATCTGAAAGATTTTTTCCAACATCATTAATTCTGTGATTCCGTGAACGAGAAAAGCACTTGCCTTGCAAATAAACCTCTCCAGGAAGAGGTCATGACTCCAAAACACGTGAATTTTAAAAAAATGTTCTTTTTCTTGTGTTCACAGTGCTGGTGAAAGGCCAAGTGACCACCAAGTACTACCGGCTGCTGTCCAAGCAGGGAGGCTGGGTGTGGGTGCAGAGCTATGCCACCATCGTGCACAACAGCCGTTCGTCACGGCCTCACTGCATAGTGAGTGTCAATTATGTCCTTACGTAAGTCCAAATACTTTGTACCATTACCTGTTCTCACTAATTGACTCATTAATGATTAAATCTGCCAGGGTTTCTTGGCTTGTGCCGTCCGGTGTTCTGTGCTTGCGTGTTGCGGCTTTCTCTGTTTGTGCGGTCTCATCTCTTTAGCTGAGAGAAAATGTTGTTGTGTTAATTATTATTATTATCTAGATCTTCATCTTGTCCAGGGAAGGGCAATGGAGGTGGTGAAGGGGCTGGGAAATTTCTCATGAAAGAGCTGGGGGGGCTCAGTCTGGAGCAAAGGAGGCTCAGGGGGGACCTCACTGCTCTGCACAGCTCCTGACAGGAGGGGCAGTGAGGGGGGTCAGGCTCTGCTGCTGTGTCCCAAGGGAAAGGAGGAGAGGAAATGGCCTTAATTTTGTCAGGACAGGTTCAGATTGGAGATTAGAAGGGTTTTTTCCTTTGAAATAGTGGTCAGGCCTTGGGCTGAGCTGCCCAGGGAGGTTTGGAGTCACTCTCTCTGGAATTATTCAGGAGTAGTCTGGATGAGGCCCTTGGGGTGATGCTGGTGGTGCTGAGTAATGGTGGGACTGAATGAGCTTGAAGATCTCTTCCAAAGTTGAGTATTCTGTGACTTTTTGATCAAAACCAACCTTGCAGCTTGTGTGGTTTAGTTACAATCACACACTGCTGACAGGGGAGGAACATTGCTCCTTTTCCTTTCCTCAGGGCAGAGACCAATTCCTGGCTGAGCAGGAGACAGATTAGTTGATCTCTGCCTTTCCATGATTCCAAACCACAGGGAGCCAGGGATGGCTGAGGGAAGATGATACAGCTCAGGCTCAGAGAGAGGGTACACTTCATCCAAAGGTGTTTATGTGGTTCCCAGTGGAATTTTTTAATAGACTTGCATGGGAATGAGGTCACCCCATAAGATCCCCTGCCTCCTGACATCCCCAGACTCAGTGAAAATCTTGGAAGAGTGAAAATTCAGGCCTTGTGAATGCTAACATGTATTTTTACAGGAGTTAGTTTGGATTTTCCTGTGTTTTTAATTTACTGGGCTGTTCTTTTGCAGAGATATTGAGTACAAGGAACTTCAGTTGTCACTGGACCAGGTTACCATTTCCAAGTCACAGTTTTCATGCAGAAACTCAGTACCTACCTCGCAGGAAACAAGGAAAATAGTAAAACCCAAAAGTAATAAAATGAAGGCAAAACTCAGAACAACACCTTACCCACCACAGGTAAATTTTTCAGCAATACTTAATTACCAGTTGTTCTCACTGAGTTCTTGGGACAGTGTAGAGATAATCCAGGACTGAATTTACTATAAAACAGACTATAGGATTGTCAACCCAGGAAATCCCTCATAAATCAGGATAAAATTAGATCCTTTTTCCTTGGGGTGGAAAGTACAGGTAGCACAAAGCAGCTCTGGCAAGTGATGTAAAACCTTTGGGATATGGAGTGTGTGAAGCACTTCAACCACCACGTCCTTTCTTGGCAAAAAGAAGAAAATCCTGCACTTGGAATTGTGCTGTGAAAATCTGTGCTGGTGTAGGATGTGTGTCATTTACTGTTGGTGTGTGGAGTTCTTGATATCAGCAGGAATTTCTCCCTGGAAAAGGTGGTCAGGCCTTGGGAAGAGCCGCCCGGGGAGGTTTGGAGTCCCCATCCTGGGAGGTGTCCCCTGGAGGTGGCACTCAGAGCTCTGGGCTGGGGACAAGGAGGGCATCGGGCACAGCTGGGACTCCATGAACTGGGAGGGCTTTTCCAAACTTAATCCTGTGATTCTGTAAAACTGAACTGCCAGAATTATCAGATCAAAGCAGATTTTTTGTTCCCATGTGAAGGCAAAGTCGCAAAGAGGGGAACTTCAGACACAGTGCTCAGTCCGTGCCTTGAGCCAGCGAGGCGCAGCTCTGGGTGCCTGTCTGACGTGTCCTGTACTTTCCTACAAAAGTTCCTCCTTTAACTCTGTTCCCTGCTCTTTTTCCCCCTCTTTCCCTCAGCAATACAGCTCGTTCCAAGCAGACAAACTGGAATGCAGCCAGGTGGGGAGCTGGCGCTCCAGCCCCGCCGCCAGTGCCGCCGCCCTTCAGGAACAGAACTTCCATTCAGAGAGCAGCGAGCTCCTGTACGCCCCTCCCTACAGCCTGCCCTTCTCCTACCACTATGGACACTTCCCTGTGGATTCCCACGTCTTCAGTGGCAAGAAGCAAATGCTGCCTGCGAAATTCGGGCAGGCCCAAGGGGCGCCCTGCGAGGTGGCGCGGTTCTTCCTGGGCGCGCTGCAGACCAACGGCGAGTGCCAGTGGCACTACACCAACTCCCTGGTTCCCAGCAGCCAGTCACCCTCCAAAAGCCTTCCTGAGCAGCCAGTGAACATCATCAGGCACAACCTTGCACAGAGTTATGAAGGTGGGTGTCGCTCTGAGCCAGGAGAAAAAGCTGGGCCGTGCGGTGGATGGGGAGGATTTGTGTTCGTGGTTTGAAAAATGGTTTTGGTGCCTTGGATCCCTCCCTCAGTTTGGGAAGGACATTGGGATGCTGGAACACATCCAGAGGGGCCAAGGAGGCTGGAGAGGGGCTGGGAACACAAACCCTGTGAGGAAGCCCTGAGGGAGCTGGGGGTGCTCAGCCTGGAGCAAAGGAGACTCAGGGCTGCCCTCCTCACTCTGCACAGCTCCTGAAAGGGGCCTGGGCTCAGCTGGCCCTGGGCTCTTTCTCCAGCAGCACTGACACACCCAGAGCACACAGCCTCGAGCTGCACCAAGGGAAATCCAGGCTGGAGAGCAGGGAAAAGGTTTTTCCAGCAAGGGTGAGAAAGTTCTGGAATGGCTGCCCAGGGAGGTGGTGGAGTCCCCATGCCTGGGTGTGTTTAACAAAGCCTGGATGTGGCACTGGGTGCCAGGGTTGAGTTGAGGGGTTGGGGCTGGGCTGGACTCGATGGCCTTGAAGGTCTCTCCCAACCCAGGGATTCTGGGATTCTGTGAGTGGCTCCCTAGAGCAGAGGCTAGACAAGATTAAGAGAATAAGAGCAGGTATTTATTAAAGGCTCCACAGATACACCTGGGGCACTCAGAAGCCTCCAGAGGCCTCACCCAAGCTGGACAATGGTCACCAGTCTTTCACACAATTATCAGTTTGGTCCATTTACATATCAGGGGTTAATTCTCCAATTACAGCTTCAGGTAATGAAGTCATTTAACCCCCAGTTTGCTCCTCCCAATTCACTTTTGTTTGTATTTTCAGGGCCTGAGGCTGTAGGGTGTCCTTGGATCTCAGGCCTAGGGGGATTGTTCTGTCTGACCAAAATGTGGAGACAGGAACTGACACTTTATAAGGAGTTTAGAGTCATGCACTAAGGCAGTACAGGATTGGAAAAATAGAAAAGCTGAAATCCTGAGGCTTCAGTTTAGGAAAGACAGAAAATCAGAGGCAGTGAAGTGTAACAATCATTATATTTATGGTATTCCCAATGTTCCTTCTTCCCATTTCCATCAGCACTGGACTGGGAATATTATCAAAGCTTCAGCTGACAAAATGCTCTCACAAAAATCACTTTTAGAGCAGCACAGGATATCTTTTCCTTCAGTAGTGGCACAGTTTAGCCTCTTGTTTTGTACTCTCAGAGTTATTTAAGTGGAATTTCTCAGGTAAGTTACAGCTGAAGCTAGATTGAAACTTGACCTCCACAGTAATTTTTGATAATTTTAACACAGAAATTAAAATAAACACCATCTATTCCCATAAAAATTGAAGCTTTTCCTTTCTCAGCACAAAGCCACTCTGAATGTCTTTACCTTACAGAGTAATAATTCTGTTTTACTTTTTATAATAATTGTGAATTTGAAAATGCCTCCCATCACCTGCATTATTTCACTGTGCAGATGGTCAGGGATAGAAATTCTTTGAGGAAAGGTATTGACTTCTCTGTAAGAAATAACCTTGAAAAATTATGACACAACCAAATGTAAAGATGCTCAAAATACCCTCTAATCACAGAATCAGGGAATAATTAGGGTTGGAAGGGAATTCTGAGGATCATCTTGTCCAACTTATTTCCACTGTGTTCCACCAGAACAGGGTTTCTTGCAGTGGTTTTGGCACAGATTTCTCTCTCATTTCAAACACTCCTGATCTCACAGCTGCCCCAGCTCCAAAATGAAACTGAATCAAGCTGTGAGGGCAAGGAACAATGTTAATCAGCTAAAGAAACAAAAATATTTGGACAAACCAACCTCTGGCAATTCAGGCTATTTTGGGATGGTGTCAAGTAATAATAACTCAATTAATAGCATTAATTACTCCCCTGACCCAGCTTCCCCTTCAAGCCAAACATGACTCTGAATTTAATTGTTTTCATGAATGAGCCTTGGAAGTTCTGCTGAGATTTCAGGTTGCTGCTGATTTTAGCAAGAGCAGCCTTGGTTGGCCTGGATTTCCCCCCTGTTCCCTGCTTTACTTTCAGTAACTGTGAGAATGATACAAACAAACCTGTCACAAAAATATGCAAAAAAAAAAAATCTCACCACATCTGAGTTTATTCAATCTTCTTAAATATAGGAGTTCTTTTGTGATTTAAGGTGTATCTGAAAGTATCAGAGAACATCAACAAGGGCAGAATTCAGCTCAGCTGCTGCAGAACTCCCAGGAAATCCTTAATTTAAATTCCTTTAAGCAGAATTCCAGTTTATCACATTCCAATCCAGAGCCAATCCTTGGATCCCATCCACATCTCTCTGCATTCATAATTTTCATTAATTAAAAATCACTGATGAGGACTGAGGTACTGCTGTGCAGTCAGATGGAAACCCTCATTTCTTGGAATGGAGAAAGCAGAAGGGGAAATTTAAAATAAAAAAATAAATTTAAAATAAATTATTTTAAATAATTAAAAAAAAAATTAAATAAATTTTAAATAAAAAAATTTAGGTAGTCTTAAGGGTACCATTTTAGGTAGGATCTTGGAAACCAAAATCAAGAATTTATTCACCAATGGGTGTAGATCTCCAAGATCTGAAGGGAATATTAAAATACAAATATATTAAAATACAAAGATATTCAAGCTGAGCTTGCTGCATCAGACAGGAGATGGAATCAGACACCAAATGTGCTTCCCACAGAAGAACAAATAATTTCTGCCCGGGGTTTTGTCCTTCACAGGATGGTTTGACCTCACCCATGATGGAGCTCACCTCACTGCCAGCAGCATTTTATTTCACTTTTCTGTGGTTAGGCTGAAAATGAGCAAGAGGGAAGCTCTGCTCAAAGCCCAGAGCAGGTTAAATCCTTTCCTCAGTTTGTGCTCCTCTAATTTGCTCTTTCCTTTGGTTGCTCCTGTGGACTGTGGGGGAAAAGGAGGAGTTTCAGACCAAAAATAGGAAATAGTTTTGTACTTTCTGAAGACGCTGTGGGGAAAAAAGTAAAAAGGAAAAAAAAAAAAAAGAAAAGAAAAACAAACCAAAATAAACAAAACCCCCACCACCACCACCAAAAACCCCACGCTCAAAAAACCAAAAAAACCTCCAAACCCCCCCAAAACCACACACAAACACAAAACAAAAAAAAAACCACAAGAAAACCCCAAAAAATCAAAAAAGGACCAAAAGACCCCAAACAAACAAACAAAAGCCAAAAACCCCCAAAAACCCCGCAAAACCTCCCCAAAAACCGACATATTTTGAGGATAAAGATAAAGATAAAGACTTAAGTAAATCCTGCCTATCCCCAGTAAACCTGCAGGAATAGGGTAAAAAACACACACAAACACAAAACACACACAAACACAAAACAAAACAACCACAAGAAAACCCCAAAAAATCAAAAAAGGACCAAAAGACCCCAAACAAACAAACGAAAGCCAAAAACCCCCAAAAAACCCGCAAAACCTCCCCAAAAACCAACATATTTTGAGGATAAAGACTTAAGTAAATCCTGCCTATCCCCAGTAAACCTGCAGGAATAGGGTAAAAAACCTCCAAATCCCAATAGAAAAGGGATTTTTTTACTGCAAGGAACTGCTGCTGTTTTTCAATCTCATCCCACATCACCATTTCCCCACCAGGAGGAAAATGGAGCTGCAATTCCAGCAGTTCTTATTTCTGGTGCTGCTTCCACTGAAGGTTTTGCTGCTGGAGTTGGGAAATTTGGATTCTTTTTTAGTTGGGAAATTTGGGTTCTTTTTTGAGCATTTTGATGCATTTTAATGGATATTTATTATGGATATCTATTGGGGATTTGATGAAAGTTGGCTTGCTGCAATTAATTCTCTGCAAAAGCGCTTTGAGTTGTATTTAAAAATATATATTTTTTTAATGGAAATATATACATGCTTCCTTTGTGTTGGAGGAAAAAATATGGTCAAACTCAGGCCTGGGCAAAAGGGGAAAAGAAAACAGAGGTTCCCCTATAGACAGGATTTCCACCCAATTTTTCCAGCCTTGTTTCAAAGGCGCTGTTGCACTTTTGCTGAATTCTGAACCTTTGGAAACCCCTTTTTTTTTTTTTTTTTTTTGGTTTTTTGGTTGGTTTTTTTTTGGGTTTTTTTTGCATCTGATCTGCCTTAGGTTGTCAAGTGCTGCTTTTTTCCAGTGGCTCACTGGAGAACTGACAGCCAGGGAGCTTCAAAGCAGGGAGGATCTGCTTAGCATCATCATCTTCGATCCAAAGGCAAAGCCAAATCTGACATCTGGCAGCCGGCTTGGAGGCGAGGGCCATTCCACATCACATCCAGGGCAGCAGCTGCCAAAAACCCCGTGGGCCAAAGACATTTTTCTCCATGGAAAATAGCTCCTTTTGGAGAGATCAGAGATTGGAGGATGATGGTGCCAAGCCATCAAAGCTCTGAAGAAGCACGTACCAGATACGTCTGCCTGCAAATCAGATGTTTCTGCTTCAGGATCTGGTTTTGAAGCTTCTTCCACTTTTTCCCAGCTGGCCCAGTCATCATTAAAAAAAAAAAATCATTTCAGTGAAGGCAACTGTGTTTTTAGTCAGAAGTTTCCTTTTTACCCTTGAAATGGCTGCTGTGGGCACCACGGGACCTGCTGGTCACTCAGTGGTGCTGTTGGGCCTTCTGAGCTACGTGTGTGAAGCTCTGGGCCACCAGTCATGCCAAAACTCAGGAAATGAGGAAAAAGACTGAGAAAATCTCTGGAAAAAAAACTCCCCAGGTTTAACCGGTGCCTACTGGAAGAAAGAAATGACATTTTGCAAAGGGATTGCCCATGAGACAAAGAGACATTTTGTCTCACCTTTGGTTTTTTTGAGGGAGAATAATGGAGAACGATCAGCCCGTGCCTTGGGTGATTTGAAATTAGGGTTCAGACCAGGACAGGAACAGACTGAGATAATCTAAAAAAATATCTTTTCATGGGCAGGGGGTGTATCAAGACCTGTTCTATCTCTGCCTTGTTTGATAAAAAGGAGGGAGAAGGACGTTTTATAGGGGCAGAGAGTGACAGGACAAGGGAAAATGGTTTTAAACTGCCCCAGGGCAGGGTCAGACCAGAGACTGGGAAGAAATGTTTTGCTCAGAGGGTGGTGAGACCCTGGCACAGGTGAAGCTGGGGCTGCCCCTGCATCCCTGGCAGTGCCCAAGGCCAGGCTGGACACTGGGACAGGGGAAGGTGTCCCTGCCATGGCAGGGGTGGCACTGGATGGGCTTTGAGGTCCCTCCCAACCCAAACCATTCTGGGATTTACAGCCTGGTGGTTCATCCTCAGCCCAGCAGGATTGGAGATCACAAAATTAAAGGTGACAAGGCAGAGGCCAGCTGGTGGCTGCAGTGCCTCAGCTTCTTCCAAGTTCTCTTGGGCTCTAGAAATGGAGAAGGAAAATATTTTGTTCAGAGATTAAAGGAGAGCCATAAATTGAAAATATTCCAACCTGCAGGAGGACACAACCCATCCCTCTTGTGGACACCTAAACCCAGAACACCTGATCAATAAACCATATTATTTATATGCCAGTAGCTCTCAGTATCTGTATTTATTTCACAATAAAACCACCAAATGTGGAGTTAAAATCTGAGCACTGCACATGGCTGAACCCTGGTTGGATTTGTGATCTGAAAGGGCCATTTTTCACCAGCTGGTGAGAACTCAGCTTCCTTCAGCTTCTCCTTCTTGTGACAAAATGTATACATAGAAAAGGGAAGGAATAACTTGAAAGGTTATTGTTTCTAGGAGGGTGAAGAAGAAATTGGAACCAGATTCCTGTTTAAATTCTGGTGTTAATTACGTAGTGCAACTCCCTCTGAAATTAATGGAGCTCTGCATATATAAAAAAAAAAAAAGGTACAATTGAGCTATTTCTGCTTCCTCTGTTATCCATGAAGGCTTTGCCAGTCTATTACAGCACAGGGAATATTTAATTATTAATGGCCATGGTTACATCAGCAACCAATAGAGGGGAACTCCAAAAGTTTTAAGATGTTGAATAAAAGTGTTAGAAAAACAGAAAATCCGTTTAAAAAAGGGCACTTTAGTGTCCAGGGCTTCCAGTGAACCTCACACAAAACAAGAGTTTGGGTCTAACATGGGAAATTTGCTCAGTGTGTCATTTTTCCTTTAACATAAAACTTTCAAATGTGCCTTGGAGGAGCTGTTTAACTCACAAACTGTTCATAGAAGAGTGCAAAAAAAAAAATTATTACTCATATGGTACAGGAGAAAACCAGGGGTCTTTTCTCTCACTGCTTGTAGATAGGGGTGTACAGAAAGGAAAAGCTTCATAAGGCAAGCAGAAAATGGTAAAAATAACTCCAATTGCTTCAAGAGTTCAGTTGCCATGCAGAAACTGAGGAGAAAAAAGACTGCTCAATATATTTTAGAGGAAAAGCTGGGATAGACATCCTAGGCTCACACTGTTGAAAAATGAAGTATCTGGCTTCTAATTCTCTAAAAATAACCTTTTTTCCCTCCCCCATTCAAAGTTGTAAGCTGCATTTTTATCATTGTCTGCCTTTTCTTTTAAGATATTCCCATGTAATAAAGACCCAGCCTTGCTGAAGAGGTATCTGTGTGGCTTTTCAAGAGATATTTTTAATATCTGACGTCAGCTTTTCAAAGAGAAAAAGCAAAGCCTCTAACATGACCCACTCTGGGTATCACAAGGAGATTTTCCTAATTAGATAATTACAAGTCACCTTCTAATATCTTACATAGATATTAAATGCACCTCAAATTAATACCATGAATTAACAGAATCAACCAGAATCCACAGAATTCTGCAGAATGAAAAGACCTTTGAGATCATTGAGCCCACCCTCTGAGCTGGATGTTCTCCTTGCAAAGACGAGCGTCCAATGCACTCTCACAATGACAGGAAGAATAAATTTGGTTTATTTCTGGTTATTATTCCATGATTAAAACAATTCCACCAGTTTAGTAATGGAATGATTGATAGGTACCAATGTAATCCACCTTTTAGATAAATCTCTGGGACGAGCTTACTTCAGGGGAAGATTTTTGGTTTCAGGTTGCAGTTCCTAACATTTCTTTGGTTTGACTGAACTACAATAAGTTCAGAGGAGTTCATGCCAGTGAGTTGCAATTACTGCAAAGGCTCCTTGTCAGTGATTAACACGTTTTCCTTCCCCTGCCAGTGCCACTGTCCAACAGGAGGTACAGCCAGGACGCTCTGCCCGAGGCCTTCCCCAGCTGCATGGCGCCCGTGCCGGGCCGCTACAAAGAGGAGCTCTACGACTCTTCCATCGTGAAACACAACAAAACAGAGCCCAGGATCCAGCCCCACGCCCACCTCATCAAAGAGGAGAACAAGCTGGCTTTTACCAGAGACCTGCCCGAAAAAATGCCCATCAACGAGGGCTCCTTCTCCAACCCCCTGCTGCCCAAATCCGAGTGCTGCCAGGCCAAGGCCGTGGGACAGCTGAGCCACCTGCTGCCCGTGCCCTCGGTCTACGAGCAGAGCAGGAGGATTTGCGTCAAAGAGCCCAAATTTGGGCACATCAGCCACCACGCAGGCAGCCTGGAGGAGCTGGACGAGAGGATGAGCGTGAAGCTGGACCACGAGGCCGACGGAGAGCGGCTGATGGAGGTGAGGCCCTCGGGCCAGGTCCCCTTCGTGCTCCTCAACTACCACCACGTGCTGGCCAAGCACGGAGCCTTCCAAACCTCCCCCTGCACGGCCACGGGACACGTGGGGGAAAACTATTCCTACAACTCTGAGGAAGTCAACGCGTTTCTTTACAAAAACCAAAGCCCCTCCTCGGCGTCCTCTCCAGAAACCCACAAGGAATCTGCACTGCCCCACTACATTGGGACTTCTGTCATCATTGCCAACGGCAGGTGACGGTAGCACGGGAGGGTTCTGTGTTTAATGAAGAAGCCAAACTGTAATGATTTGCTAAAAAAAGGAAAAAAAAAAAAGAAAAAGCATGAGGAAACACAGTGACACTGACTGAGCAAAGCTGGAGGGCAGCGAGGGACAAAGCGGTGAGTTCCAGGAGTGCCAGGAAAATCCCCTCCCTCCCTGCCGTGCTTCGGTGTCCCAGACACAGCTCTGGTGCCAGGGAGAAGCCAAGTTCCAGATCTTATTTTTGTTATTTTATAGTGTGCAGCAGAAGGAAATGAGAGGTGTTATATGCAGAGGTTTATATGAAGAACATTTTTTTTTTTTCCTTGATCCCTCCTTAAAATAAACTCAAGATTTTTTTTTTTTAATCATTATCATAAAATATGCATTCTAGCTTAGGTTTTTTTTGACAAATTGTGTGAAACCTCGCATCAACTCTCCACCCAACCCCCTGACACATGGACTTTGTTGAGAGAGTGGTGATTTTGAACAACCACAACACAGCTGTCCTACCCAAACAGGGGAAAAAAGCTTATTTATTAATTACCAAAAAGTTTTAAAACTAAATAAATCAACCCTACATTTGATTTATTTAACACAGATTTCAGTGTTCTGAGATTGTTGCCACCACCATTTATCTTGACAAGGGACAATATGACAAATTAATAGGTACAAAGATAGGTATTACAGGGTTACAGGTCTTGTCATGGCAAATTGGGACAAATTATGGAGCAGGAACTAATTCTCCACAAATAAGAAAAGGAAACTCCTAAATCCTGTGTTTCCCTGAGTATTCTGGGGGAAGCCTGTGCAGATTTCCAACCCAGCCAGTCACAAATACATCTTAATAACAGCACCAGAAATGTTTTCTTTATAGTCAAGAGAATAATGAACATTTCTGCCTTATTTTGAACTTACCAGTAGAATTGTGAGCTTTGAAAATTCCAGCTCTTAACACGCTGAACTTCCTCCAGCATAAATCCTGTTGTCAGCACAAAGGTAGGGCTGGAATTCTCTGCTTGGAGCACTCCACAAATCCCAAACAGCACATTTGAAACGCTCACGTTTGGCCCAGCCAGCCAGGAAGAGATTTTCACCCCTTTATTTTTAATTCTTTGCAGAGGATGGGTCTGTGGGAGTTCAACTGACAACACTCAGCCCATGGTGGTTTTCAACCATTTCCCCAAACACTGTGAGTGGATAAAACAAAAAAAAGGCTCCCTAAACAATAAATGTGGCTCTAGATCTCACTCAGCTCCATTTCTTAACCCCAATTCAAGCTTAATTCAGAATTTTTCAAACTTTCTCTCATCAGACTCTAAAGAGAACTTCACTGAAAAACCTTGAGCACCCTGGGATGGTGGAAGGTTCCCTGGATGAGCTTAAAGCTTCCTTCCAACCCAAACCATTCCATAATTCTTTGAAAAGAAAATTCTTACCTGGTTTGTGTAATATGGAAAAAAAACCCCTTGCTCGTGGATTGCACCTTGTCAGAAAAATCATAATGCAATAGTCAGCCCTAAAAATTCCATGTTTTCTACGCAGCAATAATCCATCCCAGAATGGTCTGGGTTGGGAGGGACCTTAAAGCTCATCCAGCAGTTCCAAGCCCCTGAAATGGGCAGGGAATTTTCCATTAGAATACAGAAATAAAGTTATTTCCTTCTGTGTATGAATATTTATTGCTCCGAGGACACAAAAATACTTTAAAAGCAAAGGCTTGACAACAATTTTCAGTATTTTTTTCATTGCATCCCACTAAAGGTTAACAGAGAAAGCTTTATTATCAAATTAATATTCACTTGAAAATGAACTTGAACTGAACACTCTCAGCTGTTGCTTTCAATTGCATGAAAAGTACATTTTGTGCTAAACAGAACAAAACAAGCCAAATCAGTGATTCCAAAAAAACCCCAAACAGAACCAAAACCAGCAGAGTCACTCCCTGTGTAACCTCAGTTTGTTCAGTGCTGGAGAAGCTGGCAGGCCTCCAGAAAAGCTGCAAATGTGGGTTATGATCATGCTGACCCCACAAATCAAAGGCAGGAGACACCAGCCGCTTTCCCCGTTGGTTCAGGGCCCTCCCAGCCCCTGCTCCCCATGAACGACCCCGATCCTGCAAAGATAATTACGGGTTCATTTTGCTCAATTCAATTAAACCCATGCCCCACAAAGGAGCCACTGGCATGGTTGGCATCATTAAAAAGAAACCTGATGCCCACCCCCTCCTGCTGCACTCTCTCCCTCATTAGTGGCCCTGCTGCCTTTGGGTGTTCCTGCAAGTCCCGCTTGCTGTAAAAACACAAAAATTGGGCTTTCGCTGGAGAAAAAACACCATTGCTGTTTTTCAGCTCGATATTTTCCCACCTTGTTACTCCCACTCCCAGGCTTTATTCCAGAGCAGAGGAGGTGTTCCATCATTCTGCCCCAGGTGTTCCAGGGGAGCTGATGCCCAGGCACAGGAAACCTCCCTGCCAGCCAATAATGAACCAATTAAGACCTCCCAGCTGATAATGCAGGGGAAGGTGCAGAAAAGATGGCAAAAGCAAATGTGGGAAGGAATTTTTTTATTTTTCCTGCCACTCTCCCAAGATTTAAACAGCAATTCCATGTTCCCATCTGGGAGTAAATTACATTGGGAGAAAACCAGGATTTTTTTGGTCAGTTAAATTAGAGATGTTCTCAGCAAAATCATAGTGCAGAACAGGGCACTGCCATCACAGTGGCAGTGCTTTAATAATGAAAAGTGGTTTTAATAATGAAAAAAGTTTTTAATAATGAAAAATGTTTCTAGTAATGAAAAAAAAATGGTGGCACTGAAGGGGAATGTGAATTGAAATATATTATGAAAAATAACCTCATTTCTCTGTAGTATTTGAGCCACACCTTTGTTGTGAGACTTCACAAGATTTTGACTCTTGGGGCAGTTCAGACTTGGCAAGAAAATCATGAAAAATGCGAGAAAGAAAGAGGGAATATTTCACCAAAATAATAGAAAATGTGGGTTGGGAGGGACTTTGAAGATCTCACTCCAGGCCCTGCCAATCAGGGAATCTTCCACCAGACCCAGGTAAAGCTGGAAAAGTGAATCCCACAGTGAGAGCTCTGCAAGTTTTGGAAGCAGTGCAATGGAAATAAAACAAGGTGATAAAAGCCCAGATCTGTCCCCAGCTCTCTGTGCCCTGGGATTTGAAAAAGGTAATTTAAGGAAATTCAGCACAACAGGGGCAAAACTGGGGAATTCATCACTGAAAGTGCCAATGAATGGGAAATCTGCCAGAATTGCTCCAGAAATCTCAAGACAGGACATAAATTCTTTTTTTTTTTCCAGCATTTCAGTCACACTTCAAAAATGCCACAGAGGAAATGTTATTCCAGTTCTTTCCTGAAGGTTAGATTTTGCTTTTTTTTTTAATATGATGCAGATAAAAGCTATTTGGCAAGTGTAGGTGAAGAAGCACGCAACCCAACCAACCTATTCAAGCTCAGAATTATATATGTATTCCCTAAAAATGTAAAGCATTTTTGCTTATTTATTATGTAAAACAAAACTGTTAAAATGTTAATAAAATCCTGTAGCCAAAGGAAAACTGAGTTGAATTTCTCTTTTTTTTTAAAAAAAACACAAACCAAAGTATTTCACAAAGGACAATGGTGCATATTTGAAAATTTATTTCAACTGTGACATGTTCTATATTGACAATTAATGTACTATAAAACACACAGAGAGTTTTTAAAATTTATTGTATTTTTGCCACGTTGCATTTTAAATGAAGACACTTGGAAAATGCAAATAACACAGAATCACTGATGAGAAACTCAACACTTGACAATTCTTCCCTGCAGTTCTTTTTTCTCCATCATTTCCTGACCTCTGCCCTTTGCTGGGCCCAGATTTAATTTCTTTGGTGTCTGATCAAGGCAGTGCATCCCCACCACCACTTAGCCATGCAAATGTTTTTTATCAAACCAGTTACCCCCAGGAACCAGCACAAATCTTTCCCATGACAGATATTTTGATTGTAGTTGCAAAAAGTAATTTTTTTTTTCCTCAGGCTGCTGATGCAGCTGAATCAGAGAAAGCAAAGAAACGAATTTTTGCACAGTGAAGCAGCAGCATAAAGAATTAAATGCTTTAATATTATTTCCAGGTAATAGCCCTTGATTTGTTGGATATATTAAAAAAAAAAAAAAAAAGCTCTGAAGTCTTATAAAAGCTTTACTAGAAGCAGGATGTGCTGCCTGGACTCTGAAATGTGAAGTACATTATTACTTTTTCAAACCTTTGGAAGCAGCTTTGTTGCTGACTGGGCACGACCCAGCCTGGACTCGCACACGTGCCAACACACCCAGAAGTTTTCCTATCAATAAACAACCCCCACAAATGTTTTCACCATGAGAAATGTTCTACCAGAGCCCAGCAGGGAAAAAAAAAAAAAATTAAAAAAATAGAAATGGGGACATGGTAATAAATGGGTTTTTTGAAAGCACTTCATCAAGAAAATAGTTTAAGATATGACCTCAGCCTCACAATGGAAGAGGTGTTTTACTAATCCAGACAGCTGAATGAAATGAAACATTTTCAGAGCATTATTCCTGGGCCTGGGGCTGGCTGGATCTCCCCAGCCCCACATCCAGGGACACCCCACACCACATCTGTCTGTCACACACGGAGAACAAGGAAAGCCAGGATTTTCCTGCAGAAATGTTGTGGCTTTCTGGGCCTGCCACGTTGGGCAGAGGAAGAGTCAGACTCTACCTGAGTCGGGGATTTCTCCAGGGACTTCATCCAGCTGCTCTCTGTCCCATGGGAATTCTCCCTGTCTTTGGTTCTGAAGGAAGAGCAACAAATCCTTCACCCAAATCCAGGAGACACCAGAAGAGGCCACTGAAAGGGCAAAGTGGCTCCCACAGCACCCCCCGTGCTCTGGCACATCCAGGTTTGGGCAGCTCTCCCCTGTGGCAAGGAAATTCCACTCCAAGTTTCTTCCCAGTGCAAAAAAATTTCGGGAATAACCTGAGAATTCCCAGTGAGAACAGAACCAGCTCATCACTGGAGCAGCTACAAAAGGACCAACAGCAACCAGGAAATGTTGCAGCATTTAAAAAATGCTAAAAAAATCCCTCTGCTGCTGCTCAGCCACTGAATCTTTGCAAACTCATTCTGCCCTTCCAAAATTCCCATGTTTTATCCCTTTCCCCATCTCTTTTTTTGTCCCTGGTGAAAGGAAAAGGAAGTTTTTTAAAGAAGCCACTCAAGCCCCAGCCTGAGGCACCACCTGGTTGTTCGATCCCTCCAGGCACTTCCCAGTCTGTGTGGAACATGAACAAACCCAAAAGGTGCTCCCTACAGGCAAACCCTACAGCTGAGCCAGTTTGAGCTACAAATTCTGACTTAAGGTGAAGTTTGGTAAAACTCTGTGGCTGGAAAAGCAGCACCAGAGCTCTGCTTTGCTGCAGTTTGCTCGTGAAGGAAAAGGCAGAAAAGAAATGAGGATGCAGCGGCAAGATGTGAGTGTGCATGTGCACACCCATTTTTTACAGATCTATATATAAACAGATGTTTTTTTTCTTTTTATTGAAGCTTTATTAAGCCAGACTCGAGTTTCAGTTGATCACACCATGCATTAATATTGAATTCTGCTATCAAAGGCAGCTGCCAAACCTTCTCAGCCCAAAGCAGTTTCGAAAGCATCTGGTGGAAAAAAGCTGAATTTGGTGCATCATTTTAATTCTGGCAATTAACAGCTGTGTGTGTGCAGTTCTAGGAGATGCTGCTGTGCAGCCTCATGTGATTTGGATCATAGGGGAAAAAAAAACCCAGCAGGGTTTGGACAATCAGGACAAATCTTCTGTGAGATGGAGCATGAAATCCTAAATTTAACAGGGACAATTTAATTTCTACTCTTGCTGCCAAACCACCTAAACCCTAATAGGTGAGGATTGGTCAAAATTACCATTACAGACCAGTTTCCTTGTTTTAAGACTTCTTGGCTTTGGAGCTGAAACAATCTAAAACGTTGGGATCGTTTATGAGGTGAACTTTAACCTAAAAACCCCAGTTCTGGCTAGGACACAGTAGTTTCCTTTCTGCAATTTCCAATCTGGCTGATCCACCATGAAAAAAAGAAATTAAGGTGGCCACATCACACCTGGGACAAGCCCGGCTGGCACAGAATTGTCTGGGGAGCTGCGGTGGCCAAGTCTCCTTGGGAGAAAACCACACCAAGCTGCCACTGGGAGCTCCAGGAGAATTCCCAGGGTGTTCCCCCCACCTGGAAATGTGCAGGCAGCCCCAAAAATGAGCTGCTTTCAGGTCAGCAGGGGTTAAAGCTCTTGGGTTTAGGGCTTAGCAGCAAAACCAGACATGGCTTGGGAAAGGGGGTGACAAAAGGGCTGTGGAAGAGAATTTGGGCATGGGGGAACGCTGTGATTTGTGTTTCTCACTGGAACAGTTGTTTGCATCAGGGAATCTGATTTATTCCCTTTATTTATTCACTTGATTGAGATAATGAAAAATTACCACTAAATTCTACATTAATTTCAGGTTCCACCCCCTGACATGGGATTCTACAAAACCCTGGGTGTGGCACTGCTCCAGTGGGTTTTTCTTCCTGAAGCCCCTTGGAAAACCATGATTTAAAGGACAGGTGAGATGATTGACTCAGATCCAAGTGACTGAGGAGAGCAGAGTGCAAATCCCTTGGATAACCCAGCACAGCTCCTAAGTGCTGATGCAAAACTCTCCCAAAAACTCAAGGCAGCCTTTAAGAGTTGCAGACCTGAGACCAAAGCACAGGTTGGTAAATTATTGTAGAGGTTCTACACAGACAAGAACCAAATCAGGATCTTCACTCAGACCTGGAATTAAGCACAGCGGTGATCCCAGCAATTCAGGAATAGGTGATGTTCCAGCTGGTTTTAGTGCAGACAACACAGAAAAACAGAATTTAGTTTAAAAAAAAACCCCAAAAACAAAGTAAAAAAGTAAATATTGTCCTGCACTGTGCTAAATCACACAGAAACCAAAAATAAAGGAAATGCTGAGCCACTTCAGTCTCTCCAGTACAGGGTGTAAAGGAGGAGAAAGTTGTGCTCACCACAAATATTCCTTGCAAAGAACAGATCCTTACAAAGAATGGCAACAGAGGTGTGTTTTAAAGTTAATGAAAAGAATAAAGGCCTCCAGCTGTGAGATCACCACCTCCTCTCAGCTGCTGCCGTTACCCACGGCAAACACAGAGCGGAAAATCAGAAGGGAAAAAAATCAAACTGCGAGTTACCCTTCCCAGGCTGAGGAGCCAGTGCCAGGCAGTGAGAGCTGCTGTCAGTGCTTGGGGACGATGAGGTTCCTCAGCATGTCGAAGGAGTTGCCATCAGGGTGCACGGACTCCACGGCCCGGCCCTCCTGGTGCACCTGCAGGAACCCGTAGTCATCGATGCCCACGATCCAGGCCACGGGGCCGCCCTCGCTGCGGAGCCTCACCTGCTGCCCGCTGGAACACAGAGGCCGTCAGCACCTGCCTGCCTGCCTGGGAATGCAGCCTGGGAATGCAGCCTGGGAATGCAGCCTGGGAATGCAGCCTGGGCTGGGGGCTGCGCTGCTCTGCTCTGGGAATCTCGCACAGACACGCTTTATGGAAAAGCCTTTCCTGAGGATTTTCCCTCCTGAGAAGCTGAGAGGCCTCAGGAACGAAATGTAACCAATGGTTATCTGCTGCTGTGGAATGCAACAGGAACAAAATGTACCCAATGGTTATCTGCTGCTGTGGAATGCAACAGGTGCATCTGGGATTGGTCTTGTGTGGTTGTTTTTAATTCATGGCCAATCACAGTCTGGCTGTCTCATACTCTCTGGTCAGTCAATAAAACAAGATTTTATTACCATTCCATTCCTTTCCTTTCTAGCCTTCTGATGAAATCCTTTCTTCTATTCTTTAGTATCATTTTCTTTTAATATAATATATAATAAAATTAAAACAATATATAAAATTTTAATATAATATATAATTTAATATCATACATATAATTTAATATATATTTTAATATAATATAATATATATTATAGATATAATATATATAATATATTACATAATATATAATATATATAATATAATATATTATATATAGAGTATATTTTACATATAATAAAATTAATATATACAATTTTAATATATGATTTAATATCATATATATAATTTAATATATATAATTTTCTTTTAATATAATATATAAAATTTTAATATAATATATGATTTAATATCATACATATAATTTAATATATATATTTGCAATATATATAATAATATATAATTTATATGATATTATATATATATATGATATATAATATATAATATATCACATATGTTATATATAGTATATTTTATATATAATAAAATTAATATAATATATGCAATTTTAATATATGATTTAATATCATATATATATAATTTAATATAATATATATCTTTTTATATAACATATATAATTTTCTTTTAATATAATGTATTATCATAAAATAATAAATCAGCCCTCTGAAACATGGAGTCAAGATTCTCATCTCTTCCCTTGTCCTGGGACCCCTGTGAACACCACAGTTCACACCTGGTCTTCCCAGAGGGAGCCCAGGCCCATCTCCAGCAGCCCTGGAGCTGCAGAGGAAAACTCCCCCCTTGTGCAGGATCCCTGCTCCAGCAGAGCCACAGCTGGCACTGCAGGAGGGCTGAGCCCCCATGGGATGGGGCTGTGCCACCCCCTGACACACAGGGGACAGGGACTGCTCTCACTCTGGCAGTGGTTTGTTTGTATTACTGCATTCTTATTTTATTTTAATTTTTTTTCCCTAATAAAGAATTGTTGTTCCTATTCCCATATCTTTGCCTGAGAGCCCCTTAATTTCAAATTAATAATCATTCAGAGGGAGGGGGTTTACATTTTCCTTCTCAGGGGAGGCTCCTGCCTTCCTTGGCAGACACCTGGCTTTCCAAACCAAGGCAGCAGCTCATGCACACTGAGCAATTAAAACTGATGCCTTAAGATTTCAGCTTTTCTATTTTTCCAATCCTGTACTGCCTTAGTGCATGACTCTAAACTCCTTATAAAGTGTCAGTTCCTGTCTCCACATTTTGGTCAGACAGAACAATCCCCCTAGGCCTGAGATCCAAGGACACCCTACAGCCTCAGGCCCTGAAAATACAAACAAAAGTGAATTGGGAGGAGGGAGCAAACTGGGGGTTAAATGACTTCATTACCTGAAGCTGTAATTGGAGAATTAACCCCTGATATGTAAATGGACCAAACTGATAATTGTGTGAAACACTGGTGACCATTGTCCAGCTTGGGTGAGGCCTCTGGAGGCTTCTGAGTGCCCCAGGTGTATCTGTGGAGCCTTTAATAAATACCTGCTCTTATTCTCTTAATCTTGTCTAGCCTCTGTTCTAGGGAGCCACTCCAAGGCATCAAAATCACCTCAAAGGACTCATCAGAATCATTAAAAGGGTCATGGAATGGTTTGGGTTGGAAATGACCTTAAAGATCATCCTACTCCAACCATGACACCTCCACCACTGTGCCAGGCTGCTCCAAGCCCCAATGTCCAGCCCGGCCTTGGGCACTCCAGGGAGAGCCAGGGTTTCCCAGGGCTTCAGCACCCTCACAGGAAAGGCTTCACCCTCTAACAGAATATTGCATTTCCCACCTCACTGGTTCTGTGAATGCCTGAATTTCAGCAGCATTTTCTACCTGCTTTAATTTCCTTTTGTGGAATGGACAGAGTTGGAGTTAATCCAAACAATCTGTTGTTTTTTTTCCTCCTAAAAGTACAGCAGCTTCATCCATCTCAAACCAAATCATTCCAAATTGCCTTTGTTTGGAGATGATACATTTAAAACACCTGGAAGCATTCTTTAACTCAAGCTATCACTGATTTATTATGTGCTGCTTTAATTCTCCCTTAAAAATGTGCACCCTGCTCGGGAGGATTTTAAACTATTCACTCATATTAAGGGGAATTTTGTGGAAAAAGACAAATTACCCATGAGTTCTTCCACCAATTTTATGAAAAGAAAGTTTGAGAACTCTTACCTGTGTACCCAATACTTGTAGTACTGGGGAAGAACTCCATTGGGCCCCTTCTCCTGGAACACCTCAATGAGCCTCTCCAGCACAGTCACAGTCCTTGCAATGAGGCAATCTGCACTCAGAGGCTTCAGCTCTGTCCCCTCTTCCCTGTTAAACTTTGCAATGAGGTCATTGATGCAGATGGTGGGGTTGCTGTTATTCACATTAAACCCAAAGCCTGCAGAGGACAAAGAGGAGGACACAATCAAAGAGACAAACTCTTTGTTACCATCACAGCCAGCACTTAATTCACCTGCTCCCTACAATCATCCCTCACTCAGGATGGCTCCCACAGCTGGTTTCATTCAGCCTCTTACACCTTTGGATCTTCCTTCTCCTATAATTACAATTTCTCAGCTCAGATTTTGCTCTTTGTCCTCAAAATTCCTCCTCAGAGTTAGAGAGGCAAATCCAGCAGAGCCTTCCACCCACACCCCAACAAACTGCACCCTGGCTCCAGAACCATCCATGTGAGACATTCCTGTGCTCCCTGGAAGGTCCTCAGCCCACTCAGAGAACAACTGATCCCAGCCTAAGATGGAGTTTTTATCTCCCAGTCTAAAACTCAGCTCAGAGACCTTTTCTGCTTCCTGCAGTGAGCTCAGTGCCCTTTCCAAAACCCCAGACTTTGCACTCAGCTGATAAGCCTCGTTTGGCTTGCTCAGGAAAGCCCAGAAGATTTGATTTTAACTTTGTAAGACTCCAGTTTGCCTAATCTATCTCACCACAGCATATCCTTTAGAAGCCTCAAGCCTCTCGCTGAGATTTCTCCAGCTGCAATTCCCAAATTCTGAGTTGGCAGAATGCCTCCCTTGTTTAAATATGGCTCTTGGGGCCTTTTCTGCAGCCTGCAGGAACAGCCTTCCAGGGATGTAAAGAACTATATTGTATTACCTGTTTATTTTTTTCTCCTAATAATTTGGGTTTGTTTTTTTTTTTTTCTTCCCTCAGACATTTGGGGTAAAACTCCCTGTCTGTCAATCAGGTTTGGACATGATGCAGCTCCATCTGCAAGGAGGTGCAGATGTCTTGATTTGTAAATTTGCTGTTAATAATTTATAATTTGTGTTAACTTTGAGAAGGATTCCTTCAGTGAAAAGGAGTTTGGGACTTTTAACAAGTCAGGGAATGAACACAAACAAGGCACAGGGATCCCAACACACCAGTCCTGTGGAAATGAGCTGAAATGGGTTATTGGAAAGAGATAAAGGAAAATGAACTGGAAAATGCAACGAGCTGTGCCAGCAAATCCCAACTCAGCCATCTGCACCCCAGTGTGAGGGAACAGAGACCCCACTGAGGGGTCACAGGCTCTTGGGGTCCATCAGGATCACTGCTCAGCAACCCAAAAAGTGGGACACAGCAGCCACCCTGGGACAAGGAGCTCGGCTGAAGCCCCAGCACCTGGGGACGAACACGGCAAGGGGGGAAAGGCAGCCAGGAAACTGGAAAGCCACAAGGTGCTCGGGGCTCTGGGGGCACCTGGGCAGTGCCCACGGGCGAAGAGAGCGTTCAGCAGTGCTGCTGTGGCTGATGGATGTTCCAGTGGTGGATCCACGAGGAGCTGGACGTGCCTGAGCAGAGGCAGAGCAGGGTTTGCTGCTCGTGCTCGCTGGCTGCCCCCTGCATTCCACTGGAACCGTGAAGTTCTTCAATTTTAAATCCCAAATTGGAAAGAAAAGGGTTTTGGTTGGTTTATTTTTCTTTTTTTCCAAACTGTGTTTGAAAGTCTCGGCGTGAAGCGTTGTCACCTGCAGCGTTTGAGCAATGAAAATGCAGGTTTGTCTCTGATCTTACTCTCCTGAGCTCCTCCTCAGAGCAGGGAAGCCACAGAGATGATCCTTGATTTCCATCATTACAGAATCACAGAATTTCTAGGTTGGAAGAGACCTTCAAGATCATTGAGTCCAACCCGTGTTCTAACACCTCAGCTGGATCGTGGCACCCAGTGCCACATCCAGGCTTTTTTTAAACACACCGAGGGATGGTGACTCCACCACCTCCCTGGGTGGATGATTCCAGTATTTGACCGCTCTTTCTGTGAAAAACTTCCTCCTTAATTCCAGCCTGGATCTCCCTTGGCGCAGCTCGAGACTGTGTCCTCTTGCTCTGTCGGTTGTTGCCCGGAGAAAGAGACCGAGCCCAGCTCAAATGGTTTCCATCCTTATCCTCATATATGGGAGATTCTGAGGAATGCCATGCAAAGAGTGAGTTCGGTGCCTGGAGGTGGCACTGAGTGCTCTGGGCTGGGGACAAGGTGGGCACAGCTGGGACTCCACGGGCTGGGAGGGCTTTTCCAACCTCAGGGATCCTGGAATTCTGTCTAGGAAAGGCTCCTTTGGAAAAGAGGAGATGGACCTGACACACCTTTCCTGCTGGGGAAGCTGGATCCCATCACTCCTACCAATCCCAACGCTTCAGTGTCATGAGGCCCCTCTAGGACTCCCAGTGAGACACAGCACTGGAACGATGGAAAACATCCTTGGATTCATACGGAGCAAGGAAGTTTCAATTTGAAAAGCTTCCAGCTGAAAACAGACTGATGAAAATGGACATTTATCTATACCTCAGGCCTTCCAGATGGGTATCAGAGAGAATGGATACAGAAAGTCTCCGTTTGAATTGGAGTATTTTCATGTTTAGGGTAAGAATGGAAAGGTCCAAACCAAATATGTGAAGTGCTTAAAGAGATATTTGATATAATGAACTATTTTTGGATGTATTCCTGCTTTTCTTGTGTTAACCAGGCTGTAGGAAAACATGGAAGTTGTAAATGGCTGAAGGGGCACAGAGAGATTTCTTAAGTTTCTGTGCAATTTCCACTCTGTTCAAGTGGATTATTTACAAAATGAAGGTATAAAATGGAACAGAAAATGTCATGTCTGGGCATGTTTCACAGAAGGAGGTGACTTCTTCAACTCTTTTCTACCTTGCACCTCTAAAATCACAGAACTTTGACAGAAACAACGTCATGACCACTCCATCTTTGCAGGATATTTACTTGTGCTATATTCAAATAGCAAATATCATTTTTTTCTTTACCCTTTTAGACTTGCTACGGAATTTTCTTTCAATTTTTTAGACACAGCAGAGACAATTAATTACTTTTGGAACCAGAATCTGGCAGGTTTCTGAGCAGATCTGGGATGCTTAGGGGAAAACTTCCTTATCACAGAGCAGGATGATAATCAGACTAGAGATGACAAAAATATCTCAATAATTAAAAAATGAAAAAACATTACTCTGTGCATGTAGCTCTTTTGATTTAAAAGGCATGTTCTTCATTTAACTATTTGACATGTCCCAAAAAATCCATAAATTGGGAAAAAAGGATGGAGTTTTCAGTATATTCCACTGGTTTTGCAATAAATCAAGGAGGACAATTTCCCTCTCCCATGTAATGCTCTTCCTTTGAACTCTCCTACACCAATCCAGATGCCTGCATTTATGTTTTACTTGTCAGGCATATGGAATTATTAAGAAGAATGAAAACATTTACTTTTTGTGCTTCCTCTGGATTGAATGTTGTGCTTTATTTCCTTATGCCTGCTGTCATTATTTGTTCTTGTCGTTGCCATTTTTACTGATACAGACACTGATAACAAAATCCTCCAGAAAAAAACCAAAAATCAGCCAAAAAAGCTTCAAAACAGACATTTACCAATGAGAATATGAAATGTTGTTTCAATGAGTGTTGAGTTTACCAGAACTCCACCAATCTTCATCAGGTCACTGTAGTAAATATCATTTGGCCACTTCACTCGCAGCTCAATGTCCTAAAGAAACAAAAGCAGACATTTAGAGACATTTATGGCTCATTCATGACTCCATAATCTGTAGAGAATCATGGAATGGTTTGGGTTGGAAGGGACCTCAAAGTCCACCCAGTGCCACCCCTGCCATGGCAGGGACACCTCCCACTGTCCCAGGCTGCTCCAGCCCCAGTGTCCAACCTGGCCTTGGGCACTGCCAGGGATCCAGGGGCAGCCCCAGCTGCTCTGGGAATTCTATTCCAGGGCCTCCCCACCCTGCCAGGGAAGGATTTTTTTCCCAACATTCCACCTAAACCTGTAATTTTTCAGCGTGAAGCCATTCCCTGTGTGCTGTCCCTGCATCCCCTGGAAATTGTCTCTCTCCAGCTTTCCTGGGGCTCCTCCAGGCCCTGCAAGGCCACCCTGAGCTCAGCCCAAAGCTTCTCCTGTGCAGGTGAACAATCCCAGCTGTGCCAGCCTTTCCTCCCAGCAGAGCTGCTCCATCCCTCTGCCCATCCTGGAGCCTCCTCTGGGCTCTCTCCAGCAGCTCCAGCTCCTCCCTGGGCTGGGCCCAGGCCTGGGGCAGCTCTGCAGGTGGGGAATCACCTGAGACAGGGGCAGAGGAAGAGAATTTTCTCTGCCTTTTTACCACACCCAAAATGCTGCTGTCAGCTGCTCCTCTTAATGAGAATCTACTGAAATGCTCCACAAATGCTACAGAAAAGGGAACCCTGCCTGAGGAACCTTGCAGGAACTGATGCCTCAGGTTTGAGCTTTTCTATTTTTCAGGTTCTGTGCTGCTTCAGTGTGTGGGGCTGGGTTCACATTCTGGGATGGTGAGCTCTGTGCACAGAGCAGGGAGACAAAACAATTCCTGCTCCAGCTGGGCACCAAGGACAAATGATCCAAATCTCAGCCCCAGAGCACAAACCCCGTGGGCTGGAGAGAGAAAAACAAGCAGGGTGGGACTGCAGGGGCTAAAGCTGGAATGGGACAATGAACTGCAAGATGCAAATGGAGCAGAACTGATCCCAGGGACAGACCCCGTGCCCGGCCGTGCATTTTGGGGCCATTTTGGTTCATCTTGGGTGCAGCCCTGGCTGGGCTCTGGTGCTGCCCAAGGTGCATCCATGGAGGAGATGCTTTGAATCAATCCCTGCTTTATTCTGTAGCTCTGCCCAGCCTCTGCTCTTTCTCAGCCTTCTCAAGGCATCAGTAGCAGCCAAAGAGACAGTGACATCCTGAATTTCAGAAAGGAAATTCAGCAGACAGGAGAAATCCCAGTTCCCAACCACAGAAATGGTTCAAGGCTGTCCCTGCTGGAAACACAAACTGAGCAGTGACAATATCCCAGCCCCACAGAGCAGCTTTTGTTGAAACCACGGGGCTGAGCTGAGCTTTGCACTGGCTACTTAAACACAAAAAGAAAGCAAATGTGCTTCCTGCAGCTTGAAACACTGCCCATGGCTGCTGCATCCCCGGGGGCAAATCAGGGGAGGTGCTCCAGGCCTACAGGAGTCGCATTCCCTCCTATTGTAGGGGCAGAAATCCCTTTACAGGATGTGTGAAAGCTGCACCTGGGTCCGTGTCTACTTTCCTGACAGATTTAAAGGCCAGGGAGGAGTCCATGACACGTCCACTGACAGGAAATACTACCTGATTTTGCTATCAAAGCATTCTGAGGGAAAGTATCACCAGCTCCTATTCGTTATGGAAAGGAACTTGGCTCCCTGCACTGGGGGAAGGATTTTAGGGGACTCTGGAGACATGGGAGGAATGACACAGTGAAATGGTGCTCTCAGTGACAAAAGGGGGAAACACACACCTGTGAGACAGCAGACAGTAGCTCTGTGACTGAAGTGACAACAAGCAGCAAGAACAGCTGAGGCAGCTGGGTGTTCTCCTCACTGCTGTATTTGTGGGGTGCCTCCATGAAGGAAGGAATGATGAACCTGGCTCCATGTTCTCAGAAGGCTAATTTATTATTTTATGATACTATATTATATTAAAGAATGCTCTGCTAAACTATACTAAAGAATACAGAAAGGACACAGACAGAAGGCTAAAAAGATAATAATGCAAACTCCTGACTCTCTCCAGAGTCCTGACACAGCCTGGCCCTGATTGGCCAAAGAGTGAAAACAACTCCCAGAAGAATGCAATGGAACAATCACCTGTGGGTGAACAATCTCCAAACACATTCCACATGTGAGCACAACACAGGAGAAGCAAATGAGATAGGAATTGGTTTTCTTTTTCTCTGAGGCTTCTCAGCTTCCCAGGAGAAAAATTCTGGGTAAAGGGATTTTTCAGAAAATGTGAATGCCACATGTGACTTTGCCATGGAGTGTGTTCACCAGGTACCACACAAAATGTCACAAAATATGCTGGAAATGGAGCAATTCTTGTCTTCCCTCACTAGAGAGACTCTGCTGTTCTCAGAATGGGAGAACAAAGCATCCTCTTGATTTAAAGCCCATTTGCATCCTCAGCATGAACATCTGACAAGGGAACTTCCAGCCGAGCCCTCGGATCTGCTCTGGGAGGACCCACACCAAAGCCTTGGTTTCTGCTGGTTCAGCAGAGTCAGTGATTGTGGCCATCCTAAAAGCCATGAGTGGCTGATAAACTGAGCCATGGACCTCTTGGAACCAGGGTGAGCAGAGGGCTGGAGCAGCTCTGCTGGGAGGAAAGGCTGGCACAGCTGGGATTGTTCACCTGCACAGGAGAAGCTTTGGGCTGAGCTCAGGGTGGCCTTGCAGGGCCTGCAGGAGCCCCAGGAAAGCTGGAGAGAGACAATTTCCAGGGGATGCAGGGACAGCACCCAGGGAATGGCTCCCACTGAAAAATTACAAGTTTGGATGCCGGGGGGGAAAAAAATCTTTTTTTTTTCTCTCAGAGCAGCTGGGGCTGCCCCTGGATCCCTGGCAGTGCCCAAGGCCAGGCTGGACACTGGGGCTGGAGCAGCCTGGGACAGTGCGAGGTGTCCCTGCCATGGCAGGGCTGGGATGATCTTTCAGATCCCTTCCAACCCAACCCATTCCATGATTCCATCACTCTGCAGATCATCCCATTGTTTGTGGCTGCTGCAGTTGGTATGACATGGACATACAGAAAAGCCTTGCAAGACCTTGAGTGCAAAGGGGAAGTTCAAGCACTGAGTTTTTGATAATTTTTAACATTTTCTTGCTGTAACATCATTGATTCTAAACCTTTAACTCTGTTTTGCCCCCCTGCCCAGGGCTGATGTCCCCTCAGGTTCAGCAGATCTGCCCTGGTCACTCTTTACTCTCCATATGCCCAGTACAGTACACCCATTATCGATCCACATTTTTTACATCAATATTTGGAACTTCAGTCACCTTTTTCCTCTTGAATGGAATAAAATTAAAAAATGCCACACTACATCAGGGCAGGCACACAGGAGCAAAACCACCTCCATTCATAAATCAGCTCCTTCCCCAGTCATCCCCATATTTTATAAAACTAACCCTTGTCCCTTTGTTTTTAAGTGGTCAAATTATCCACTCCAGCCAAATATTTTATATTGCAAATTTTAGCCTGAAGCATTTTGTTTTTCCAGTCAGGTTATGAAGCACTGAATTTAGAAGGTTTTAATAGAAAGGCTGACAGACCCTAAACTCCAGCAAAGCTACTGGGTGCCACTATAATAAAGTTCATGTGTAAATGTGTATAAGTCATTGATTTTCTGTAATATAGGAAACATATGCTTTAGTTAACTACTTCTGTAAAATACCAAAGTTTTATAGTTAGCAAATATTAGGAAATGGTAACATTAAAAAGGAGATATATGAGGTGGTAAAGAAGACTGGTTCTTCATTTTAATACTGATGACAGGACACTTGATTCCCTCTCGAGAGCAATTCTCCTCAGCTCTTGCTTTAGAAATCAGTTTTCAACCTTAAACAAGGGTTGGAAAAATCCTTTAAAAGGGATAAAGTGACCACTGAAACAGCACCAACGAAAAAGCAGAAAAGGATTTGTCAGTTTTATTCATTTTTCCCTCCTCCTTATTCTCCTTCAAAATCAAAACAAATCAGCTCCATTGTTGGGCAAACAAAATTGACTTTTTCTTTACTGCTGAGGATTGAGGCTTAAGTTTCATAAGATTAAGAGTGAAATGAGTGCAGTGCATTTGATCAGCTCTGTAAAAGAACATTCATCCTCTGGATATTGGATTTCTCCAAACATATCAATAATCAAACATGAGGAAGGTTAAGTTTAGATTCTTTTAAAGAACTGAATTATACATTCAGCCATTACACACAGAAGAGGCCCAGCAAAAATCTGAATTTCCTGGAAATGGAAGGAGGAATTTTGAGATGAGTTAGAAGGACATACCTCATATCCTGGGATGGATCTGACTGCCTCTACCACTGCCAAGGACACCAGGTGCTGGATGAAAGGAATTCTCTGGCCCAGGTTGGAATGTAGAGGGATGGAGATGTGCAGAGTGGACAGGGCACAGCCCATGGGACTGAGCCAAACGTTCCCACCACGACCTGGGCATGAGAGGAAAAAGGGGAACTTCAACTCAGGACAAGAACATTTTTATAAAAAAGATCACCTTGTGAATGTAGATAACAAAAGATAACTAAAGACAGAGATAACTAAAGAGAAAGCTTCAAATGTATCCATCCAAGAATGCACCAAAAGTTCCTTTAATGGAGTTTTCCAAACTAATTTTGAAAGAAAAAGGGTTAAAGTGCAAAGCTTTTTCTTAAAAAAAATATTGGAGTTTTTAAAATATTGCTGTATCCCTGTAAGTGTTCAAGGCCAGGTTGGAAGGGGCTCTGAGAACCTGGTTTGGTGGAAGGTGTGGCAGGGGGTGGAACAAGATGATCTTCAAGGTCCCTTCCAACCCAGGCCATTCTAGAATTCTGCTCTGAGGTTCTGCAGGACAAGCTGCTGCTCAATTTCCCAGCATGTCCTAAATCCCCTGCTTCCAGGATTTTCCTGGTCTCTGCTGACAGACACATTTTAAAGATCTTGCTTTGCTCAAGTGGAAAAGCATTTCTGAAAATGCTCTGTGTGCACCCAGAAATGCACCCAAACTCTGAGCCACCCTGCACTGCAAGCAGGGAATCATCTTTTCATGGATTTGTGCTCAGAAAAAGCTTCTTGGGCCACACACTCTGCTCTTGCAGCAGAATAAATGTGGCTTTCAAAGAAGTGCCAGCATTTTTCTGGGCAGGAAACACGACTTGCTTACATTGATCTGCTCAGGCAGGTCCTTCAGACTCAATCTCAGAGCAAGTCAAGCCCCAGTCCTGCTCCAGCTAACCCAGTTTCAGTTCTCATCTGGAGCTCTGACTTGTGTTACACTCAGTGTAGTGATGGCAGCTTTTGTGACTGGCAAAACTTTTTTGGCAGGAACCAGGAGACCATTAAATCATTTCTGCAAAAGCCACCAAACATCCTGAAAATGTTTACTTTGGTCTCTTATTAACTTTTGGGTTTTGAGTTTGAATCCACAGTTTGAGCAGGAGGAGAAGAGGACAGGCTTATTCTATGGATTATATTATCAAAAAATGCTCATAATGCAGCTTAAAATGTCCTATTTTGTGTATTTAATACACATTTATGAATAAAACAAGGAGATTTACTCACCTTTCCCTTGTGTTTGTCGAACAGCCACTGCTATTAAACCCATCTCCTCAGGCAACTCGAACATTAACCTGCCAATTAGGGAAAAAACCAAAAACCCCACATGCTTATCAGCTGCAACACTAAGCTACATTCATGAAAATCAAGGCTTAAATATCAGGTAATATTTTATGTTAACGTTGCACCACCATTTTTTTCAGTTAACATTTAGTCCTGAACCAAACCCATTAGAATATTAAAAAATGATTGGCTGAAAAACGATAATGTAAAATATTATTTTCTCTGAAATGAGTCAGAGCTACAGTTCATTTGAGTTCTGATAACCCAGGTTTTGTATTTCTTCACTTCTCCCTCAAATGCTCATTCTTTGGGTGTCCCTATCTTCAGCAAGTGACAACCAGCAATTCCAAACATTTGTTTCTACTTACAGCGAATTTTTGGTCATACTACAAAATATAAGAGCAGCAGTTTCTGATTATTTAGAAAACCAATATGGTGGCAATAAAGCAGTTTAAAAGATACACTATCCCCTGAGAACTAATTATGATTTAACTACAGTAAATAAATCTACACCTTCTGAGAGCTCTAGAGAACACTGGCTTATTTTAGGCTTGTGTTCTGCTTTTAAAATAGTTTCACCTAAAAGAATACTAACTTTCCTCTGGGGATAAGTAGAAAGTGCACTTTAACACCACCAAATGAGTCAATGCTACACTTTAAATAAAATTAAAAAAAAAGAAAAGAAAAGAAGAAAAAACCCTACTGTGACAACTTTGTTCAAGCCACTTTTAAACAGATCTGAACTGCACCATGATCCTCCTCCATTTCACATTTTCAGGGTTATTTCAGAGATAAAACATATTCAAGATGTTGCTTGTGAGGTAAGCCCAAAAAGGGATGTCTAGCCCACAAATCTGCTTCTCCCACAGGCACAAACACCATGTTGTTCATTCCTATAAAAGCAATCTTGTCTCAGGGGTAAGGGCAGCTCAAATCAGAGAAAAAAGCACCATTCACAATGATTTCCTGTGAGAAATGGATTTGTGAAGAATTTCTAAAATTTGCTAGAAAGTTTACATAGTGATGTATATTTGTATGTAAATACTGAGATAAGGTGTAAGTAAGATTTAAAATATGGTTTTGTAAAATGATTAGGTATTTTAGAGAATTAGAACTGTGAAAGATGTATTGTAGTAAGGCCATGTAAGGAAAAAATGCAGGTAATTGGTGTTAGAAGTAATACTACTATTGTGTGGTAGAAGTTATTAAGTTTAAATACATAATAGTTCATAAGTTTAAATATAAACATTTATAAAGTATTGGAATTAAGAAATAGATTGGCTTCTGATGGAATGGCATTGTTTTACATCTCTTTTATGTCACTATTCAAGACTCAGAATAAAATCTTTCAAAACACCTC